>NC_058090.1:29020511-29356741 GCF_014858855.1 Bufo gargarizans
CATTGAAGTCAATGGGGACCCGAACTTTTCGGCACTAAAAAGGCTGTAAAACAGCCCAGGAAAGAGCTAGAGGGCTGCAAAAGGCAGCAACATGTAGGTAAATCCCCTGCAAACAAATGTGGATAGGGAAATGAATTAAAATAAAAATTAAATAAATAAAAATTAACCAAAATCAATTGGAGAGAGGTTCCATAGCAGAGAATGGCTTCACGTCACCCACCACTGAACAGTCTCTCAATATTTAGGCCCCACCCAGGCAGAGGAGAGGTCCCGTAACAGAGAATCTGCTTCATGTCAGCAGAGAATAGTCTGCATGTCATAGCAGAGAATGAGGCTTCACGTCAGCCACCACTGCAACAGTCCATTCATATTTAGGCCCAGCACACCAGGCAGAGGAGAGAGGTCCCGTAACAGAGAATCTGGCTTCATGTCAGCAGAGAATCAGTCTGCATGTCATAGCAGAGAATCAGGCTTCACGTCAGCCACCACTGCAACAGTCCATTCATAAATTTAGGCCCAGAACCCAGGCAGAGGAGAAAGGTCCCGTAACAGACAATCTGGCTTCATGTCAGCAGAGAATCAGTCTTCATATCATAGCAGAGAATCAGGCTTCACGTCACCCACCACTGTAAGAGTCAATTTTAAATTTAGGCCCAGAACCCAGGCAGAGGAGAAAGGTCCCGTAACAGACAATCTGGCTTCATGTCAGCAGAGAATCAGTCTTCATATCATAGCAGAGAATCAGGCTTCACGTCACCCACCACTGTAAGAGTCAATTTTCATAAATTTAGGCCCAGAACCCAGGCAGAGGAGAAAGGTCCCGTAACAGACAATCTGGCTTCATGTCAGCAGAGAATCAGTCTTCATATCATAGCAGAGAATCAGGCTTCACGTCACCCACCACTGTAAGAGTCAATTTTCATAAATTTAGGCCCAGAACCCAGGCAGAGGAGAAAGGTCCCGTAACAGACAATCTGGCTTCATGTCAGCAGAGAATCAGTCTTCATATCATAGCAGAGAATCAGGCTTCACGTCACCCACCACTGTAAGAGTCAATTTCATAAATTTAGGCCCAGAACCAGGCAGAGGAGAAAGGTCCCGTAACAGACAATCTGGCTTCATGTCAGCAGAGAATCAGTCTTCATATCATAGCAGAGAATCAGGCTTCACGTCACCCACCACTGAGTCATTTCATAAATTTAGGCCCAGAACCAGGCAGAGGAGAAGGTCCCGTAACAGACAATCTGGCTTCATGTCAGCAGAGAATCAGTCTCATGTCATAGCAGAGAATCAGGCTTCACGTCACCCACCACTGCAACAGTCATTTCATAAATTTAGGCCCAGCACCCAGGCAGAGGAGAAGGTCCCGTAACAGACAATCTGGCTTCATGTCAGCAGAGAATCAGTCTGCATGTCATAGCAGAGAATCAGGCTTCACGTCAGCCACCACTGCAACAGTCCATTGTCATAAATTTAGGCCCAGCACCCAGGCAGAGGAGAGAGGTCCCGTAACAGACAATCTGGCTTCATGTCAGCAGAGAATTAGTCTGCATGTCATAGCAGAGAATCAGGCTTCATGTCAGCCACCACTGCAACAGTCCATTGGCATATATTTAGGCCTAGCACACAGGCAGAGGAGAGGTTCATTCAACTTTGGGTAGCATCGCAATATAATGGTAAAATGAAAATAAAAATAGGATTGAATGAGGAAGTGCCCTGGAGTCCAATAATATATGGTTATGGGGAGGTAGTTAATGTCTAATCTGGACAAGGGACGGACAGGTCCTGTGGGATCCATGCCTGGTTCATTTTTATGAACGTCAGCTTGTCCACATTGGCTGTAGACAGGCGGCTGCGTTTGTCTGTAATGACGCCCCCTGCCGTGCTGAATACACGTTCAGACAAAACGCTGGCTGCCGGGCAGGCCAGCACCTCCAAGGCATAAAAGGCTAGCTCTGGCCACGTGGACAATTTAGAGACCCAGAAGTTGAATGGGGCCGAACCATCAGTCAGTACGTGGAGGGGTGTGCACACGTACTGTTCCACCATGTTAGTGAAATGTTGCCTCCTGCTAACACGTTGCGTATCAGGTGGTGGTGCAGTTAGCTGTGGGTGTTGACAAAAGTTTTCCACATCTCTGCCATGCTAACCCTGCCCTCAGAGGAGCTGGCCGTGACACAGCTGCCTTGGCGACCTCTTGCTCCTCCTCTGCCTTGGCCTTGGGCTTCCACTTGTTCCCCTGTGACATTTGGGAATGCTCTCAGTAGCGCGTCTACCAACGTGCGCTTGTACTCGCGCATCTTCCTATCACGCTCCAGTGCAGGAAGTAAGGTGGGCACATTGTCTTTGTAGCGTGGATCCAGCAGGGTGGCAACCCAGTAGTCCGCACAGGTTAAAATGTGGGCAACTCTGCTGTCGTTGCGCAGGCACTGCAGCATGTAGTCGCTCATGTGTGCCAGGCTGCCCAGGGGTAAGGACAAGCTGTCCTCTGTGGGAGGCGTATCGTCATCGTCCTGCCTTTCCCCCCAGCCACGCACCAGTGATGGACCCGAGCTGCGTTGGGTGCCACCCCGCTGTGACCATGCTTCATCCTCATCCTCCTCCACCTCCTCCTCATCCTCGTCCTCCTCGTCCTCCAGTAGTGGGCCCTGGCTGGCCACATTTGTACCTGGCCTCTGCTGTTGCAAAAAACCTCCCTCTGAGTCACTTCGAAGAGACTGGCCTGAAAGTGCTAAAAATGACCCCCTTCCTCATCCTCCTCCTCCTCTCCTGGGCCACCTCCTGTTCCATCATCGCCCTAAGTGTTTTCTCAAGGAGACATAGAAGTGGTATTGTAACGCTGATAACGGTGTCATCGCCACTGGCCATGTTGGTGGAGTACTCGAAACAGCGCAACAGGGCACACAGGTCTCGCATGGAGGCCCAGTCATTGGTGGTGAAGTGGTGCTGTTCTGTAGTGCGACTGACCCGTGCGTGCTGCAGCTGAAACTCCACTATGGCCTGCTGCTGCTCGCACAGTCTGTCCAGCATGTGCAAGGTGGAGTTCCACCTGGTGGGCACGTCGCATATGAGGCGGTGAGCGGGAAGGCCGAAGTTACGCTGTAGCGCAGACAGGCGAGCAGCGGCAGGATGTGAACGCCGGAAGCGCGAACAGACGGCCCGCACTTTATGCAGCAGCTCTGACATGTCGGGGTAGTTGTGAATGAACTTCTGCACCACCAAATTCAGCACATGCGCCAAGCAAGGGATGTGCGTCAAATTGGCTAGTCCCAGAGCTGCAACGAGATTTCGCCCATTATCACACACCACCAGGCCGGGCTTGAGGCTCACCGGCAGCAACCACTCGTCGGTCTGTTGTTCAATACCCCGCCACAACTCCTGTGCGGTGTGGGGCCTGTCCCCCAAACATATGAGTTTCAGAATGGCCTGCTGACGTTTACCCCGGGCTGTGCTGAAGTTGGTGGTGAAGGTGTGTGGCTGACTGGATGAGCAGGTGGAAGAAGAGGAGGAGGAAGCCGAGAAGGAGGAGGTGGCAACAGGAGGCAAAGAATGTTGCCCTGCGATCCTTGGCGGCGGCAGGACGTGCGCCAAACAGCTCTCCGCCTGGGGCCCAGCTGCCACTACATTTACCCAGTGTGCAGTTAGGGAGATATAGCGTCCCTGGCCGTGCTTACTGGTCCACGTATCTGTGGTTAGGTGGACCTTGCTACAGATGGCGTTGCGCAGTGCACACTTGATTTTATCGGATACTTGGTTGTGCAGGGAAGGCACGGCTCTCTTGGAGAAGTAGTGCCGGCTGGGAACAACATACTGTGGGACAGCAAGCGACATGAGCTGTTTGAAGCTGTCTGTGTCCACCAGCCTAAATGACAGCATTTCATAGGCCAGTAGTTTAGAAATGCTGGCATTCAGGGCCAGGGATCGAGGGTGGCTAGGTGGGAATTTACGCTTTCTATCAAATGTTTGTGAGATGGAGAGCTGAACGCTGGCGTGTGACATGGTTGAGACGCTTGGTGACGGAGGTGGTGGTGGTGGTGTTGGTGGTACATCCCCTGTTTGCTGGGCGGCAGGTGCCAACGTTCCTCCAGAGGCGGAGGAAGAGGCCGAGGCGGCAGCAGCAGAATAGGCCGAGGCGGCAGCAGCAGAAGAGGTAGCAGGGGGAGCCTGAGTGACTTCCTTGGTTTTAAGGTGTTTACTCCACTGCAGTTCATGCTTTGCATGCAGGTGCCTGGTCATGCAGGTTGTGCTCAGGTTCAGAACGTTAATGCCTCGCTTCAGGCTCTGATGGCACAGCGTGCAAACCACTCGGGTCTTGTCGTCAGCACATTGTTTGAAGAAGTGCCATGCCAGGGAACTCCTTGAAGCTGCCTTTGGGGTGCTCGGTCCCAGATGGCGGCGGTCAGTAGCAGGCGGAGTCTCTTGGCGGCGGGTGTTCTGCTTTTGCCCACTGCTCCTCTTTTGCTACGCTGTTGGCTCGGTCTCACCACTGCCTCTTCCTCCGAACTGTGAAAGTCAGTGGCACGACCTTCATTCCATGTGGGGTCTAGGACCTCATCGTCCCCTGCATCGTCTTCCACCCAGTCTTGATCCCTGACTCCTGTTCAGTCTGCACACTGCAGAAAGACGCAGCAGTTGGCACCTGTGTTTCGTCATCATCAGAGACATGCTGAGGTGGTATTCCCATGTCCTCATCATCAGGAAACATAAGTGGTTGTGCGTCAGTGCATTCTATGTCTTTCACCGCTGGGGAAGGGCTAGGTGGATGCCCTTGGGAAACCCTGCCAGCGGAGTCTTCAAACAGCATAAGAGACTGCTGCATAACTTGAGGCTGAGACAGTTTCCCTGGTATGCATGGGGGTGATGTGACAGACTGATGGGGTTGGTTTTCAGGCGCCATCTGTGCGCTTTCTGCAGAAGACTGGGTGGGAGATAATGTGAACGTGCTGGATCCACTGTCGGCCACCCAATTGACTAATGCCTGTACCTGCTCAGGCCTTACCATCCTTAGAACGGCATTGGGCCCCACCATATATCGCTGTAAATTCTGGCGGCTACTGGGACCTGAGGTAGTTGGTACACTAGGACGTGTGGATGTGGCAGAACGGCCACGTCCTCTCCCAGCACCAGAGGGTCCACTAACACCACCACGACCATGTCCACGTCCGCGTCCCTTACTAGATGTTTTTCTCATTGTTATGGTTCACCACAACAACAAATATATTATTTGGCCCAATGTATTGTATTCAAATTCAGCGGGATATAAATTTGAGGCCTAGTATTTAGGCGCTGGGTGACCGGTATGGATTTAGTGACAGAATTAGACTTGGAAATGCACAGAAGCGTGTGTGTGAAGTTATTCTGAATGACCCTATGTGCACCTTCAATATTATATACCCTTTTAGGGATAGATTTCAAATAGCTCTGATATAGCAGAAACCACTAAATTATGAAATTGCTAAATTGGGAATTGTACTTCAACCCAGAACAAAAAATGTGCTTTGACGGACACTAAATATCTTGCCCAGCAACAACAGTACAGCGGTGGGTAACGAGAGATTTAGAGGGATTTAAATTTGAGGCCTAGTATTTAGGCGCTGGGTCACGGTATGGATTTAGTGACAGAATTAGACTTGGAAACACAGAGTAGCGTGTGTGTGAAGTTATTCTGAATGACCCTATGTGCACCTTCAATATTATATACCCTTTTAGGGATAGATTTCAAATAGCTCTGATATAGCAGAAACCACTAAATTATGAAATTGCTAAATTGGGAATTGTACTTCAACCCAGAACAAAAAATGTGCTTTGACGGACACTAAATATCTTGCCCAGCAACAACAGTACAGCGGTGGGTAACGAGAGATTTAGAGGGATTTAAATTTGAGGCCTAGTATTTAGGCGCTGGGTCACCGGTATGGATTTAGTGACAGAATTAGACTTGGAAATGCACAGAAGGGTGTGTGTGAAGTTATTCTGAATGACCCTATGTGCACCTTCAATATTATATACCCTTTTAGGGATAGATTTCAAATAGCTCTGATATAGCAGAAACCACTAAATTATGAAATTGCTAAATTGGGAATTGTACTTCAACCCAGAACAAAAAATGTGCTTTGACGGACACTAAATATCTTGCCCAGCAACAACAGTACAGCGGTGGGTAACGAGAGATTTAGAGGGATTTAAATTTGAGGCCTAGTATTTAGGCGCTGGGTCACGGTATGGATTTAGTGACAGAATTAGACTTGGAAATGCACAGAAGCGTGTGTGTGAAGTTATTCTGAATGACCCTATGTGCACCTTCAATATTATATACCCTTTTAGGGATAGATTTCAAATAGCTCTGATATAGCAGAAACCACTAAATTATGAAATTGCTAAATTGGGAATTGTACTTCAACCCAGAACAAAAAATGTGCTTTGACGGACACTAAATATCTTGCCCAGCAACAACAGTACAGCGGTGGGTAACGAGAGATTTAGAGGGATTTAAATTTGAGGCCTAGTATTTAGGCGCTGGGTCACCGGTATGGATTTAGTGACAGAATTAGACTTGGAAATGCACAGAAGCGTGTGTGTGAAGTTATTCTGAATGACCCTATGTGCACCTTCAATATTATATACCCTTTTAGGGATAGATTTCAAATAGCTCTGATATAGCAGAAACCACTAAATTATGAAATTGCTAAATTGGGAATTGTACTTCAACCCAGAACAAAAAATGTGCTTTGACGGACACTAAATATCTTGCCCAGCAACAACAGTACAGCGGTGGGTAACGAGAGATTTAGAGGGATTTAAATTTGAGGCCTAGTATTTAGGCGCTGGGTCAGGTATGGATTTAGTGACAGAATTAGACTTGGAAATACACAGTAGCGGGTGTGTGTGAAGTTATTCTGAATGACCCAAGGTGCACCTTCAATATTATATACCCTTTTTGGGATAGATTTCAAATAGCTCTGATATAGCAGGAACACTAAATTTTGAAATTGCTAAATTGGGAATTGTACTTCAACCCAGAACAAAAAATGTGCTTTGACGGACAACTAAATATCTTGCCCAGCAACAACAGTACAGCGGTGGGTAACGAGAGATTTAGAGGGATTTAAATTTGAGGCCTAGTATTTAGGCGCTGGGTCACCGGTATGGATTTAGTGACAGAATTAGCCTTGGAAATGCACAGAAGCGTGTTGTGTGAAGTTATTCTGAATGACCCTATGTGCACCTTCAATATTATATACCCTTTTAGGGATAGATTTCAAATATCTCTGATATAGCAGAAACCACTAAATTATGAAATTGCTAAATTGGGAATTGTACTTCAACCCAGAACAAAAAATGTGCTTTGACGGACACTAAATATCTTGCCCAGCAACAACAGTACAGGCGGTGGGTAACGAGAGATTTAGAGGGAATTAAATTTGAGGCCTAGTATTTAGGCGCTGGGTCACCGGTATGGATTTAGTGACAGAATTAGACTTGGAAATACACAGTAGCGGGTGTGTGTGAAGTTATTCTGAATGACCCTATGTGCACCTTCAATATTATAATACCCTTTTTGGGATAGATTTCAAATAGCTCTGATATAGCAGGAACCACTAAATTATGAAATTGCTAAATTGGGAATTGTACTTCAAACCCAGAACAAAAAATGTGCTTTGACGGGCACTAAATAACTTTCCCAGCTACAAACAGGACACGGTAACGAGAGATTTAGAGGGATTTAAATTTGAGGCCTAGTATTTTAGGCGCTGGGTGACAGGTATGGGTTTAGTGACAGAATTAGACTTGGAAAATACACAGTAGCGGGTGTGTGTGAAGTTATTCTGAATGACCCTATGTGCACCTTCAATATTATATACCCTTTTTGGGATAGATTTCAAATAGCTCTGATATAGCAGAAACCACTAAATTATGAAATTGCTAAATTGGGAATTGTACTTCAACCCAGAACAAAAAATGTGCTTTGACGGACACTAAATATCTTGCCCAGCAACAACAGTACAGCGGTGGGTAACGAGAGATTTAGAGGGAATTAAATTTGAGGCCTAGTATTTAGGCGCTGGGTCACCGGTATGGATTTAGTGACAGAATTAGACTTGGAAATACACAGTAGCGGGTGTGTGTGAAGTTACTCTGAATGACCCTATGTGAACCTTCAATATTATATACCCTTTTTGGGATAGATTTTCAAAGAGCTCTGATATAGCAGGAACCACTAAATTATGAAATTGCTAAATTGAGGAATTGTATTTCAACCCCAGAACAAGAAATGTGCTTGAACGGACACTAAATAACTCGCCCAGCTACAGCACTAGGGACAGATTTAGCTGGATTATAATTGAGGCCTAGTATTTAGGCGCTGGGTGACCGGTATGGATTTAGTGACAGAATTAGACTGGGATATGGCCAAAAAATGAACAGACTATTGCTGGTTAAATGCACTTGGTGTGACAGCTTCACCCTGATGTAGGCTTTAGCCAAAAAAACAACCACACCATTGAGGGTTAATGCACTTGGTGACAGGCGCAGCTTGCCCCTGATTTTGTATATGGCCAAAAAATGAACAGACTATTGCTGGTTAAATGCACTTGGTGTGACAGCTTCACCCTGATGTAGGCTTTAGCCAAAAAACAACCACACCATTGAGGGTTAAATGCACTTGGTGACAGGCGCAGCTTGCCCCTGATTTTGTATATGGCCAAAAAATGAACAGACTATTGCTGGTTAAATGCACTTGGTGTGACAGCTTCACCCTGATGTAGGCTTTAGCCAAAAAACAACCACACCATTGAGGGTTAAATGCACTTGGTGACAGGCGCAGCTTGCCCCTGATTTTGTATATGGCCAAAAATGAACAGACTATTGCTGGTTAAATGCACTTGGTGTGACAGCTTCACCCTGATGTAGGCTTTAGCCAAAAAACAACCACACCATTGAGGGTTAAATGCACTTGGTCGCAGCTTGTGCTGGCGCACCACAAGACACAAAATGGCCGCCGATCACCCCAGAAAAATGAGACTGACAAACGGTCTGTGCAGCCTAAAAACAGTGAGCAATTGAGGATCAGCAGCTCAATGATCCACAGCTGCAGATCGATCAGTTAATCAAGTCCTTTGGAGGAGTTAATCTGCCTAATCTCGCCCTACTGTCGCAGCCGCAACCTCTCCCTACGCTAATCAGAGCAGAGTGACGGGCGGCGCTATGTGACTCCAGCTTAAATAGAGGCTGGGTCACATGGTGCTCTGGCCAATCACAGCCATGCAATAGTAGGCATGGCTGTGATGGCCTCTTGGGGCAAGTAGTATGACGCTTGTTGATTGGCTGCTTTGCAGCCTTTCAAAAAGCGCCAAGAAAGCGTCACAAAAGCGCGAAGAAAGCGACGAACACCGAACCCGAACCCGGACTTTTACGAAAATGTCCGGGTTCGGGTCCGTGTCACGGACACCCCAAAATTCGGTACGAACCCGAACTATACAGTTCGAGTTCGCTCATCCCTAGTTAGGACTGTATCACTGATTTTATATTCTGCTCTTGGGTTTTTACGTCCCAGGTGCATTATCTTGCACTTATCAACATTACATTTTAGTTGCCAGATTTTTGACCATTCCTCTAGTTTTCCTAAGTCCTTTCCATTTGGTGTATCCCTCCAGGAACATCAACCCTGTTACAAATCTTGTGTCATCAGCCAAAAGACACACCTTACCATCGAGGCCTTCTTCAATTTCGCTGATAAAGATATTAAACAATATGGGTCCCAGAACAGATTCCTGAGGTTCCCCACTGGTAACAAGACCTTGGTCTGATATACTCCATTGACTACAAACCCTCTGTTGTCTGTCCCTCAGCCACTGCCTAATCCATTCAACAATAGCACAAAGAATGCACTTATTGATAAGCCTTCTATGTGGGACAATATCAAAAGCCTTACTAAAGTCTAGATAAGCGATGTCTACTGCACCTCCGCCATCTATTATTTTAGTCACCCAATCAAAAAAATCAAGAGGTTAGTTTGACATGATCTCCCTGAAGTAAACCCATGCTGTTTTTAATCTTACAATCCAGGGATTTTTAGTTGTTCCACAATCCTCTCCTTAAGTATGGTTTCCATTAATTATCCCCACTATTGATTGTCAGGCTACTGGCCTATAGTTGCCTGATTCCCTCCCTACTACCTTTCTTGTGAATGGGCACAACATTTGCTAATTTCCAATCTTTGGGACGACTCCTGTTACCAGTGATTGGTTAATAAATCTGTTAATAGTTTTGCTAGTACACCATTAAGCTCTTTTAATAGCTTTGGGTGTATCCCATAAGACCCCTGTGACTTATTTGTATTAATTTTAGACAGCCGACTTAGAACCTCTTCCTCTGTAAAGACACATGCATCAAAAGATTCATTAGTCTTCCTTCCTAACTGAGGTCCTTTTCCTTCATTTTCCTTTGTAAACACTGAACAGAAGTATTCATTGAGGCAGTCAGCTAATTCTTATCTTCTTCCATATACCTTCCTTCTTTTGTTTTTAATTAGGTAATTCCTTGTTTTAGTTTCCTTTTTCATTTATGTAATCTGAAGAATGTCTTATCGCCTTTTTTCACTGACCTGAGCTAATTTCTCTTCTGCCTGTGCTTTAGAAGCTCTTAATACTTGCTTGGCCTCTCTCTGCCTAATCTTATAAATCTGCCTGTCATCCTCGTTTTTTTTTATGATTACTAAATGCTATCTTTTTGTTTTTAATGATTTTGGCCACTTCTGCTGAGTACCACGGTGGTCTCTTCATTTTTTTGCTTTTACTGACAAGCCTAATGCAATTATCTGTTGACTTCAATAGTGCCACTTTTAAGTAGTCCCATTTCTCCTGGACTCCATTGAAACTGTTCCAATCTGATAGGGACTCGTATACCACTAATCTAATTTTAGAAAACTCAGTTTTTCTAAAACCCCTCCCCTTTCTTGCCTTCTCTGTCTTTCCCATATAGAGAGAACCCTGATAGTGTTATATCCCAGTCATTACTCCCCATTGAACTTACCATCCCTTCCAGAGAGCAGCAACACGTGGTGAGACCTTGACAGTGTCCAGATGACCTAGTGTTGGGGCCCATCTCCACAAGGGCACTGCAACTACTTTAATTCCCCTTGTAATAACATTCTGGAGCATTTACTTTTATGGCTCTATTCTGTGACATCCCTCTATTACTCCTGCTAAAAGTTATGAAGGAATTGCTAGCACTTTGCAATGAAGGTCCAGCTGAGTGTCACCAGTTAGGGGGGGTGTACTGTACAGTTCTGACACTGGCAGTACTGTTTGGATAGTGTAGGGACACAACCACAACTCACAGTGAGCATTCAACTGAAAGTATTGTACTCTGCAGATAGGCTGAAACTTAACCCTGGGGACAAAAACTGTTGACAATTTTTAATAAAGACCGATGGAAAATATGATTTTTAGCCCAAAATGAGTAAAATGAAATTATAAAAAAAAACTGCACCTGAGGGAGCCTTAAAAGTTGCACTTGCAGTACAACTCACCAGCGGCTTCTTTTTTGGGTGCTTATCCACTTTGAATGCACCTTGCATTAACCTATATAAAATACGTGCAGCTATACCCTTACACACTTTGATAGCGTATTCAAGTAAGTGGTCTCTGTAGGAATCATTCCCTGTTGCTCGGCCTGTGGAATGACCTGTGTATAGTCTATTACTACCCAGGAGTCCACAGGCATGATCAGTGTCCAATTTGGCACGCACTTCTGGCTCAAGTGGAGCCTCTAAATGTGCACATGGAAAATGGCCATATAATTAGGCCAATAGATAACATCTGCCTGCAGTTTACACTGTAATGATATGAATGATGTCAATTTCCATTATTGTTAGCTATCGTGTTAGGCTTGGAGCCATAGACACTTTAAGAATAATTGAAATACTCATTTTTGTGGACATAGAGAATTCACCTTTAAAAAAAACTAAAATAACAACAACAATCATAATAACCATAATATCAATAGTAACAATAATAGCAACAATTAGTGTAGAGCAAATTGAAGTCAAATAAGTTAACTTCGATCCAAATTCAGGAAACATTTTGATTTGATGCAAAGCCGAATTTCCTTGCGTTTCGTGGTAATCAATAAATTTTCCTTGAAATGGCGGTAAAAAAAAAAAAAAAAACAACAACATACTCGCTTCATTGATTTGCGTGGGAATAGGCCGTCGCGGCCATTTTGATTGAAGATACCCCATGAAATCTCGCGTGTGGGTTGCGTATGGCGTCACAACGTTGGCCAGTCTTCAGTCAAGATGGCTGCGACAGCCTCTATGTGATCAAATGGATAAGGTAAGTATTTATTTATCTATTTTAACCTGATTAAACCTTGAAAGGCATAAATGTCAGCCTTAGATGCCGCAATCAGTGATGAACGCGGCATATGAGGGGTTCAAAAACGGGAGGAGTCCCGATCACCTTTAGGCTACTTTCACATTAGTATTTTCAATTCCGCTATTGAGATCCATCATAAGATCTCAATAGCGGAAGAAAGCACTTCAGTTTTGTCCCTATTCATTGTCAATGGGGACAAAACTGAACTGAACAAAATGGAATGCACCAAAATGCATTCCGTTTCGTTTGGTTGCATTCCCATAACGGATAGAATAACGCTGCAAGCAGCGTTTTTCTGTCCGCGATGTGGTGCGGAGAAAAACGGATCCGCTTGTATTATGTCTTCTATAGCTATGACGGATCCATCTTGAACACCATTGAAAGTCAATGGGGGACGGATCAGTTTTCTATTGTATCAAAGAAAACAAATCCGTCCCCCATTGACTTTCAATGGTGTTCAAGATGCATGCGGTTGTATTATGGTAACGGAAGCGTTTTTTTCAGATCCAGGACGGATCCACAACAAAAAAGGCTAATGTGAAAGTAGCCTTACCAGTCATTGCGCCTGTTACATACTAAGAAATGCGCTTCATGACAAAATAATTAGTCACAAAGCAATTTCTTTGTGAAAGCAGCCAAATAGAATTTTCCATAACTTCGCTCATCTCTAGCAATAATAATACATACAAAAACAATAATAACAATCCTATCAATAATAATATTGATAATAATCATAGCAACAATAGAACATAGTAATAATAGCAATAATAATAATACAAATAATAACAATAATAATAATAGTAATATAATATGATTAGAGATGAGCAAATTTTTCACATAACAATAGAGCACGGAGATGGAGAGGGTCTTCGGATTCCCCCCGCACTATACGGACGTCTCAGAAATGAACCGCTGCTCCCGACGCAGTTCCTGCGAAGGTCATGGAGCGTCCCGGTCATCCGGCATCTGTTCGCCCCGCTGAAGGATTATTTTGAAAGTGTGTAGAAGCCACACGGGGCCCCCACGCTGCAGATTTATCATGGAGACATCATGGAAAAATTTACCAGCATATAACTACAGAGCTGAAAGGTAATTAAAATTTGTTTTCAACCGCAATACGTCAATAAAGATTTTACCACATATAACTGCAGCGCTGAACGCTGAATAAAATGTGTTTTTCGACCGAAATACGTCACAAAAGGTTTTGCCACATATACCTGCAACAGTGAACGCTGAATATATTTAGTTTTTTTACCGAAATACGTCACTAAAGGTTTTAGCACAAATAACTGCAGCGCTGAACGCTGAATCAAATACGTTTTTCCACTGAGATACGTCAATAAAGATTTTACCACATATAACTGCTAAAGTGAATGCTGAATATATTTTGTTTTTGTACTGAAATCATAATGACTGCGCAAGTGAAATGCATATATATTTTTTGTTTTGTACTGAAAGAGGCCACTTAAACTCTTTCACCACAAATAAATGCAACAGTGAAGTGCGTATATTTTTGTCTTTCTGTACAGAAATAGGCCACTTAACGCTTTTGCCACAAATAAGTGCACCAGTAAAGTGCGTATACGTTTTTTTTTTTGCCCCATAGACACAGGTAGGTTTTAGAGGGGGACAATAAGAAAAAAATATTTTTCATGACACCTTAGGTCAATCCACTAATCAGACCCCCAATGTTAATAAGACCTCAGCTCAGACCCCCAATCAGACCTCAGCTCAGACCCCAATGTAAATGACCCCCAATCAGACATCAGATAAGAGCCCCATGCCTCTCTTCAGCCCCCAGTAGCCTCATATATGCCCCCAGTAGTCTCTCTTCAGCCCCCAGTAGCCTCATATATGACCCCAGTAGCCTCTCTTCAGCCCCCAGTAGCCTCATATATGCCCCCAGTAGTCTCTCTTCAGCCCCCAATAGCCCCATATATGCCCCCAGTAGCCCCATATATGCCCCCAGCAGCGTCCATCAGCCTCATATAAAATAAAATAAAATAAAACACTTGCCTTTCCTGCTCCGGATGCCGCCGCTCCTCCCCTCCCGCGCTCGGTCTTCCTCCTCTTCAGTCTGCTGTGCTGTGACCCGGCGCGCAGAGCGTGAGGTCACTGCGCTCCCTCACACTGTGCGCAGCCCTGCACAGCCGACAGCCGAGGACCAGGAAGTGGTGAGTACAGAGCCTTCACCGCTTCCTGGTCCTCCGGTACTAATGAAGCGCTTCCAAATGGAAGCGCTTTATTAGTATTCGCACCATAAGACGCAGGGGCCTTTTTCCCCCCACTTTTTTTTTTTTGCACAATCAAGTTTGTCAAATTGCTGTCCCTAGCACCTTCTCACATCTGCCTCTGCACTCAGAACGCTGGAAAATGGCAGAATCTAAAATGGCTGCCGTATTTATAGGGCTGTGACATCACAGGGCTGGCTGCTGACTGGCTGATGATCCCGCCTTCCCAGAGTTCCTTGCCCCATGTCCTCAGTCCTCACACGTGTAGCTGCCATTTTAGGAAAAATGCGATTCGTTACCACGAAGCGCGAGGAAATTCGCATTCATTGCAAATTGAATTTTTCCTGAAATTCTGATTGAATTTCACTTTGTCAGCTTTGATTCGCTTATCTCTAAATATGATAAATGTGTGTCAATATGTCAATAGATCTGTGATACAGACATACACAGGAGATATATTTTGGTGTAATTTTGGTATGACCCACAAAATACAAAGTTGTATCTAAGTTTTTCTTTACACTGGTAAAGTCCCAGTTTGTTGCTCAGGCAGGTAACTATTTGCACTTGATCTTTAGCCTGTGGCCATTGTGGTATAAAGTTTATGGAAAAGGAATCGGTGAGTGCCACATCACTGGTGCCCTTGCCTAGCATCTAAACATCTTGTCGAAGGCAGACTGGCTTCTAGCAATTAGCACACATGCAATACATGAAAAAGTATATGTAAGGTGAAAACTTTTATTGTTGTGTATAATAGTATGTTGAAGGTCTGCTGATTTGGAGAATCAGTCATCATATTTCACAATATAGACTGTATACAATAGATCTCATAGACCTGATGAGGCCGGTGTACTCACATTGAAAATCCAGGTCCGAATGAGTTTATGAACGTTTTCCAGCCTGATGTGATGAGCATTTTTGTGAGTCCAGCTAGAGACTGAGAGAGCTGCTAATTTTAATATCAGGCTAATAGAACAGTGGACTTGGCCCCATATTAGGCAATTCTTACATAGGGATGGAAACACTGCAGAGTGTGGGGCTAGGTCCGCTCTCCTATTCGCCAAAAAGGATTAAAAAATTATTGGTCAAAAATACACCTGATAAATAGATTGAGTCTAACACTCTCATGAGCAGATTCCCACCTTCCTCTTCGTGATTCACAGGCTGCTATGTATGGGCATAAAGAACACCCAGCCGTGAACCAATGTTGAGAAGGACGGGGGAGGGCGACACCACCGCCGATCAGCTGTTTGAAGAGGTCCAACGGACACTACAGCTCCACAGGGTGATTGAGTCCCAGTATTTAGGAATATCAAGTGGTGATGTGGAATAAGTAGAGTCCATACTTGGTTAAGTTTAAACGATTTTACTTGAATAAACTTGCGATAAACTTGTGTCATCCAACAATATTCGATCTTTCTCTTGGCTCCAGCAGGGTAATCTGGCAGGTAAACTTGAATACTTTGCTTTCTCTCTCTGCTGCTGTGCCAATCTCTGGCTTCAGTCTGGTTCCTATCAGAAATTGAGATACAAAATATGAAGTGAAAGGAAAAACGGAAAAGAAATAACGAGTGATAGTAATATATATATATATATATATATATATAAAACTTTTTTATATTACTATCACTCATTATTTCTTTTCCATTTTTCATTTCACGTCATATTTTTATCTCTATTTTTATTCTATTATAAAATTAAAAAATGTATGCATAAGCAAAGAAAAAGGTAAAATGAATGATATTGATCAAACAATGGAAGTAATGATACTCCCCGCGACAGTGGGTGACAGAAGATCTGTGAGACTGGCAACATGTGCTTTGATCTGACAGGGTTTCTTGTGGATCAATAGATGTCTGTGTTGTTTCTGATACTGGCCACACCTCTAACCTCCAGGTGTTACTATTGTGGTCATTTAACTTTCCTTATTTATAGTTGCTTCTCCCACAATGCTGTACGGTTTATAGCTTCAGTGGTATCTGTAGCCTGCTGGTGTTTGGTTCTTGGCTGAGTCCCTTTTGCTACCATAGCTACTGGAAAGTTAAGTGTTTCTTTTCCCTTTTGCATTTTGTTTTGGTTTATCTGTGCATTGTTTTTCCCCTGCCCTTTGTTGTAGGCCTGAGGGAGACTCCTGTTTGCCCTTCCTTTCTGGAGGAACAGGTAGTCTGAGTCCTGTCACTATTGCCAGGGTCTTATAGGGTGAGTTAGGTCTCTAGGTCAAAGGCCAAAGGCTGTCCAGGCATGCTGGGAGTTGTAGTTTTGCAACAGCTGGAGGCACACTGGTTGGGAAACACTGCTCTAGGTACTCCTGCGTATCAGTTCACCTACCTTTGGGGTCTGTTTATACTGATAGCCAGTCAGGACTGTGACTAGGGGGTTTGACTAGGAGATCTCTTCTTTCTTCCCTAGCTTTCAGGTCTTGTTCCTTGTTCCCTCTCCTTCTTTGTCCGGTGTGGTGTCTCCCTCCTGTGACACCTGCCTAGACTAAAAAGGTTGTCAAGTAGGACAAAATGAGACTTCAAAGGGGTTGTCCCATGAGAAATATTCTACGGTTTTCAAACCAGTACCTGGATCTAAATACTTTTGTAATTGCATGTAATAAAAAATTTAGCAAAGCCACTGAGCTATTCAATAAAATGTATCTGTATAGCGCCACCTCTTGTATTTTTTTTCTTATTTTTTTGACCTACTCACTGAGATGGCCGCACATGCTCAGTTTCATCCTTCATCTGCCTCCTGAGCTATGATAGGGAGAGCTGAGACACGCCCCCTGAGCTGCAGCAGAAAAGACACTCCCCCTGAGCTGTCAGCTTGATATAAATCTAGCAGAGCAATGAATGGGGAGATCTCTGGATCCATGTGAGGTACAGGGCTGGTTCTAGCTTTGTTAGAAAGAGATTGGCATGTACTATATAATGTCTTATTTTCATTTTTCACATTAGTCATGGAATTACCCCTTTATAAGGAATTATTTCTTATTGGTTATTGTTATGATAGAATCATATGATTTTGGTGCCATAAAATAGTATTTACTTTTACAGCTGCTGTTTGGCATTGAGTATATCAGTTTAACGTGCTTTTAACCAATATAGCCAAATCCTTTTCTTGCCTTAGTTATATCCCATTTAAAGGGGGTTAAAACTGATGACCTTTCCTCAGGATAAGTCATCAGTATCAGACTGGTGGGGTCTGACAACTGGCCCCCCCACCGACCAGCTATTTGAAGAGGCCATGGTATTCCATTGAGCGTCATGGCCTCTTCTTAGGGCAGTGACATCATGTTCTTCAGTCACATGGCCTAGGTGCAGCTCAGTATCATTCAAGTGAATGGGGCTGAGCTGCAATACCAAAGGCAGCCACTATACAATGGATGACGCTGTGCCATGGCTCTCACCGGAGCACCCCAGCCTCATCAAACAACTGATCAGCACAGGTGCTGGTATTGGACCCTCCCCACCCATCAGGATAATAGGTCATCAGTATTAAACGCTCGGAAAACCCCTTTAATGTACATGTACAGCCTAGCGTCATTGCTTTGCATATATTTCGAAGGACGTCAACATTTAGAAAGGTTGTCAGGTTGACCAAGGAAGCAATGGATTAAAAATCTGAAAATGACCCATAGAAGGAAGACCAGAGAGGCAGATGGGTTGAGAAATATTGCGCAGGAGACTTTCAAGTGCAGTAGTGCAGTGGAGTAAGTAAATGGATCTATATGCTGAGACGGATACAGACCACAAAATGACTTGTTATGACCACACATCCATCCATGTTGGGCATGAAACGTCAATATAACTCAGATGAAAGGCATTGTGTGGACAGTGTATAGGAAACGCCATGTGTTTGACGTCTGGGACGGGCTGCAGTCTAAGCCTCCATAAGATTAAGTTGCAAAGGACGAAGGTTACTCAAAGTGCAGACTTGTTAATGGTCTGGACGGTAACCCTATCAGCAGCATATTGTTCCTTAGAGAGATTGCTCTTGACCTTTTCTGAACATATTCTACAATTACAGTTCTTTTCAGCTGTTTTTACTCTAAGGGGAAATCAGTCAGATCTTTTCCAACGTCGGTATCAGCTGCCACAAAGTCCGCCTGTTCTGTAAGGTGATCGTCCTAATGGGCTACGGGAGGTACTTTAAAAATCAGGAAGTGATATTCGCTTTGTAGAAGCAATCTATGGAGCACATAGCTGTAAATGTAGCAGGGCTAAGCTTGTTGCACCACTCATTGGGATGAAGTAGTGCATTGTTTCTGCTGCAAAAAGTTTACACAAGGCAACTAAATTACACATATGATAAGGTTATGTTCACAGCAGGGGCGTAGCTAGAAATGACTGGGCCCCATAGCAAAAAAAATTATGGGCCCCCCCTCCCGGATCTCCCACCCCCACATACCTATTGGACCTCCCACCCCTTCCAGAGCTCCCACCCAAACACCCCTCCAGGACCTCCCACCCCAACATCCCCCCCAAGTGTCGTCCACAGATCCCCCCCCTTAAGTGTCGTCCACAGATTCCCCCCCCTTCAGTGTCGTCCACAGATCCCCCCTTTAGTGTTCTCCACAGATCCCCCCTTTAGTGTCGTCCACAGATCCCCCCTTTAGTATCGTCCACAGATCCCCCCTTTAGTGTCGTCCACAGATCCCCCCTTTAGTGTCGTCCACAGATCCCCCCTTTAGTGTCATCCACAGATCCCCCCTTTAGTGTCGTCCACAGATCCCCCCTTTAGTGTCGTCCACAGATCCCCCCTTTAGTGTCGTCCACAGATCCCCCCTTTAGTGTCGTCCACAGATCCCCCCTTTAGTGTCGTCCACAGATCCCCCCTTTAGTGTCGTCCACAGATCCCCCCTTTAGTGTCGTCCACAGATCCCCCTTTAGTGTCGTCCACAGATCCCCCCCTTTAGTGTCGTCCACAGATCCCCCCTTTAGTGTCGTCCACAGATCCCCCCTTTAGTGTCGTCCACAGATCCCCCCTTTAGTGTCGTCCACAGATCCCCCCTTTAGTGTCGTCCACAGATCCCCCTTTAGTGTCGTCCACAGATCCCCCCTTTAGTGTCGTCCACAGATCCCCCCTTTAGTGTCGTCCACAGATCCCCCTTTAGTGTCGTCCACAGATCCCCCCTTTAGTGTCGTCCACAGATCCCCCCTTTAGTGTCGTCCACAGATCCCCCCTTTAGTGTCGTCCACAGATCCCCCCTTTAGTGTCGTCCACAGATCCCCCCTTTAGTGTCGTCCACAGATCCCCCCTTTAGTGTCGTCCACAGATCTCCCTTTAGTGTCGTCCACAGATCCCCCCTTTAGTGTCGTCCACAGATCCCCCCTTTAGTGTCGTCCACAGATCCCCCCTTTAGTGTCCTCCACAGATCCCCCTTTAGTGTCGTCCACAGATCCCCCCTTTAGTGTCGTCCACAGATCCCCCCTTTAGTGTCGTCCACAGATCCCCCCTTTAGTGTCGTCCACAGATCCCCCTTTAGTGTCGTCCACAGATCCCCCCTTTAGTGTCGTCCACAGATCCCCCCTTTAGTGTCGTCCACAGATCCCCCCTTTAGTGTCGTCCACAGATCCCCCCTTTAGTGTCGTCCACAGATCCCCCCTTTAGTGTCGTCCACAGATCCCCCCTTCAGTGTCCTCCACAGATCCCCCCTTCAGTGTCCTCCACAGATCCCCCCTTCAGTGTCCTCCACAGATCCCTCCTTCAGTGTCCTCCACAGATCCCCCCTTCACTGGCCTACCTCATCTTCTGCTCGTGCAGCAGTGCGCCTCGGGCCCGCCTACTCCAGTCCTGACCTGACTACTCCTCTGCTTCCTTGGCTTCCCCCCCAGCCAGGCCTGAGCCGCGGACCGCCCAAGCCCCGCCCACTACAGCCGCGGACCGCCCAAGCCCCGCCCACCTGGCTGCCCGGCTGTGTAAAAAAAAATAAAAAAAATGAATGCAGTCCGGGACGGGCCCCCAGTGGCGTAGGGCCCCATAGCCACTGCTATGGTTGCTATGGCTATCCCTACGCCACTGGTTCACAGGAGTACTTGTTAGTGGATACCCCTTTTTTAGATGCCCTAGTAGGGCACGTCATCACAGTTAGAGATTCCTATGCTCAAAGAGGAGCTGCCCCCTCTCCTGACTAGTGTTGAGCACAAATATTCTAAAAGAAAATTTTTTGCTAATATAGCCACTTTGAGAATTCGCGAATATTTAGAATATAGTGCAATATATTCGTTATATCGAATATTCGTCATTTTTTCCATCTGAACACAATGAGTCATTGGCCCACAGGCAACTTAAGCAGGGAGGAATCATGACTTCAGATGGAAAAAAATGACGAATATTCAATAGTCTTACACATTTGTTTTTTAGAATATTCGTCATTTATTTCCATCTGAAATCATGATTCCTCCCTGCTTAAGTTGCTTGTGGGCCAATGACTCATTGGCCCACAAGCAAGAAGCAGGGAGGAATCATGTGTTCAGGTAGAAAACATGACAAATATTCTAAAAACTAATATATAGCACTATATTCTATAGTGCTATATATTTGTTTTTGACCCACGCCTGTATTGAGCACGCAATATTCGCATATTATGCGATCATTACCTTGCCGATTTTCACGTAAAAAATAAATAAAAGTGGATTATAACAAATATACGAATTTACGAATATTCTACAAAATAGTCGTGAAATATCACGAATTCGGATATGACCCCTGCCGCTTGTCACTACTCCTGATGTGTTTGTCTTCTTAGTAACTACTTGCATTCCCCCATGTAATAACAATTCTGGAGCGTCTATTCTTTTAACTCAGTGTTGTGAAGTTCCTTGAATATTCCTTCTAAAAGAAATTTTTTGGGGGAAATGGCAGTGCATCTTATGGAGGGAATACTAAAGAGCGCTTCCATTATAGAAGCGATCATTAATATGAGGGAAGTGTAGGGTGCGGTGACTGTAGCGTTGTTTGCACTGGCTGTACTCACCGCTCCTTGGTCGTCTTCCAGGCACCTCAATGCACGTGTCCTGACTGCTTATAGCATCAGGACGTGGTGCACGTAGGAGCGCACTATGATTTGACGCTGTAATACGTCAGGTCACAATGCAGCATGACCCGGTAGAAGACCAAGGAGCGGTGAGTGCAGGAGAGAACGCTGGATCTTCAGAGTTGCAGCATGATCCAGAACAGGAGAGGTAAGTTCATTTATTGTTCTATGTCTGATCTGAGGGTTGCTGAAACTTTGGGGGTCTAATAGATCTTGGGGGTCTGATGCGGTACTGATATGTGGTATGATGAGGAATAATGGTTTGAGCTGAGGTCTGGTGAGGAATGGGGGTCTGAGCTGAGGTCTGATGAGAATTGGGGGTCTGATGAAATATGTATTTTTTTTTTACTTCTATACCTCTATATCCTAGGTGCGCCTTATAGAGCAAGAAATATGGTAACTCATAACTTCTTGCAAGAATAATAAAATAATTGCTCAACATAAGAGTCATAACAATAGATGCTCCAGAATTGTTAATACATGGGGGATGCAAGTAGTTATTAAACCAGACATGTCAGAAGAGGTAACAGGTTATCTTTAAGACCCGCCCCCTCTATTAGAGCAGATAACAATCGGAAAAAAAAGAACTATATCTAGAGTGGCCTTGCTCCTGCCATGCATTGCAAACTTTTTTCTATACAGTATAGAGCCCATTTTAATTAGTAAAAGTGCCATGCAATATGCACGGAAATAAATAATTCCATACAGTGCTCAGATAAACAGTGCCACACAGTACACATAAAAAGGGGTTATCTAACGATTAATGTAAAAAATGAAAATCGGACATCATACAGTGCATTCCAGTCTATTTCTAACAAAGCTAGAACCATCCCTGTACCTCACATGGATCCAGAGATCTCCCCATTCATCGCTACAAATGCTCTGCTAGATTTATTTCAGGCTGGCAGCTCAGAGGGTGTGTCCTTTCTAAGGGGGTGTGTCTATGTTGCTGCAGTTCTCTCCCTATCACAGTGTTTCCCTTCTATTAAAAATCTGGCTGCCTGCAGCCACCACTAGGGGGAGCTCAGTGAATAGGAATTAATGCAGTTCCACTGAAACAGAAGCAGTAGTAATCTGTTTGCCCTTAACTCCCCCTAGTGTTGGCTGCATGAAAATTCAGTGTTTTCACATGGGGAAGTGAAGAAGTTTAGTTCCAGGCCCTGCAGCAGTCATGTGGTCTGCCTCTATTGAAGGCATCCCACTGCATCTACCATATGCCATTAATAATAATGGTGTCCTAGGTGGCAGGGAAGAGTAACCTCAGAGTCAGGGTGTCCTCTGTTAACTCGTTACCCCCGACTAATATGCTCCTGCAACTTCCCTCTCTGGCTCTATATATATATATATATATATATATATATATACTGTATATAGTGACACAGTAAGGGTTTGTGTCTGCCAACATGTGCGGCTGGGCTGGTTTCCAGACAGGTGAGGTCAAATACCGGACCAGAGTTTAAGTGCCGGTCCGGGTTTTGGCAGCACCTAGCTGTCCTTTAATAGGCAGCTGGGCTCAGCAGAGAAGTCTTTGTTTTTGGGATCTGAGGCTTTGTGCCGTGCTGGAGGACTGAGAGATGCACACTGGGGAAACAGGTCCCTTAAAGCCTCCTGTGGACTACTGGAGGCAGAACTGCCAACAAGGTGACTTGTGTTATATGAACTTTCAATTTTGTGTAATTTCACACCAAGACTGCAAAATTACGTGCTGTTTTGTGCAATTGCCTCAAGTGTGGAGAAAAAACACTGACGTTTTGAGTTAAGAACTTGTATTTTGCCTCTGTACTGCGCCCGCTTACCCTATCTACCAGAGCGAAACCCCAGAAAACATAAATTAAAGACTAGCAAAGTTTAGAAAAATTTGATTCAGCAGCTTTGCTGAACTTCGTCAACAAATTAGATTTGTTATGAATTACTTTGTCACAAATAGCTTTTCATTGTATGGAGCGGGTGCACTGAAGGTAACGGCAGTCCCAAGTCATTTAACCCCTCGGATGCCACATTCAACGCTGATCGTTCATTCAGGTGCCCCGGGTATTAATCTGGGGTTAAAAAAATAAATCAAAAATTATACTCCCCTCATCCACTTGATCACGGAGAGGCCATCTGCTCCAGTCTTAATTGAAGGAAACCCGCCAAAGGATCTGCGTCTTTTGGTTATAATGCTGGTCGCGCGCTGTGACGTCATCACTGATCAAGTGGAAGAGGTGAGTATAATTTTTTTTCTTTTTCCATCCACCATTTAAGGAAAAATTCATCTGTTGCCATAAAGAGTTTGCAGCAAATCAAATTTTTCATAAATCGGATTGAATTCCCCTTTGAATGCTTTGATTCGCTCAACATTAAGATATATATATATATATATACAGTAAATATACATACAAGCAAACTCATTTGTCAGGCTGCTTAGCAATAAACAGATTTTTGGTTCTGCACTAATTAGAGGGCAATGGCCGCATACACAAAGTCTCCCAGGAAAATGGCAGCGATAGGGTTCAGAGTTGAGTTTAATTTAGCAGTACTGAGGGGCTGCATCTGTTTCCATAGGCACTGCAGGATTATAATTGTTTTTAGCTGACAGCAGGTCACACGAGTATTGGCTTTTTAATTACGACTGAAATTTATTTTCAACCTTGATATCAAATTTCATTTCAATAATTTTGTGTTTTTCTTTGCCAAAAAAAAAAGAAAAACCCTTTTCTCGCCTCACCAAGCATTTCAATGAGACCGGGGAAATGATGTTGCCATTCTTACAAATCTGTCTAAGTTTTAGTATTTGAAAGATGTATTTTAGAAGGACAAAATTAAACGTTATTGGAACACCTCAGGGTGCGTCTGATGGAACCATGTCTGTTCCATCTTGTGCAGTATGCCCGCTGTTTTTCACGCTCATCTATGCTATGGTCTGTTGCAGTTGTAGACACGCTGACTTCACAAAACCATCTTCTCTCAGCAAAAAAATAGAGAAAAAAATGTAATCAGGGAAATGAACTTTATTCAGCCCTTTGTCAATTTTAGTTTTCATTAAAATTTCATGATTAAATTTTTAGGACTAAATTCATCAAATGAATTTTTACTCCTCTTTTATACCTATCCATATAACGGAGATCAGAAATGCCAAGGTGGCAAATTGATTGTCACGGTACAGAGCAGTGATCCCTATCTCCACCTGCAGCACTGTTCCTACATACTTGCATGATCTGTCCAGGTGACGGCCCACAACTGGACAACTGTCCCTCCCTGAATAAATGCTGGGACCTATAAGGGGAAAAGACCAGGAGAATATAGCAAATATAGTGATAGACTGGCACCAGAGGAAATGTAAAATGCTACTAGAAACTAGTAGCATAAAGTCAGGTGGACCAGGTCAAAACATGAGAAGACATGTTAAGGTTCCAAATGTAAGGCAGAAGCAAGTCCAAGTCCAAGCAGAAGTCAAGCATGATTTTCAAGGTAATAGGACACCAACAGTGGTGCTTGCTGGCGATTGCACCTGCCAGCACCCTAGGCATGATACAAATTTTATGGAAGCTTCAGAACCAGGTTCAGATCTATGAGGACTAGAGATGTGCAAAATTTTAAACTAATCAGATTCAACCTGAATTTAGTAGAAATTCAATTTGCAATCAAATACAAATTTTAGGTGATTTTATTTTGGCAAATTTAGGGTAGAGAAAGAGAGACAAAGAGAAAAAAGTCTTAACTTTTAAAAAGGGAGAGACTAGAGAGAAAAGGTATGAGCCTTAGTAGACCTCAGAATGTAATTATCACACACTCGCCTGTCTGCATTCCTACTCCGCACTCGGTGTCCTTCCTGCAGTGCTGCCCGCACCATGTCATCAATGCAGCTGGGCTGGGCAGTAGGGGGAGTCAGAGTATCAGCATATAGGAGCACCAAGCCAATCAGATTCGGCGTTGACACTCTATGTATGCTGAGGTGTCTTCAGCACATTTGAAACAGCAGGCTAAACAAACTCTGTGGTGGCATCTCAAGCTTGTTCAGCGGCCTATTTAAACTGGTGAGAGACGCATTCTGATGCCTGTGAGTTGGTCTCCTGTGCCGCACTAGTCTCTCTACTGTTGTTTGGACTTCTGATACCATGACTGCTTGCTTAGTTTTGACTTTGCCTATTTGGACTTTGATGTGACCTCCTGTTTTTTTATTTCTGGTTTGGTATAGTGACTTTGTTTCTGATTTTGCTTCTGACTGTTTGACCTTGGCCTGTATTAATATTTAGTTCTTTCCCTTAGGTCCCATACACTTAGTTAAGAAGAGACTGACGACCAGTTGAGGGCCGCTGTTTAGGACAGATTGTCCAAGTAGGTAGGAACAGTGTGGGAGATTAGATCAGGGCTACACTTCTCCCTACTGGATATGACAGTCATACGCAAATTTTCAGGCCAATTTGAGCACACTCGATTGGGGTAGAATCGTTTCAGACTCGTATCATAGCAGTTGACCGAATGGAATTCTGAGTGATTTGCTCACCTCTAATGAGGACCCTTGGGCAACAGAGTCATGGTGAATAGCTCCTGTCTACCTGATCCTCACAAAAATATATGTGAAGATGACTTCCGGTTCCGGCGCTGGGATGCAGGACGCAGAGTGAAGAAGCTCCATGCTTCCCTCTTATGAAACCTGGCTCTGCTCAAGCCCAATCAACAGTAAGGGGATCTCCCAAGTGGGAATCGGTTACCTGCATCACTGGACACCCTGGTCCATGGACCGGTATCTCCTACAGAGCCGAAGCTGGAAGATATTGAGCAGCAAAGGTACGGCCGCAGGCACTATGCTTAGCAAGATGGCTGATTCCCACCCTGCCTCTCCGGCCAACGACAAGGATACAGGCAAGGATACTACCCTGACACAGCTCTCGCAGCCTGAGAAGCTCACTGAGCCTCCTAGAATTTCATGATGCACGCTTTGAGGAAATGGAGCAGAGATCAGCATCAGCTGAGGAAGACATGGCCAAGGCTAACTATCATTTACAAGACCTCAATAAACAGAATATTATATTGAAAGACCGTCTAGAGGATTTGGAAAACCGATCCAGATGAAATAATCTGCGGCTGCTGGGCCTACCTGAAAGTGTGCAACCCCAGACCCTCAAGGACATCTGTGAGAGGGAGCTGCCAATGGCTTTGGGTCTATAAGGGAGGCACAAAGTAGAGAGAGCTCACCGGGTGGGATCTGCCCTCGCGACGCTACAC
This sequence comes from Bufo gargarizans, assembly GCF_014858855.1. Lineage (NCBI taxonomy): Eukaryota > Metazoa > Chordata > Amphibia > Anura > Bufonidae > Bufo > Bufo gargarizans. Next base: position 29,047,349 of record NC_058090.1, read on the forward strand.
CATAATAGCGAGTGGACCCAGAGAACCGTATCCAAGCCCCGTCAAGTCATTATGAGGTACCTCGACTACTGCGACAATGAAACAATATTGCAAGCATTTAGATCTAGAAAGGCGCCGTTGACAATAAGAGGGCATGCAGTGCTGATATTTGCAGATTACTCAGCTTCATTGGCAAAAAAACTGAGGGAATTTAGCCGAATATGCTCAGTTTTATACAAAAGATTCCAGCTACAATATCCAGCCAAGTTGAGGGTAATCAACAGGGATGGAACAGCGACAACTTACCATGACCCATCAGTGACAGAGGACTTGCTACAATCACTACTGGACAAAGGGGATGATTCGGACCCAGGACTTATACTCTATGGTACTGCATCAATGCAAGATCTCGGCGAAAGAATGGAGAACAGCGACGAGACAAGAAGGGAGCAGATCGGAGTGGGAGACACAATCCCGGGACAAACGCTTGCCTTGAAGTGGCAGGGCTTTCAATAAGCAGCGCTGACGTTTTTCCATTGCTCTATCTTGGAGGGGCTCTTGATATCCTTATCATTGTATACTGTTTATGTTATGTTATATATATATATATATATATATATATGGTGTATATACTGTATATACAGGCGGGGGTGGGTTACCCTACCAATTGGGAGGAAGGTGTGTCAGTGTTGTGAATAAGAGTTGAGAGAGTAAAAAGTTAGATGGGTAAGCTTAAAGCAAAATACGCCTCTACAGCTAGTATCATTGGAACCATGGGAGAGTTAAAATTATGGAGCGTCTTGAGGGACGGGAATGTATGAGATATGTACGATAACTGTAACGTATACTATAATAGATGAAAAGAAAAAAAGGAGAAGAGAGAAAACAAGAAGAAGAGATGTTTATAGGGAGGAGGTTATGTTTAAAAGGGTGTGGGAGAGGGAAGAATTTACTAGTTTTGGGTTTTAATTTAGAAGGTTTGCAGCCTCTCCGGAGTCTCAGGTTATATCCAGGTATATTTACTGCTTTATGAAAGTAATCTCCTGGAATGTTAAGGACCTGAGGTCCCCACATTAGAGATGAATGGTGCTTCGACATCTTAAAAAACTTAAACCCGATATAGTTCATCTAAAAGAAACTCATTTGGAATCTAGGGATTTTGACCGCATGAAAAAATTGTGGGTGGGACAGGTGTTGGCGGCGGCTTCAGCTAAGCGGAAGGCGGGAGTGCTAATCCTGATTAATAGTGTAACGGTCGCGTACCCACACACAGGGGGGAGGGAAGTGACCACTGCGCTCCACCCTCACCCCTGGCCCTGCCTACTTGCCTCGCAAGTCCTAATGACAGGGGACAACTGGACGGCAATCCCTAGCTTGGAATAAGTGCAGGAGCGACAGACAGACAAACGGAACGTGAACGGACCGAGTCAATGCCAGGAAAGCTGCGAAGTACAAATGGAGCAAGCAGAGAATAGTCAGGAGAAGCCGGGGTCATAAATACCAGGAGAATCATGTGGTACACAAGGAGCAGGCAGAGGATCGTCAGGAATTCAGCAGGAGGAAAGTACGCCAGTAAAGACAAAATCGCAGGTGGAACCTAAATAACAGGCAATCTGTGGCCAGCAGATTACCTGTTTAAATAGGGAGCCAGAGGGGTCATGTGATGTGGCCAGCGTCACATGACTCTACATAGACTACACAGCCGAGCAGCTCGGTGCTCAGCCCTAAAACCATTCGCATGAATGCGCATAGATGCGCAAGGGGCACGCATAGTATTATCAGGAGCGCAGGCGACGCTGGACACGCTGATGATGCGCGCGCGCTCTGGACGGGCCCGCCTCCTAGCCGGCGCCGTGACAAATAGACAGTTAAATTGTCAAGTTCTAGGATCTTCTGCTGATGGTCAGGGACAATGGGCACAGGTATCTCTGCAGGTTCAGGAGACCCGATACAGTGTTTATAACATATATGGTCCTAACTCAAGTAATACTCAATTCTTTCAGGACTTGGAAGGAACCCTACTAATAGACTTGGGAGACGGGAGACGGGGGGCCTCAAGACAAGGCCTTAGGCCCACTGATGGAGAGTGCAGGCCTGACCGATCCATGGCGTCTGTTACACCTAGATGACAGAAGTTACACCTTTTACTCACACGCACGGGGTTCATGGTCCAGAATTGATTGTATCTTTGTTCACCATTCCTTACAGGGCAAAGTAGACCACAGCGAAATAGGCAATTTAGTCATCTCAGACCGCGCCCCAGTAACACTAGAACTGAATGACACATATCCTAGAGGTTCACATTACTTGTGGCGTTTCCCATCACACTTAGTCTCGAAGGCAGATTTTGTGAATAAGTTAATAGGTTGGTGGGAGGAATACCGAGGTGATAAAGAGGCCCATCTAGAATCCCCTGATTTATTCTGGGCTGCCTCCAAAGCAGTTTTGAGAGGTACAATCATGAACTGTTTTTGGTATAAAAAAAAAATAACACAGTTTCAGTTGGAACAGGCTAGTCAAAGAGTCAGACAAACCTATCTGGCCTTTACAAACACTCCCACGGGGGAAAACAAGGAGAGTTGCGTAGAGGCTCGCCGGGCATTTGACCAGTGTGAAAAAGAAAGAGAATCTCTAAGACACACACTATTTGAGGCAAGTCTGCATAAATATGGCAATAATTCAGGATGCTTGCTTGCCAACTTAGCAAAGGTACAAAAATAGCCACAATTCATCTCTAGTCTGAGGAATACAGAGGGCAGAATAGTCACCGACCCTGCAGCTATTAACTCCATTCTGGGAACTTTCTATGAATCCCTTTATAGGGACGACTCCAGGGCCAAGTTTACAGATACTCTTCTTGAACATGTGATTCTCCCTAAAATCAGCTCTGAGCAACTCCAGTCCCTAAACGCAGAGATCACCACAGAGGAACTTCAGTTTGTTATTAAGCAACTGGGAAATTCAAAGGCCCCTGGTCCTAATGAATTCACTGGGGAATATTATAAAGCTCTGGTGACCCAGGTGACTTCAGACTTGTTTTGGTTTAATGATGTACTGAGAGGTAATGCGCCCCCTGATAGTGACAATCTCTCTTATATTAAGCTGCTCCCCAAAACCGGGAAAGACCCTCTAGCGCCAGGATCTTACAGGCCGATATCACTCATCAATGTTGACACTAAAATACTGTCAAAAATACTTGCGGATCGACTGGCGACAATATTGCCATCTCTGATAGCCCCAGAGCAGTCTAGATTTGTTAAGGGGCGGTTAGCTGTAATCAATATAAGAACAGTCCTGTCGGTTCTAGATCAAGTACAACACCTCCCAGGGGTGGGTAAGACCCCAGCTCTGCTCACCTTGGATGCAGAGAAGGGCTTTTGACAATGTCAGATGGTCTTGGCTAGATGCGGTATTAGATAGAATGTGGTTCGCAGGTGCATTTAGGGCTTTCCTATCCAAACTGTATAGCAATCCTCGGGCACGAGTATACACTCAGGGCTTTCTGTCAAAACCCTTTCATCTTCAAAAGAGAACTCGGCAGGGATGCCCACCATCGCCCCTTGCTATTCAACTTGGCCCTGGAGCCATTGGCCAGACATCTGTGCCAATCTAACCTGTTTGAGGGCATAAAAGTAGGAAGCAGGTAGGTTAAGGCTGCATTGTTTGCCGACGATGTAGTGCTATTTCTGGCGAAACAGAAAAGAAGGTAGGGAGGATATTTGAGCCCCTACAAAGTTTTGGTGACTACTCAGGCTATAGGGTGAACACTTCTAAATGTGAGCTGATGTCCCTAGCCCCAGGTGATAAACTATCAATTAAATTGGCATCTCACCTCACTGTTACACAGGTTAGATCCTACATTACCTATCTCGGTATTAAAGTAGGGAGATCACCACACTCTTTATATCAGCTAAATTTTCCTAACCTGATATCCAAAATCCTGAAGGATTTAGACAGGTGGCAAAGTCTGCCGCTTTTGCTAGCGGGAAGATGTAACTTAATTAGAATGATGTGTATATCCAAATTATTATACTCCCTCCAGACTGTCCCACTGCTCTTACGTCATGCAGATATACAATTGTTGGAGAGTAGATTTATTCGATTTATTTGGAATGGCAAAAGATCAAGAATCTCACTGGAGAAGTTAAAACTGGAAAAGGATCATGGCGGGCTAAACTTTCCCGACGTACGGGGTTATAACTTAACCTGTATTAGTCGCCATATCCTTGACTGGGTTAACAATACCTCATATTATTCAAACCTAAAACTGGAACAGCAACTGGCCAGACCATGGAATTTAGTGGCCCTACTACTCAGTGATCAAGCCATGCCTCACATTAGAGGTATTCGGTCATAGGCAGGTCACCCTACGTCTGTCCTTTGTGTTAGCCTCAAGTTATACCTTACACCAGAGGTTTTGGGCTTAAGCTACGGTGTATTCTTCTCCTGATGAAGTGCACCTTGTGCAAGGAAACGCATTGAGCACATACCATACGTGACGGTGGCAGGAGAGTCGGTGGATGTTGGCACACTAGTCAAACACAGCAGCTCTCATTTATGCCTTAGTCCAGCACCTGAAGTCTTTCAGTGCAGTGGATGTTATGCGAGCTGCCATTCACTGCAAATACTGGGATATCTAGCACTACATCCTTGGTGCCAGTTATCCTGTTGTTTATTACCCCACTTTGGTTCAGATACATGACCATGTGGTGTTATGGCCCTTAGTGTTGGTGATTTAGTTTGGGGGACCCACCTATCATACTACTGTCATGCACATACCCCTCTCTGAGTGGTGTCAGTGGTTTGCTAGGTCCTACAATTTAGTGATCATTTATTGCCTCATTCAGCTGCTAGCTTCAGCATGGGTAGATACCCCCTTTATCTTATCTGAACATTATAATAAAGATTTGTTATTTTGTTTTAGCGTTCCTCTTATACATATATTTTTCATACCCTACTACATACCAAAATATCGGGACTACCGCCCCCTGTTAAGAGATCCTTAGTTCTCAGAGATACCATAATTACATGGAAAGTAATTAGGAAGCATTTTCGCCTACCATATCAATTCTCTAAGCACCTCCTCTTGACAAACAATCCAGCCTTTGAGCCCAGAAGAAATAGTAAGATCTTCAGCCATTGGGTGAGCAAAGGAGTTAGAAAACGTATTTCATGAGGAAGAACGACGATGGGCAACATTGCCCGAGGTAGAAAAGAAGTGGGGACTGAGAGGTCCCAACAATTTCCCCTACTTACAGGTTAGGAATTACGGTAGAAGCTTAGTCAGAGACATGACTCGGGAGTGGTCTACTAATGATTTTGACTCCTTTCTTAAATGTACTGGCAGACCATCTATAACATCATTATATCAGACATTGAACACCAGGATAAGGACCAGAGACCCCAAAGAGTTATTTAAAAAATGGGGAGAGATACTGGGCATCGCAGAGGTTACAAACCTCACCCGTAAAAAGGCCTTACGGCTTTATATAAAGCAATAATAAATGAGAACGGGAGGGAAACTCATATTAAAATATTACACCACAGAATTTATGCATATGACCTCCCCAGATCTCCCGGGAAACCAGATAGGCTAATAGCATGTCCCAGATGTACTCTGTCAAATACTGACTTGTATCACAGCCTATGGAGCTGCCCAAAACTGTATGGGTATTGGATGCAAGTGGGACACATACTGAATAGGGTCAGCAGATTCCAAGGAGTTATTACACCATCTTTAGCTATCCTACATGTAGAGGAGGATGAAAATGAGCATGGAAATGGGGGCAGGGGGAATAGGGGCCTTCCCCCAATAGGACACAAGTTTCTAATGATAGCCAAAAGATCTCTGTTGGCACAGTGGCTGACCTCGGTTATGGATGTAGTGATTGTGCAACTCGGACATATCTTTCATCTCGAATGGCTCGAATCTCTCAAACAACCAGAGATACTTGGGAAAAAATAGTTCCAAACATGGAAACAATTTATGCTAGAATACGTCTCGTGTTCGGAATACCCGAGGCTGTTGGGACCCTTTAAACTTTCGACCTGGTACTTGTTAGAAGATTTGAAAGGCACCCTGGGGCAACTAAAGGTTAGTTAAGCCTCTGGTCCCTCGGTGCTGAGAAAAAACGATAGTATAGGGAAAATCAATAGAAACGTAATGGGATATCTTAGAAAAGAGAGAGGCTTGTGGGGTGGCTGCATTGGGAATAGTTTCTTTGGGAGGGATGGCAGGGCGGGTGCGGGAGTTGTAAGGGGTAATTCTGGAATTTTTATATCCAAATGAAGAGCACACATTGTATTGACTATTGGATAGCTTTATTTGTGTATTAATGTACATCTATTTGGAAATAAAAAGCAAAAAAAATATGTTTAAAATATATGTGTGTGTGTGAAGGAAGCCTAGCAGCAAATTTTAGGTGGAATACATTGCAGCCAGATGTCAATTTTAGTTAAATATACCTCATGTTGCATATTAAGCATTTTGGTTTTGATTTGTGGTGTCTTGGGCTTTGCATGCTCTGGGTTTGGTGGGGGGTTTTTTTCTGCCAATTTGCCCATAAGCTTCTCCACAGGACAAAAAAAATGTTTTAAACGTTACACAATAAAAATTGCTACCAAAATCTCCCGTCAAAAACTGGCATAAACATTTTGATGAAAAAATAAAGTAATATGAAACTGTCCAACTGACCAGGATTTTACCATCAATGACCTATCCTCAGGATATCTGATTCATGGGGCCCTGACACCCCTCCGATCAGCCTCCTCAAAGTAGCCATGATGTCGAAAGTGCGCTGGAGCTGTACATTAAATTGTGGACAGAACTGGTAACTGCAGTGCTTCTACTGTTCACTTCAATAGTGGCAGTGCTGCAGTTACCGTCCACTACACAATGGATGAAGCTGTGCAGGCCCGGCTCCAAATTCTGGCACCAGAGCTACTCTGAAACAGCTGGTCAGTGAGGTTGCAGTTTGTAGTGCAGTGCATAGCGACCCATTCCCCAAAGGCTCTACTAGTTCCAGGGTTAGGATGCCGAGCGGTGGTATGGCTATGAGGGGTCACGGTGCTCCTACCTGGATCTGGCGCTCAGAGGTCAGGCCGCGTAGTGGCTACACAGAAACTTCATAATTGGTAGGAGCTGAAATGAGTAAGGTTCAGACTCTGATGCGAGTTGAGTTGATTTACTGAATACTGGCATAAAGAATCACAGTAGCTCTTGGCTCCAGCAGGTTTTAAGGTGCACTGGGAGGTGAACTGGGTTCTTTCCTGTGCTGCACTCTCCCTCTTGTCTCGTATCTTGAAAGGGGCCTCTTTTATCTAGGCTACATGCCACTGATGCCCGGTTGGCTTCTGACCACACTTTGATAGACTGTTAGATCTCAGTTGCAACTCATACAACCCCTGGGTTAGGGCTCAGTTGACCCTGGCTGCAAATTTCCTGCTGTGCTCCCTGTCCGGCTTCTAGGCCAGGACTGCACTGCGCTACTTCTGTAGCCTCTGGCTAGGACCAAAACTCAGACTCAACTGACTCAAGCCCACTCCTCCAAGATGGGGGAAAGAATAGAATGGTTAGTTCTATTCTACCTATAGCTCACTGCCAGACACACTGCCACCTGGTAAACCACGGTTACATGGCACCTTCTGAACAGACCTGGATACAAAAGGCGTTGTGATGTCACACATAGGTCAGGCATTAGACATGGTAGTGCCCACTCTGGGGTAATACAGTTGGACACCCAATGGTCAGATATTAATGGCTTATTCTGTGGATCGGACATCAATAGTAAAATCCTATGATACTAATTGCCAAGAGCTCTATTTGGCCAAGGGTCTGTGGGACCCCTTTGATCCTCGGGCACTGCCCTGATGGTCTGCTCACCCCTAGTGAGGATCCAGCAGAGGCGTGTTTGCCCCCTTTTGTCCTTGTTTTTCAATGCAAATATGATTTGTTAATGTGTTAAGGAACGCTGCTCCATGTGAAACGGGTTCACTTTTCTGCAGACTTCATGCTATTTTTTATTAAATTTGTGGTGATCTCTCATTTTTAGCAGTCATAAATCACGCGCTCTACAATGGATATCTATATTTCTTTAGCCCGTAACATCCAGATGTGCCAAAAAACTGCCACTTTGATTAATTAGGTCTACATCGCTGCGAAAAGAAAGCCATCAACACCTCGTATTATTGCTTGTCTGCATGGATTTCATAGGCCCCCGAAAAAAGTGGCAGCCTCATTTAATCTCCACCGGTCTGACCTGAGGCGACGCTATTGTCTCTCCGATTCGGACGGCAAGGTTATTAGGAGGCAGTGAGATTACTGAGCAGTGTCAATTACAGCTAATTACATTGACTGGTCAGAATACATACAGTAGTTATATTTAATTAAGTGCGGAATAACTAGGTAGGGCTCCATAGTAAATCCCACGGCTGTTTAATTAACAGGAGATAACAAGCTCTTGCGAGTTTATAGAGGGATTAGAAGATGGACAGAGACGGCATGAATCTTGGCTGGTGATTGGAAATCTTCTGTCACTTATACAGAGGTTTATTAAAAGACGATGGGCCGTAATATGCAACTAACTCGATTTTTAGGATAGATTCCTCTAAAGCTACGTGGCCATATTACGTCTGCATTATGGACATTGTAGTAAAGATTGAGGCACTCGGATAATTTGGTTTTGCATTTAAGAGGAAATGTATTATTCATACATTATTTTCATAATCCAGTTGCCCAATTTTCACCAAAATCAAAAGAAAGAAAGATGACCGGATGTTTCGGTCTCAGATGGACCTTCCTCAGCGGTCAAATTTTTATCTGTAAGGCATGTGGAGTGACCGGCAGGGCGCTGGATGTGCATTATGGACATTCACCCAGATCCCGTGTGGTCCTACTGAGCCAAGCTTGGTAGGGTTTTGTGGTGATCCTATCCTAGGGGGGTCCTATCAGGGATGTTTTTTTTAGCTATTCGAGCCTTGATCCCACCAGATCTTATAAAGCAACTACATATAGGAGACACGCACATTGACCTCTCCATAATGGAGACATCCAAGCCACAAGAATGAGTCCTGTGACAACCTCTCCAGCTATTCTTGGTAGGATAGGATCACTACCAACTAGGCATCAAAGGACCCCCTCATGTTCCCAAGAGTAGGCACCACGGTCCAAGAAACGAGCAGTGTATGCAATATTAAGTGTTTACTAAGGGCATAACTAGAGTGAACTGGAACAATGGGTCTGGGCAGGAATGCTGGAAGGTGTAGGCGACCTACAGGGCGGACTGGCCATAGACCGTACAGGGAAATTTCCCCGGTGGTCCAATGGCCAGAGGGTTGTCCAGGTCCTCTTCATGGCCACTGGCTGCATACATAATGATTTGATGCTCTCAGCATTAATTAATGTAGGTGCATCATGTACTTATGTCCCTAACCGGCATCCACAGGTGCCCTCCTGAATTTATCTATATCGACATCCTCAGGATGGTGATACGGGTGAATACTGTAGCAAGAGCGACAGTATTTTGTGCTGCACTGTTGCATGTGGTTCAGCTGCTGCATTGTGGTATTTGGTTCTGCTGAGGCGGTATTTTGTTCTGCACTACAATATTACTGGCACTGCCTTCTTCTGTTATCCCCACCTACTTCTGTTGCCCCACCTTCTGTCAATTTGTACCTGCCTACAACATAAGACCACGTTAACGTTTTAAGCTGGCTGACCTGTTACATGTGCACTTGGCAGCTGAAGGCATCTGTGTTGGTCCCATGTTCATATGTGCCCGCATTGCTGAGAAAAATTATGTTTTATTATATGCAAATGAGCCTCTAGGAGCAACGGGGGCGTTGCCATTACACCTAGAGGCTCTGCTCTCTCTGCAACTGCTGCGCCCTCTGCACTTTGACAGAGCCAGGCAGTGAAAACTTTATTATGCACGCCTGACCCTGTCAATCAAACAGAAGAAGGTGCTGCAGCTGCAATGAGAGCAGAGTTTCTAGGTGTAATGGTAACGCCCCCGTTGCTCCTAGAGGCTCATTTCCATATATTACAACCACATTTTTCTCAGCAATGCGGACACATATGAACATGGGACCAACACAGATGCGTTCAGCTGCCAAGCGAACATACACTAATTCAACGAGTTTCATAGGTACAAATCTGATGAGAGATGCCCTTTAAATAGGGTTGATCCTTCTGACAGGTTCTCTCTAAGCTTTTGGCCACAGCAACCAATGAGATCAGATAATATCCTCAGGAAGTTGTTGTTGATTTTTTAGATCCTAGCTATTCTTGTATTAATTGCAAGGGCTTCAGGACCAATTATTTGTCACTACTCCTTTTTCTGCTAATTATACTCAGTTGTTGCTACACTTATTTTGGTCCTGCTTGACCTCTGTCTGACAGCAACAATCTGTTTTCTGACTACCATGTCTTCTGGCTTGATTCTGGTTGGAGTTCTGGTGCTAACTTTCACTTTTACAAATTTTTTCTTACTTTTTGGCTGAAATGATTGCTTGATGCTACTTTGATTACTTGAACAATGACAGAATACCAAGACATTATGTCTTGGGAATCTCTTTCCAACAAAGCCCATACCAACTTTGTTGCAAGGGTTTATTTTATATTCTAGTTCTCTCAGTTTAAAGAAAAATCTCACAGAAAACAGATAATAATGCAGTAACACAATAGATGCAAGCATTATACATGGACTAAGCCCTCATTCTGATGTAATAAAATCTGAAACTCTTAGCCAATATATTTTGATCAAAACACATGGTCCGCTCTCCTGAACATAGATGCCCAATGGCATAGATAGGTTTAGAGTAGGACCTGCCTGACTGAGACCACCTTGGTGGGGGTAGGTGGACACATATGTGTTTTGATCAAAATATATTGGCTAAGAGTCTCAGATTTTATTACATCAGAATGAGGGCTTAGTCCATATATAATGCTTGCATCTATTGTGTTACTGCATTATTATCTGTTGCATTATTAGCTGTTGACCCCCTCGTAATACTCCATCTATGAACTGCAAGGAGTTGGATGCTCTATGAACTGCTTCCCTTGGAAGACTCCTGCTGCAGGAGGGGGTGGAAATGCTTCCCTCACTAAGCCATGTCTTGTCTCTTTCCAATTCTTAAAGGGAACTTGTCACCAGTTTTATGGTGTCCTAACTAAGGGCAACATAAATAAGTGACTGATTCTCTTAGCAAAATGCTGGGTCACTTTCTTTAATTGACCTAGTCAATCTGCCAACATCTTGTATTGAAAAGCTCCAGCTGATAATGATGAGTCATGAATATTCATGAGCTCCTGACTCTCCCTGCCCACCTGCTGCTGAATGACAGTTTTTTTCCATATGAATCAGCAGCAGGTGGGCATGGGAGTGGCTATAGCTCTGAATTAAATATATGCTGGACTCAATGACATCACGCTGGACTCAAATCAGCTCATTAGCATGCGGCATCTTTGTGTGTATATTATGAGGTAACCATCTGTCACACCAGTAAGTGAATACATCTAAGGTACTTTTTAGTAGTTAATGATTGTATATAATTAGTTAGATTATAATCAAATATCCACATGACAGGTTCCCTTTAACTCCCTATACAGTTTTTTGCAACTCTTACCTTGGTAGGAAGCAGCACTAGCCTACTTCTGCCCAAAAGATGGGAGAATGAAATGGTAAGTTCCATTCTATCCAAAGATTCTCTCTGCCTGCCACCTGCTGGCCAACCAGGCACATTACATGTAATACAATACATAAGTTACATAGCCATGTTATTAAGGCACAATATCAAAGGACCTGGAATTAAATACACGTATCACATTATTTGTTAGCCATTAGAGACACTAGCAGGGTGAAGGAATGGTAATGCTCGCTTTAAATACTTCAATCACCAGATTGCGCTGTAATGCATTGTAGTGCACATTCTGGAAGAACAGTAGTTTATGCTCTTGGTTGCTCAAGGAAGACTTCCTTAAACAGCACTCCCTGTGGTTGTGTTTGGTATTGCAAGTAATACTTACTAAAAGTTTTAATGTAAATCCTCGTCAATACCTGAAGGGTTATTATCATGCAAATGTTTTCAATCAAATACTTTGTATCAAAACTAATACAACTGCAAAATCTTCAGTATTGAATTTACATATGAGAAGGGCTTCCATGTAAATCACTAATGTCTTTGAAAGAGCAGCGTGGTCTAGTTTAGCACTTTCTAGCCTAGCCGTATATTGGAAAAGTCAATTCCATCAGGACTTTAGTGGAACTGTTAAAGATTCAATTGATTTCCTTTTGTAGAGTTGATAAAAGCAGAGCGGGAGGCCACAGCAACTATTCTGCAACTGTGTGAATAGACCCTAATGAACAGCAGATTGCACGGCTAATTTGAACGTCTCTTGCTGTCACATTAATATTTGAAATTGTTAGAAAGATTTCATCCATGGAAACCAAACAAATTTACCATAGGATACAAAATCTTTTCTACCTCTGTTAACAATATTTGTAGCTGAGATGATGATTGATTTGGTCTGTTTATTGAAAAAGGAAGTAGCGGTAAGCGTGGGCGTATGAATGAGGATCCTATAGAGACCATGGAAACCTTTGAATTACATTTCCTTATGCAATATACAGTCACAGTACACTCCGTGTCGGACTGGGGTGCCTAGGGCCCACCAGTACAATTTATTTTGGGGGCCCACTGCACGGATATATTCAAATATAACTTGCTCACAAGATGATTGATTATGGGGGTCGTCACAGTGACTTTGAGAAGGCAGGTCCCTGGGAAAGGAGGCTGGCTGGTGCCATACTGGTGGCCAATGTACCTAGAAGTCATCTCGGCCATCTGATCGAGTCAATAAACTACCCAAATTGGGTGGTTTCTTAAATAATTTACCAATTTGTATACAGTATGAACATAGGCTGGTTGAGGTGCAGTAAGTCTACTGTGTTATGTGTCACTTGGGGACGGGAGATTGGTGGCCCACCGGGAGATTCGCCTTTACCCCTGTGGGCCAGTCCAAGCCTGAGTACACCTTAAAAGCAAGTAAATCCTTTAAATGGGTTGGCCACCTTTTGAGTTTTTTTGGGAAAACCCCTCCATCATGGCGAGATCTGCGAAAAGATGCATACTTACCTGCCCCATCGCTGGGTCACAGCTCCTTTGCTGGTCAACTTCAGCTGCTTCACTCAGGTCCGTCTCTGTCAATATCCATTTTGACACTGCTGCAGGCAGTGACTGACCGCAGAGGTGACCTTCTCCCCTTGCGTCATGTCATTTGGTCACATAATGAAAGGTTGGTGGGGGGGGGGGGGGGCAGGTAACTGCTGCAGTCAGTCATTGGCTGCAGCAGAGTCAAAGTGGATTTTGACAGCAGGGAACCCGAGGGAGGTAGCTGAGGCCAGGAGCCAGGGAGCTGGGACCTAGCCATGAGAAGCAAGTAAGTTTACTTCCCTTTGCAGGTCTGGCCAAGATGGGGATGGGGGTGTCTGCCAAAAACACAAAGAAAGGTGGCCAAACCCTTTAAATTCAGTCAATTGAAAGATTTCCATAAAGGGTCTAAGCAGTGGGAGCTCCAACATTGAGGGAATACATTAGTCCACATATACTATTGTGGTTGCACCTGGAAATTGTAGTAAAATGCTCTAAAATTTGACACAAATTGGCTTTTTAGCTCATATAGTTTTAGAAAAATTCACTCCACCTGGCTTACTTAGTGGACCTCAATTAGATTAAAGGGGCATGGTTTAGCAGAGAAAGGCAGTGACCTAAGATGTGACATTTGTTACCGCATTTGACGCATCTAATTTTATAGAAATTATCTACACCTAGGCAGACAATGGGGTGTGGCATCGTGGAAAGGGGATGTGGGCTAATATGAACTATTTTTTGCCAAAACTGTGCCACAATTCTGTTTCAGTCTAAGCTGACCAACAGGTGGCATCAAATTTGACAAAAAAGTGTCTAGACAGGTGCCAAAATTATCTTACAGCCGTAGCAATTGTGATACATGTGTTGCATATCTACACAATCTAAGTTTATGCCACTTACAGTATTAGTAGATCTGGCTGTCTGGCTCTTAGCAGAGGCTTTAGAGAAGACAACGTCAAATATAACAATATTAGCATGGCTCTCGTGGCAGGTTCCGCCCCTTCACAGTAGCGCTGTAAGCGTTGTTTGGTTGTCATGGCAGTAAGACCCGCTGTCATGAGAGCTGCTCGGCCTATCAGGGAACAGAAGCGTCAGACCAATCAGACTCTGTGTTTGTAGTTTGTCTTGGTTCTCATTTATCTCTCTCTGGTTTGGACTTCGCTTGCCTATCTGATTATGACTTCTTTTGTATTTGCCTTCCTCTTAGCCCTTTAGATTTGGCCCCTGCACTTAGTTAAGTAGGGATTGTCGTCCAGTTGGGAGCCGTTGACTAGGACGGATTGTGCAATTAGATAGGGATAGTAGTGCGGGTGGCATTTAGGGCTTCACTGTTCCCTATGATTACAGGTATAAATGATATAACCATGGCAGACACCAAAAGACCTTGATAAGTTGAGTCTTCTCTCTCCATAAAGAAACGTAATTTTTATTTTTTTTGATGAGCCAATCACATGGCAGTGGCTTTAGAATAGAGAACCAACCACAACCAAAATGACCAGCAATGAAGAGTTTATCAATGATGAAGTCATGGTGGACACATACTGTAAATATCTAGATAGGAATATTCTAAACCAGCAACCAACCCTAAAGCCACCTATACATACTGGACAATACTTGATTGAACTTGCCAATGTGTACATGTTTGTCCCATGTGCTAATGTCTCCACAGTCCTCGTTAATGGGTGTGACAGTGGCTTATGAAGACTCAGCCCAGCTAACCATGCATACTTATTGCGAGTTGGGAGAAATAACTTTAAGCCAAACAAGCATTCAGCCTACAGTTAATTCATATATATGGCCATCTTAAAGTTGTTTTTTTGAGTGCTTTATATTGATGACCTATCCTCAGCATAGCTCATCTGTAGCTGATCAGTGGAGGTCCAACCTCCAGCACCCTGTCCTATCAACTGTTTGAAGAGGCCATGGCAGCCTCTTCCTAGACCAGTAACATCACATTCATCGTTCACATGGCCTAGGTGTCATGGTGCCTAGGTGAATGGGTCTGAGCTGTGATACAAAGCACAGGTTTTATCCAGGATAGCACTGTGCCTGGTAAGCTGTGAGGAGGCATCTTCAAACAGCTGATTGGAGGGGGTGCCTGGAATCAGACCTACACCGATCACATACTGATGACCTATCCTAAGGATAAGTCATCAGTATAAAATACAAAAAAAAACTCTTTAAGACCCCAGTTAGATATAAGGTGGACCTTCTCCCTCCATGGTTAGCTCTTCCTAACCATGTGTATGTACAAGTACTACCCTCAGTGAAGTCAACGGCAACACAAATCCACAGTCATCCATAGGTCACCTTGAGGTAGCCTACAGTTATAGACAGGCCATGCTAGACTTACTGATAACTGAAGTTCTTTATACAGTGAGGAACAGAAGTATTTGAACACCTGGCGATTTTGCAAGTTCTCCCACTTAGAAATCATGGAGGGGTCTGAAATTCACATTGTAGGTGCATTCCCACTCTGAGAGACAAATTAAAAATATTTTTTTCAGGAAATCACATTGTATGATTTTTAAAGAATGTATTTGTCTAGCACTGCTGAACATAAGTCTTTGAACACCTGAGAAAATCAGTGTTAATATTTGGTACAGAAGCCTTTGTTTGCAATTCCAGAGGTCAAACGTTTCCTATAGTTCTTGACCAGGTTTGCACAAACTGCAGCAGGGATTTTGGCCCACTCCTCCACACAGATCTCCTCTAGATCTGTCAGGTTTCAGGGCTGTCGCTAAGCGACACTGAGTTTCAGCTCCCTCCAAAGATGTTCTATTGGATTTAGGTCTGGAGACTGGTTAGGCCACTCTAGAACCTTGATATGCTTCTTACTAAGCCACTCCTTGGTTATCCTGGCTGTGTGCTTCGGGTCGTTGTCATGTTGGAAGTCCCAGCCATGACCCATCTTCAATGCTCTGATGGAGGGAAGGATGTTGTTGCTCAAAATCTCACAATAAATGGCCCCATTCATCCTCTCCTTAATACAGTGCAATCGTCCTGTCCCCTTCGCAGAAAAGCACCCCCAAAGCATGATGTTAACACCCCCATGCTTCACAGTAGGGATGGTGTTCTTGGGATGCAACTCATCCTTCTTTTTCCTCCAAACACGACGAGTGAAGTTTAGACCAAAAAGTTCTACTTTGGTCTCATCTGACCACATGACTTTCTCCCATACCTTCTCTAGATCATCCAGATGGTCATTGGCAAACTTCAGACTGGCCTGGACATGTAATGATTTGAGCAGGGGAACCTTCCATGCAATGCATAATTTGAAACCATGACGGCGTAGTGTTCTACTGACAGTGACCTTAGAAACTGTGGTCCCAGCTCACTTCATGTCATTGACCAGCTTCTCCCTTGTAGTTCTGGGCTGATTTCTCACCTTTCTTATCATCAGTGATACCCCACGAGGTGAGATCTTGCATGGAGCCCCAGTCCGAGGGAGACTGACAGTCGTCTTTAGCCTCTTGCATTTTCTAACAATTGCTCCAACAGTTGATCTATTTTCACCAAGCTGCTTGGCAATTGCCCTGAAGCCCTTCCCAGTCTTGTGGAGGTCCACAATTGTGTCTGTGGTGTCTTTTGACAGCTCTTTGGTCTTGCCCATGGTATTAGTTGGTGTCTGACTGACTGTGGGGTGGACAGGGGTCTTTAAAGAGCTCAGAAAGTTGCTACTATATTAGATTAATGAGTGGAGTAGAGGTGTACTTTTTAAAGGCGCAGTAACAGGTCTTTGAGAGCCAGAATTCTTGCTGTTTCTCAGGTGTTTGAATACTTATGTTCAGCAGTGCAAGACAAATACATTCTTTAAAACTCATACAATGTGATTTCCTGAATTATTTTTTTTAAAGTGGGAATGGATCTACAATGTGAATTTCAGACCCCTCCATGATTTCTAAGTGGGAGAACTTGCAAAATCGCAGGGTGTTCAAATACTTCTGTTCCTCACTGTAACAATGTTCCTCAACTCCAGTTCTCAGGGCCCACCTGCTGGTCATGATTTGTGAATATCCCACAGAATGAATACCTGTGCATTGACACTAATTATATCACCTGCTAAATACTAAGGAAATCCTGAAAATGTGACCGGCAAGTGGGCCCTGAGGACTGGAGTTGAGGAACACTGCTATATAACAGCTGGTCTGACCCCAGATTACCAGTATTCAATATAAATTAGTATCTTTGCAAATTGAAAATAATAACATTGGCTAAAACGGCCCCCTGCTTTATGGTACATAAGATGGATATAATCAAAACTTCCACTCCAGGCAATGATGGCGGTGATCTTCTCCGGTCAGGGTATCAATGTTGAAATTTATAATAACAAGGTGTAATTTTGAGGAAGCTGGGGAGGCGTCGAGCCATTATCTCTTGTCCTGTGTTTGTTCAGTGAAAGCTTTGTTTAAAGCCTATCTCCTTGTTAAATCTGCCACCACAGCTGTCCCAGCCACACAAGCAGTGAACAGCTTTTATCCTGCTAGATATGACTGCTGTTACATTTCATTATGGTTCTTCTGCGAAGAATTCATAGCCCATTGGTTTTTATTGAAGGAGACTTATAGTTTCCTTCTCTCCTAGTGAAAGGACAGCTGTTTTGTATGTACTTGGTGGAGCACCGAGCGGATTAATTACGTTCAGAAGGTAATATTTTAACAAGCACCTTTCCTGAAAATGCCAAATGAGTCAATCATGTTTCTGTGTTAATGTGAACGTGTAGAGTGAACTGGACCAAGGAAGGCGGTGAACCAGAAAGTTTCTGTTTAGTTACAAGCTGCTCAATATACCATGACTTTATGTTATTCGCCAGGTTATTCCAGCCTGCAAACAGAATGGCTGACCATCTGATGTTTTAATAGTGTAACCTGGGGTGTCAATCCCTCTTGAGTTTCTTGAGCAGACCAATTCAAATTGAATGACTTCAGCTATGAATACACTACATTTTGGTTGCTGTCACTTGAAGAGGCACACTATGCTTATTGGTTTTTGAACACATGAAGTGGCACAATTTCATAATTTGTAGAATATCCAAATTAATAAAACACCAAACAAATAGTTTAACCTTTAATTTCTCAGGTTCCTGATGGTTTCAAAGTGATCAAAACTACTGTTCTTCAAGCAGTCCCACATCAGTGTCTATCTCGCCTTCTCGGAGACCCTGCTATCAAGGGCTATCAATCTTTGTTACCATTTCTGCATCTTTAGGTACCATCCAATAAACAATCTCTCTACAGGAGCATCAAACCACTCCACATTTGACTGTTTGAGCCTTCCCTTCACCCCACCAAACTTCTCACTGTCTACTCCACTCAGTGCAGTTAAATTCAGGTCTGTACTACCAGACTACATTATAGGGCTGCGGGGATGCTGTTCTTAGTGACCATTGACCACGGGCACCTACATGCTTGTCTATGCCACGAAAATGTAAAGACACGATGCAATGAAAGAATTGATGGTTTGAAAAATTCACGTGAACTCCCTCTGGTGGCTACAGTGGGCACCCATACTTCCAACAGGTGTCCGTATGCTACAAATGTCTCCGATTTTGTGTGTTTATTAGCTGATCAGTTGCATGATGATAAGAGCCACAACGAGTTCCAATGCTTTCTCCCAATAATTGCCCCAATACTCGTCTAGTCAAAGGAATTCACCTATGTTCGTGACCCCTGTGGACCAGTACAGGATAAGAAACTGCAAGAAAAGGTAAATGGACCAACACTCCTAAATCTCTCAGCTGTCTCTTATTTTTTATCACAAAACCAGAGCAACCATACTAGTACACTGACGCATATTGGGCTGTTAAAGTCAAAGTCAGAAGCTCCTAGACCTTTGTGCAATATTGATAACCATGTCCCCCCAACCTACCATGTTCTTCTTATGTTGTAAAGTAAACAAGGCCCTGGTGCAACCGCCCCGACAATAACTACAGTCCTGACTGCTAAGCTCTGACAATCAGTCCAAAACGCGCCAGTTCTACTGGATAGTTGATGTATTATTCACTTTTGTTTTGCTGTTTTGCACCTAGAAGTCTGCACCGTAGCTTGAGGGGAGCAGTCGAGCCAGCTGGTTCATGTTTTGTAGAATTGCAGAAGACTATGATAAGGTATCCAGGATGCTGCTCTGCAGAGATTTGTTGCTGGAGGTATAAGCACAAGCTTAGCGTGTGATGTTGTAAAGTCTCGGCTGTAATAATGAGCAGTGAAGCACTGAGAGATCCAGTGGGAGGTGTTACCAATAATCTATGTAATTTGCTGCATGTTAGGGATGTGACCTTGGTCTGGTGCTATAACATTTTATTATGGTATAAACCAGAATGACTTACAATGTCGTCAGCTCTCAGGCATAAAATGTCAAGATTGGGGCGTCCTTAAACTTCACAATCTGAATTTTTAATTAAATACAAAGTACGGTACTTTTATCCTTCCAGGTAAAAATACAAATTGCTCCTATCATTTATTTCAGGCAATAATGAATGTACATATATTGATCAGGTCATTTGCAGTTTAAAGATACATAGTTCCGTATGTGCGTGCTGAGCTGTGATATGGCACTAGAGAAATCCACTGCGCCTCCCTGTACCTCCAAATTCATGAGGGCTACAATCCTTTTTCTGTTTGATGCAGGTTTGCATGTTCCTATGGATATTATAGAGTGTTTTTCTCTTGAAGCAATGTCTTCACATGAAGTACCTACAGATACGTAGCACCATATGGACACCGTGTGCTACCATACAGGCCCTGTGCCATGGCTCTGCTAGGTTCATGAGCTCTTGTTTGTTACCTGTTTCGGACTGGGGTACATTGGATGCACCACAGTAAATGACTTTGAGGGCCTACTGTACATCTTCACACATACCTCCCAAAATTGACCTCAAAGGGTGCGAAAATGTTCTCTAGAAATGGGCGTTTTGGAGAAATGTTATGGGTGTTTCTGGATGGTTTGGTGTTGGGGTTTTACATGTCCTGTGACTGAGAATTCAAGTGATGAGAAGGTTGAGAGGTGTATAGATCAAGTAAGCCATGAGATCTAAAAGGTTATTTGTGATTGTGCAGTGACCCAGGAGGGGAGAGGATGGGAGTGGTAGTAACAAGAAGGGTGGTTGTAGTGGTTAGTTATTCTGACAGTCCCCTGGGCCGTGCAGTGATGGAAAGGGCATACCTTTTTCCCCCTTTGGGGCACACTCTGGTCCTGGGGAATAGAGATGGCCAGTTCGCAGTGTTCGCCAGCCTTAACTGACAAGTCTGGCGAGGCACAGGTAAGCCCTTACCTGTGCCTGTGCGCGAGCCGGTCTGAAATGAAATGCGGGCTCCGGGAGCAGGCAGTTCCGAGAACAGCCCGATGAAGGCCCCCGGCGGCCATTCTCAGAACTGCCTGCTCCCGGAGACCGCATTTCATTTCAGACCGGCTCGCGCACAGGCACAGGCAAGGGCTTACCTGCGCCTCGCCGGACTTGTCAGTTAAGATGGCAGATCGCATGTGTTCGCGGGCGAACACTGCGAACTGGCCATCACTGCTGGGGAATCTCCTTTCTGATGGTGGCCGGGGATGCCCATGATGGTGTAAGACAGGGTCCTCTGAAGCAGTGGAGGCAATGATGAGGCAGTTTTCTTTTAACTGAAGAACAGTTAGACGTGAACGCATAGCGCCCGCACCGAATCCTGACCCATTCATTTAAATGGGTCTGTGTACATGAGCGTTTTTTTCAGGTATCAGTTCTGCGTTGCGTGAAAAATGCAGCATGTTCTATATAATCTGCGTTTTTCACGCAGCCCTGGCCCCATAGAAGGGAATGGGGCTTCAGTGAAAAACGCATTGCATCCGGAAGCAAGAGATGTTGAAAAATGCATCAAAACGCATTGCACCCGCGTGGAAAAACTGAACAACTGAACGCAATCGCAGACAAAACTGACTGAACTTGCTTGCAAAATAGTGCGAGTTTCACTGAACGCATCGTGAACACATCCGGTCCTAATTCGTCACGCTCGTGTGGAAGTGGCCTAATACTTTCCAGATCTGTTACTGATAATTCCTAGACTGACTGATCCCTCACCAGGATTTCTGGTCGGTGCTCTGAAGCTTCTTCCCACTGTTATACGTGTTGCACATGTTGCCTATAAAACTTTAACGACTATAAACCGGTGAGGGGTTGGCGCAGAGATTGGTTTTTCCGTCTGTGGTTGCTCTTCTGAATTACTATGTGTATACACAGAACAAATCCATGAAAACTGCACCTGGCAACGCGTTAAAGATTTCTTATAAACTCTGACTGTATAGAACGTGAATTATGTCCACTATGGAAGACTCCAGCAACTTATAACTGTAAGCCTTGTGTGTATATGAAGCCAAAGCAGGTGCATGCTAAGCCTGCCAGATCAGGTGTTGTATATGGATCTCTTATAACATAGAGTAAATATGCATATGTATAAATGGTATACATCTAAAATGTAAGACAATTGATGGTGACACCAAGAAGCATGACAGCAGTAAAGGCAGCCAATTTGGTGGTTTGGGATTTTCTAAAGACATCCAACTCCATGATGCTTCTCCAGGTTCTATGTCGTCATCAATCTTTTCATGGCTCCTGTCCGTTTACACTTTATGGTGTATTTATACTATACTTAAATTGTCTCCTGAACCTGGTCTTGCTCCTGACCTCATTTTTCTCCAATCCCCCTGTTTAGTTTGCCGGGATACGTATGGTGCTTTCTAGATTCTGACCTTGACCTGGTCCCTGACCTTGCTCCTGTACCTCGCCTATCTCTCTTGGGATCAGACCCGGAGCTATAATAAGGCAGACCAAGCGGCTGTCTTAGGGCGCAGAGACGCAGAGCCAGTTGCTCGCCGATGGCCGCCTGCCCGCAGCTGTTCTCCTGTGTGGTCCTGGTATCTTCTCTCTGGGCTCCCGACAAGTTTGAGGTCCTTTCCCACTCAGCCAATCAGTGGCCGCAGCTGTGTCACATGTCAGGCCAGTGATTTCCCACTGTGCCAATTTTCTCAAACTTGTCGGGAGCCCAGAGAGAAGATACTAGGACCACACAGAGGAGAAGGGGAGCTGCTGCAGACGGGCCCAGGGCCAGATGAGCATAATGTTTTTTACACAACATTAATAGAGGGGAGGGGGTGCATGGGGAAATGTGACATGGGGGGGAGAAATGTGACATGGGGGGGAGAAATGTGACATGGGGGAGAGATGTCACATTTCTCCCCCTCCATGTCACATTTCTCCCCCTCCATGTCACATCACCCCCCTATGTCCCATTTCTCCCCCTTCATGTCACATTTCTCCCCCCTACATGTCACATCAGCCCTCCGTGTCACATTTCTCATCCCATCCCATGTCACATCACCCCCCATGTCACATTTCTGCCCCTCTTTGTCACATTCCTCCTCCTCCATGTCACATTTATCCTCCTCCATGTCACATTTTTCCCCCTCCATGTCACATTTCTCCCCCTCCATGTCACTTTTCTCCCCCTCCCTGGTACATCACCCCCTCCTTTTTACATCACCCCCACCGAGTTCTGGGGGGGGGGGGCGCCAAAATGTAGCTTCGCTTGTGTTGGCAAAAATCCTTGCACCGGCCCTGCTTGGGATACTTATGGTTCTTCCTGGAATCTGACCTTGACCCAGTCTCTGAACTCACTCCTGCACCTTGACTATCTTTGTCATGTTCCTTTGGTCTTTACCTCTGGTTTACCTGTTACTAGGCTTCTATATTATTTCTAGACCTGATGCCTCCTGCCTTCCTGTTGACGAACTCTGGTTAGTTGCTATCCTCGCTTCTCAGCACCACAGTTGAGAATTCAGGACTACTCCAGGGACTGTGACTTGGGGAAATTATAATAAAAAAAAACAATATATAATACCTTCCTCACTCCATTGCCCCTCCCCCTGCCAACCCTCAGTTTTTATTAAACCATTTCTGCCAAATCCTGGTGAATCTATGTTTTTTCTTAACTCCTCACTGGCTAACATCATCCCATTCTTTTACTGTGGGGATCTCATTGGGGCCCCCCCCCCCCCCCCCAATGCCCAACTATGCATTTTCTGGCTTGGAACAGTAACATAGTTGCAATTTCCCTGTGTTGGGGCACTTCCACACCGTCCATCACTCCTAAGATGCATTCCTCAAAATGTCTGGGTACTGTATCAGCATCTTAATTGATAGCGATGTTTTTGCTGACCCATAAAAGCATCAGAGGAGAAATAACTACCATGATTGCCAAATGATTAGATGAGCAAACTGATTAGAATATTTGGGAATTTGACCTGATTATCCAGAATGTTTGGGTTTGAATGAACTTGAGAAGAGAAGAGAGAGACAGACTTTTCCAAACAGTCTGGGCACTTGTGATTCATAGAGAATGTATTCAGATCCAAATCGAATAGGACGACCGATTTGGGCAAATCAGACCCAATTGAATTTCAAGAAATTTGCCCATCTCAAATGCCAACTTTATATTCCTTCTTATATTACCAAGAGATTGTGAAGATATTGTGAGGACCACATGCCTCCCATGTTCATGGTTCTACATTGTTGTGATCAAATTCCATTTCATGACGTGTACACGGCAAAACACGAAAAGCGTTGGAGAAGACGGCAGCGGCTTGTGATCATGTATTTATAAAATAGCAGACTGGCTCTCTGCCTAAATGCATTTGGTCTTCGGCCAAATGAACTTCAAACGATAAGCACAAGCCACATGAGGACTTCAAGAAGCGCTTCGGCAATTACATATAAAGAAGTATTCGGGGATTTCTTGTATATTTTTATTACTTTCCTCCTCTTTCCATCCTTCTGGACGGAATTTCTAAGGTTATAAAAAAAAAAAAAAAAGACCATAAAAAAGATAAAGTGAAATAACAGACCTATGTTAAAGGGAAGAGCAGGGCGAAATGTGTCCTCCTTTAGTTCTAACTAGTTGTGCATGTAAATATTATGGCCACCATAAATATGATGGATGAACGTTCCTGTGGAGATAGCACTAACGTGAGAGAAGAAAGAAGGAAATGATCATCACGCGCAGAGGAGGGAGGGATATTTGGTTTACAGAACACGACCGTGTTGTTTAACATATGTTAGCCTCATTTACTGCAGACTTCTAACTTTTATTACCCTTTACTTCCTATCCACATAAACAGCCATAAAAGTAGTCCTCCCTGTAGAACCATATAGGTCCTTGTTTATCTCCGAAATCCAGCTGTAGGCTACATAAACCATGTTTGACTAGGTTATGAACACCGGTTTAGCTGCTCATAGGCATAATAATATTTATTAACGAGGACCCGTCCCCTCTCCTGACATGTCTGTTTTAGCAACTACTTGCATTCTCCGTGTCATAATTTGTGGGCATCTATTCTTATGCTCTATGATTTGCCGCTTCTTTAGTATTCCTGCTAGAAGTTATGAAAGAATTACTAGCAGTTTTCAAAAAAACGGTCCAGATGGGTGTTACCAGTTGAGGGTGTGTCCCTGCACAGTCTGGCACCATCCAAAAGGTGCAACTGTTAACACCCGTCTGGACCTTCATTGCAAACTGCTACTAATTTATAACTTGCAGAAATAACAAAGGAATGGCACAACATAGAGTCATAGGAATAAATTGTTATGACATGGAGAATGCAAGTAGTTACTAAAACAGACATGTCAGGAGAGGGGACGGGTCTCCTTTAAGAACTATGCAGAATTTTCTATTGTCAAAAAGTTTGGTAAATTAAGAGTTTTCCCTAAAATACATAATTAAAGGGGTTAATATAATGGTACATTTACACAGGGCTATTATGGGGACAGTTATCGGGAAAGAATGTTCATACGATAATTGACCCCTGTAAGCATGCTGCCATTCGTCGGGTGAATTCGTTGTTTATTCTTACGCAAAAATCGCTCTTTACGGGCAGCAGATTGTACTGTGCAAACAGGGATCTGCCGCCTAGAAACAATGAATCTGTATGAGTATGAGCGATGGCAGCAGCGACCAATCTTCCCCATACTGTTGGAGTGATTGCAGCATGTAAACGCAGCTCTCACCTCCTCTGACAACCCTTGTTCATATGTGCCCGCATTGCGGAGAAACATGATGTTTCAATGTGTGCAAATGAGCCTCTCAGAGCAATAGGCGTTGCCGTTACACCTAGAGGCTCTGCTCTCTCTGCAACTGCTGCATCCTCTCCACTCTGACAGGGCCAGACGTGATGACATTTACTCTGCCTGGCCCTGTCATTCAAAGTGCAGGGGGTGCAGCAGTTGCAGAGAGAGCAGAGCCTCCAGGTGTAATGGCAACGCCCCCATTGCTCCTAGAGGCTCATTTGCATATATTTAAACATAATTTTTCTCAGCAATGCGGGCACATATGAACATGGGACCAACACAGATGTCTTCAGCTGCCAAGCGCACATGTAACAGGTCAGCCAGTGTCATAGGTACAAAACTGCTGACAGATGCCCTTTAAGGTGTCCTGCAAGAGGTGATCAGTTACAAGTGTTTAACTCTCTTATAGCACCACCACAGGAAAAATGAAGTATTACACTGTTCCCTTTTGAAATCAATGGCCTGTATGTAAAGAATGGCCATTCTAGGGATACTCTTTTTGGTCGATCTCTGCTATCACAGACTTCCTTTTATTAATTTGTTGATCAATTATGAAAATGAATAATAATATGCCCCTGATTTGTATTTCTAAATGGCTTCAATTTCCTACGGCCATTCTTAAAAATTTAGCAACCACTGGCCGCTACTATATGACAGTCCCTTTAGATATATTCCTATGGGGCCGCAGTCAATTTAACAGGATCCATATAAACCCTTCATACAGTCAGTGGTGAACGGTCATCACATCTCACAACCTTAGCTGATGTTTGATGTTCCTTTGGTCACTTTCCAACTTCCTCGCCATGAAACATGCAGCGGATTTGACTTTTATCTCCTGATTTCACAAACACCTACATCACTGACATTTTCTAGTAAGGGCTTTCAGATTTTGCGTCTGTTGTCGATGGCTGTCTGCCATCTTTCCCAAACACAAAGTCTTCTACACATCAAGCTTTTCGCGAGCGTTCCAACATAAACCCTCCTTGACCAAAGAGGACAAATGAATAGGAATGTTTAGGTAAATTCTTTTCAGGACTAGACATATGAAATGCTCAGCTTCAATTAACATGATGAGCGAAGTTTTGAAAAATTCGATTCGGCAGCGTCGCCGAACTTCGTCAAGAAGCTTGGTTTGTTACTAATTACTTTGTCATTGATCGTTTCTCATTATATGGAGCGGGCGCAATGACGGGGACCGGTGATCGCGCCACCCCTGTCACTTAAACCCTCAGATCCCGCGTCCAACTCTAATCACGGCATCTGAGACTCACATTCAGGTGCTCAGGGGGTTAAAAAATATATATTTATACTTGCCTCACCCACTTGCTTGCGGAGAGGCCGTCCTCTCCTGCCTTGATTGAAGAAAACCCGCCAAAGGACCTGCGACGAGCATGACAACGTCACCGCACATGGCCAGTGTGATCGCGTGGTGACATCATTACGCTCGCCACAGGTCCTTTGGTGGTTTTTTTTAAAATCAGGATGGGAGCGGCCAGCCTCTCTGCGATCAAGTGGATGAGGTGAGTATAATTTTTGTCTTTAATTACACGCAGATCTAGCTGGTTTGAAAACTTTAACTCAGAATATTTAATTTAATTTGTTTACTTATTTCAATCAATGGTCCAGGAATAGAAAAAGGGTATTTTTTTTTTTTTTGCAGATACAGTGCATCTCTTGTGCGTGGGCTTTGTCCTATTCACAGGACATACATATATATAGATGCAACAGCAAGTTCTTTGGATCAAACAGTTCAGTGTTTTATTCACACTTTAGGCAAGTGACAAAACAAGCAGTCATATTCAAACAAGAAGTCACCTTGCGGTGTTGGTGGTAATTCACACCATGCGGCAATACTGTCTCAAAGAGTCCTTGCTGATAGCAGCACCAACCTGTTTTTACACCAAACAGGCAGCAAGCCTTCATCCAGACACAAGGCTCCCAGATCCCAACACAGAGCCCTGGATTCTGAGCCCAGCTGCCTATTTAAGGACAGCCAGGTGCTGCCAAAACCCGGACCAGCATTTATAATCTGGTCTAGAATTTTACCTCACCTGGCTGTAAATTAGCCCAGAAGCACTCATACATACCTAGGTAAAGGGTCCACCTTTGCAACCATTTCTCTTACTCCAATACTACTAAAATGACTAATGATTCCATTTTGCAAATACAATAGCGCCAACGGTTTTGTGTCTCCAGTTCCTGTGCAGACCTATGTTTCTCCATGGTTACAGACTACAAACAAGATCTGTGTCGTCTATTCCTTAAGTGATAACAAATTTACATGTATGTCTATGGCAGATTCAAATGCTGGTGCAGACTGAAATAATCCTAGCCTAACAGAGCCCATTTCATGCTGATGACTAAATCACTTAGAGGAAGCAGTAGATTTGACATTTCTGGGGTCCTAAGGGAAGTTAAGTCTGAGGGTCTCAGTTGCACTGCTTCGTTCTGCCCCATCAGCATGCTGAGCTCCATCTTCATCAGCCTCCTAAAGCTTCACTCTAAGCTTACCTGTGCAGCCCAGGCTCTTCTGCTACTGCTCTACAGCAGGGAACAGCGGTGCACCACCAATGAGGCCAGGTGAGGCGATCGCCTCAGGCAGCACCAGGTAGGGACAAGAGGGGGCAGCGGAAGGGCCATGGTGAATGAGCACTTTCATTGTGGCAAAGGGGTTAATTTAATAAATTGGCATGGAGGGGCACTGTTTTAGTTTTCGCCTCAGGCAGCAGAAAGGCTAGGTTCACCACTGGCTGGGAAGGCTCCCGATACTTCCCCAAGCCCATAGGAAGCTGAATCGGCTGCCCAGGTGGTATGTCTGCTATGTCAGACAACTGATGTGCATTTCTACCAATCAGAAATAATTCTCACCCGGATGAACCAAATGGAACCACCCATGAGGTAGTAGTCATACTGGCTGTGATGTCCCCCTGTAATTATCTTACAGCCAGGAGACCCTTCTGATAAAAAGGCATTTCGAAAGAAGACAATCCCTTTAACCCAATCTGACCTGGTCATGGGAAGCCATATTTATTTCTTATAGCGGGAAGTGCTGGTTTCTTTAATTATGCTATCTGTGGTGATACATATCTAGTTACTTTACACCCACAGTCTAATTTTCTTTATTACAGATTTTTAAGCCCCAATAGGAATGTGTATTTAAATAAGGCTAATTATTAGCCATTAGAGGAGTCAAGAGCAAATATCAGTAAAGCCAGTAAAAGAAATTCTTTGGAAATGTATTTTTATAGTCCAACTTAGCTTCTTTTAATTTGCCAGGCAGCTGGTCCACACAGTGTTAGAGGTTTATATGAGGTTAAAAAAAAATATGGCTGCTTTCTTCCAGAAATAGCACCATCCTAGCCCATGGGTTGTGTCTGGTATTACAGTTAAGCTCCATTCAAGTAAAGTGTATTTAAGTCTAACCTATAAAGAACAGTGGAGCTTGTAAGGGGGTGAACTTGTATTTCTTAACCTTAAGCACCACCATTTTGCCTATCTGGGAACATCCCAAAAATAGCCCAGAATGGCCAATTTTGCGCATAGATTTCATAGGCCTTACCCCTTTTGTTGCCCGATCTGTGGGATTGTCCTAGAAAAATCGGAACTGTTGGCAGGTATGTATCACCATAGCTGGCAGCAAGAATGGTTTCTCAGCTGTGAGCTACCATACATCTTTGTAGGCAAAGACAGAACCTGGCACTAACATAGACGTAAGCATTATGATGCCGGAAAACTGTGCCATGATGAATGGAGCTCATTAAAGGTATGATTGGTGCCAAGTGGGAGTGTATGAAGAGTCTGCATGAGGAACTAAAGTGAGATTGAGTAGGCCTTGGGCCAGTTTATTGGGAAGCATTGGTGAACTGGATGCCAGAGTGGCTTGGTTTACCGGGAAGTGTCGGTGGATTGATAGAGGTCTAAGTGGCTTGTCCATTGCAGAGGAGTCAGTGAACTGGAAGGCCAGAGTGTGTGATGTGGGGTCCATGGCACTGGGAAGCTGCTTAGTGGGCCACATAGTGTACTTCTTTGGAGACACGCTGGCAGGGGCACCACATCCACTTCACTCATCAAGGCTTTGAGAGTCACAAGATGTTGGGAAACCACTCAAACAAATCAAGCTGTTTCTGGAAAAAAGCAGCAATGTTTTTTTAATCTCATAAGCCCCCCATTTTTTAGGCCCGTGGGAAAATACATTGGGAAATAATTTCTCTGCTCAGACCAGTTATCTGGCCGTATACAAGCTGCACATTTCTTCTGATGATTATGCACACATTTTGGTGGGTGAGATAACTTCACATAGTCTGTTATGATAGCTGTGGCTTAAACTCCTCAGAGCTGATGGGAGTTGTAATTCAGCTCCCTATGGTGGATCCTTGACATTTGAGGCATTGAAGCATTAACGTATATTTGGGTTGATATACTGTATGGAATACATCAATGACTAGTTATCATTCTGCTATTGAAACAACGTGCTCTCTGTGGAGCTAGCTGGAGGATGATCCCCTGGAGCAACACTGGTGAGAGGACAAAGAGCAGTCAGATCATTGAAACTTTTGAGATTTTGGATTTTCGAAATTAAGCTTTTATTACAGTGCCACCTGCAGCACAAGTATTATAATGGATCACATTTTGGAAAACTGAGAAATCTTACACAGAGGCTGACAAGTGTTTCGCTCAGCAGGAATTTCCCTACTTTTGTGTTCTTCTTTTAGCTTGTTTGAGGCAGTTGCTTTGCAACCGTATGACAGCTGATCCATTAGTGTGGATCAGATTCTCTCTCTGCTGCATCTAGGTCTCGTTTGGGGAAAATAAAACTCATGATTGGTTAGCCTCTCTTTAAATTTCACTGGCTTCTGCAGCGCTGTGCTGGTTATACCATAAACTCTGTGCATTTAAATCCAGTAATCCTCCTATACTTCTAATCCCTGAAGTAACAATGATGAGAGTGTCACGTATGAGTGTGGGAGGGAAACACCACACCGAACATAGGAGGGAAAGGGGTGAGGAAATAAGGTCTGGAAACTAGAGAAAGGAGATGGACACCTCCTAGTAAAACCCTAATCAAAGTCCTGACTGACTACCAGTATGAACAGACCCCAGAGGTAGGTGAGTTCCTACACAGGAATACCTAATGTCCTAAATCACCCTATAGGACCCTGGCACTTATGTCAGGACTAATACAACCTGTTCCTCCAAAAGGAAGGACGAACAGGAGTCTCCCTCAAGCCGTAATACAAATGACAGGGAAATGCAACACACAAAATAACCCAAACAAAATACAAAAGGGAAAGAAAACACTTAACTTCAAGTGGATATGGCAGCACCAGGAACTTAGACGAGATCCACACACCAGCTATCCACAACTCAAACTGAAGCTATAAACCGCATAGCATAGTGGAAGAAACAACTATAAATAGAGATGGTTAAATGACCATAATAGCAACATCTGGGGAAAGAAGGTGCAGCAAGCAACAGAAACAACACAGATGTCATTTGATCCAAACAGAAAACATGTCAGGTCAAACCACATGTTGCCAGTCTCACCGATCTCCTGCCACCTGTCGCTGGAACGTCTGTGATAGAGAAGACAAGGAGCAGTCAAATGATAAAAAAAAATTAGATTTAGGATTTTTGAAATTAAGCTTTTGATACCGTGCCACCTGCAGCACAATTATTATAATGGATCATATTTTGAAAACTTGAGATATCGTACACTGAGACTGACAAGTGTTTCGATCAGCATGAATTTTCCTACTTTTGTGTTCGCCTATTAGTTTGGTTGAGGAAGTTGCTTAAACTGTATGACAGCTGTTCCATTAGTGTGGGTCAGAATATCTCTCTGCTGCATCTAAGTCTCGTTTGGAAAAAAAAAACTCCTGATTGGTTAGCGTCTCTTTAAAGTTTTCTGGCATCTGCAGCATATTGCTGGTTATAGCATCAGCCCTGTTCATTTAAATCTTGTAATCCTCTTGTAATTTTTCTAGAATCTTGTTCTTTGCCTTCTTGTCAGTATAGTTTAGTTCTTGTGGCTATTCTAGTCCAGTCATGCTCCTGAGTCTTGCATTTTTTTTTTGTCTTATTTTGATTCCCTATTTGAATCTCTCTTGCCTTGATTCCAGTTCTGCTCAGTAAAACCTTCTTATATTTTGGTCCTTGAGTTCTCCTGCAATTGTGTTAGCGTCGATATTGCAGATTAGGGTTTTCAATAGGGATATCTTTAGGGAAAGTGAAGTTAGGTGGTGTTTGTGTTTAGGGCAGTGTTCAGGGATAGACCTAGGGAAACAGTTATCATCCATCTGCTCCATTACATGACTATCATCCTTTTCGGCTATCATCCATTTATTGGTGATTGGTCATTTACTGGTGTGTTTAAATTTTCTTGCATTCTTAGGTGCTAGGTGTTAAATTGTGTTTTTTATTATTGTTCATGCGACATAATTTGGCCCTACTGTACGTCCTTGGGGTTATCTGAGCACTGGGAAACAGAACCTCGGAAAGGCGACTGCTATAGATAGTCTATTAGTGATGTCAAGAGTCCAGCTCATGTCGTTCCATCTTCTAACACCTGATCTAACATTCCATGCTGATTCAGAGCTCAATTTTCTCACACAGAGCCCCCAAATCTCTGCATAGAGTTAAAGGGGTATTCCTTTTATATTGTTATTCCCTATCCACAGCATAGGGGATAAACATTAGATTGGTGTGGGTCCTACTGCTGAGACCCCCAGTAATCATGAGAATGGGGGTCCCATACCCTGTGGAACCCCTCGAAATGAATGGAGCAGATCTCTGGCACTCCCATCGAAATGAATGGATTCGACCAGCTACTCCATTCATTCCGGCGGCTCCACTGGATACAGGGCCCCTATTCTCATGATCATGGGAGTTCCAGCGGTAGGACCCCCACCCATCTAATTGTTATCCCTCTATCTTGTGGATAAAGAATAACAATATAACCAGAATACCCCTTTAATTAATACAATTCTGGCATCTTCAGCCACCACTAGAGGATATACAAGAATACCTGCAAACAATTTCTAAACTGATTTCATTAATTAAAGGGGTCAAATGTCCTAACATTCTATCAGTGAAGTGGTATTGAAGCTATTCATCCCCCCAACTTTTTAACTGAAGGGCCCGGTGTAGCAAGGTATTTAGTGGTTCTTTCCCCTTTAATTCCTTGTAATGTAGTTGGTTAGTAGTACCAGATACCTGGCCGTGTTCCTGAGATCTGAATTACCTGCACATGCATCCTGCACACTGAAGACCTTTAGGATAGGCTAGCAGGGACCAGAAAGCTAGATAACATCTAGCTATGCTACAAATTTGTATTATATGGACATCGGCCAGTTGTCATATTGGGAACTGGTCGATAGGGAGCTGGTTCATTTTTACTCTGTATGCTATCTTTTGCATCTATCTTTTATTATAATTTAGTAAACTTTTTTTACGCGCCAAAGTCACGTTAAGCCTATTTATTCCCGAATCTCAGAATTCGGTGTACTACAGACCCTTATGGGGTTTATGAATAGTCCCATTAATGCTTCCTGTTCCATTGGCAGTAAGGAGCCCTCAGATAAACGGCTGGTATAACAAACAGTCCCATTAACAATCCAATAAAGTTTAGGACATGTCAGAACAGTTTACTATAAAGTGACGATCCCCTCCAAATGGGCTCCTGAGTTCCCTCTAGAGGTACATACAGGTAGGCGCAATTTTATTATTTATGTCTATGTCAATGCACAAGATTTGGAGTTTTGCATCATAAAAACTGAGCCCTATATAGATATATGAATAAATTAATCAGCACAACATTTTTGGATTTATTTCCTTTGAATCGTTTAAGAATGGACAATCGCTTTAAGGTTTTCCTAGTGGAAAAATTCACCGTCTGTCCTTTCTTGAATACCAATTATGTGCAGAGCAGGGGCCCTGCTGGAGGTTTTTCTGCCATCTGAGAGAACAGAGTAGGTTATTATCCGGAGCCGGAGAAGATAGCAGTTTTGTGTGCGGAAGAAAGCGCTGGGTCCAGTATCAGTTCTCTGCTTCCTGTAGGTCACCTAATTGCCGTTTCTTTAAATCTTCTGTCAGATGTTATTTCAATCAGTCTCCTGAAGGCTTTTCCTACCTCGACGTTCGCTCCACTCTTACTTTTTCTTCACAATGAATCGAAGCTTCTTTTTTTTTCCTCAGCATTGTGTGGTCTCTGAAGGATCAGTCATGGGGCAAGTGATGCAGCAAGACCCCTCTTTGATTATAGATGACCTGCTCTATGTCAGATTAGGTAGATATCTCCACCACTGTGAAACCAAATGATACAATATAGCGGATGAATAACTCTTTCCAGTCATGGTGTCTGACTCACCTAATCTTTCTCAAATTCCCAAACTGAGATCGTTCATGTGTTATCTGTTACATGAAACGCTGCATAAATTTTGGGGGTGAGGTTTTATTTATCCGGCAGATGGAAGCTGGGAATGCGTTCCTTCTTGCTTATGAAATGTTTTCCCCATTGTACTTGTTTCACTTCAATATTTCTTTGAATTATGTTGGCTACTTGGAATGTTTTACTTGGATGATCTTGAAAGAGATTTAAAAAAGTGACTGTTGCAAAACTACAACTCTCAGCATGCTGAGGGTTATTATTTTGCAGCAGCCAATGGTTAGAAGAATTGCATAGACAGCAATTTTTTTTGCCTTTACTAGGACTAACTCCATGCCTTCCCTGCAGCTAACTCACAGTTATAGACAATAATGTAATGCGAATAGCTAGCCTTACACTACTCCATTTTTTATATACCTTTAACTTTTGTTGAAGGTACTGTATATGTCATGCCCTGCTCAGGCTATGTGCGTAGGTCTGCCAGGTTAGCAGCACGTGTGTAGCCTTTTGTTATTCTTTTGGAGTTGAGCTGTATCCGCCTCCCTTCAGGTGCACTGGGTGGGGTCATTGGTATGAGTTTAAATCACGCCCACTCCCAGTGTCCTGTGCGGGTTATAGCTTCTGTCTTGCTCAGAGGAAGAAAGGAAAGATTTGCTGTTCCTGCTCAGTACAAGATAAGTTGGTTTTGTTTTTCTTGCGATTGTCTGTCTAGGCTGTTAGAGAGACGCCTACCTCTCCAGGTCCTGAGGGAGCAGGCTGCCTCTTTCCCCCTTTCACCATCTTAGGGATTTTAGGGAATCTTCAGCCTAGGCACAGGGAAACGTTCATTCCCACCTCCAGGGTCTGAACGTGGGCATAGAAGTCTAGGGAGAGCTGGTAGGGATTTGTCAGGAGGTGACCTTCATCCCCAGCTTCTTGCCTAGACACTTGTTTGGTTGTATTCTGTGTATCTTGTATCCTGTCCAGCGTGACAGTATATTTGCACAACTGCAGCAGTAAGATTATACTGTCATCTACCAAAAACGTGTGTTAGGAAGCAAATGTGGATACACTTCGTCACTTGAACAGAATTGGCTTAGGGCTCCTCCTAAGTGGACCCCACGCCCAAATTTCACCATTTAACCCTGTACAAGGATCTAGACTTCGCTGCAGAGGAACTACCATGCCACTAACTATTTGAATTTTCTCTATTGAAGTGACTGCTGACCCACAGAGGTAAAAATACACTAATGCAGAGCACCAAGTGATCAGGCAAAACCGTAGTAGGGGCAGGCAGAGTATATTCAGTTCAATAAACAGATTGAGGTCAAGACGCGCAACTCAGAGATCAGAGAGAGGCCAGGTCAGGCAGCGAACGGTCAAAACCCTGGAAACACCCAAAAGCCGGTACACGGGCAGACAAGTGTAGAACATCACACAATTGCAGAACACTAGACCAGAACCTATTGCTTGGACACCTTCCCATAGGAGAAGGAGCCCTAAATACTCCAGGGTTGCCAGCCATTGACTTAGAAAGAATATGGTGCAAGCGTGCTGGTCATTTAAGAGCTGGAGGGAGAGGCCTCAATGGCAAGAAGCAGACCCCCAGCCTGTTGGGATAGACAGAGCTAGTCCATTGGCCGGGCCTGCCAGGAAAAAGAAGAGAGAGGCCAGTGGGTCTTACCAACCAAAGCCCAAAGGCGCTGCAGCAGATGAGTAGAGTGGTGACAGGTGCAGTTACAGTGTCCTCTGCAAACTCCTCTAAAGCTCTCTCTTTATCTGGTCCTGTCTTTGAGACATTGTTCTATGTCTCTGGCCCAGGACTTTACATACCATGTGGCTTCAGCTACAGTCTGACAATCGCTCTAGACATATCCTTTGGTCCATGGAGCCATCCAGTGGTGACAGCTAATATATAGCTACATATATATAGTCCAGAAACAAACTAGTGGGCAGTCATTCAGCCAACCATTCATCTTTGTACAGAAACATCCAACCACCAGTAGAAGAAACATCTGCTGGCCATGAGCCGTAAAAGTTGAGAATATACCATTCACCCTCCTTAAAGATGGGAGATATCTTCTTAAGACAAGGGGTTGTGAAACTCCAGAGTGATTTGTGCTGTGGGCCCCCCCCCCCACAATGCCACTAGACATTGCCAATTGCCCAAATTGTTAATCCACCCCTGTCACATTGTACCATAGAGCGCAATTATTATTTTTTTACCATAATTTTAGCACTCCTAAATTGCCAACATAGGAGGGCTAAGTCTGTTATTCGGCACAACTCATTTGTTCTTAATGTATTTTTTGTTCTTAAGAGAAAACCTGTGATAGTACCTTACACCAGCGAACTATCCAAAGCAAAGATGCAATGATAGACTCAGTTCCTCTACATCAGTAATCTATTAGACAATGTACAGAACATTCTGCACTGGTACAGAAATAGACCTGCCATGTTCCATAACAGCAATGCTGGAATTTACTTTCAACATAAGGTAGACAAGAAAAATTTGATCACAGCGCAGAAGAGCAGTAAACATCAAGTCATGGTGCTGTGCATATGTCACCAAGAATAGATTTACTGCTGTGAAGCCCAGGGCAGTAAAAAAAATCAGTATCTGACTTCCACAAGACAGCGGTATATCTGTTGTCATTCTTTGAGGGACTCATCATAGTCTCCCCAGGAAGATAGATGTACAGGCAATTGGATATGTGCTTCAAAAAATCTATGCAGAGAGTCTTGTATGTACTACACTGTGTGCAAGCAGGCAAAAAATAAAAACTGAGCGCTACTGCCTATTAACAGCAAAAAACAAGCAAAATAATCCAGTAGCATTAGGGTCCAGGATTCCTATTAGAGCAACATCTGTATGTCTGCCCCCTATGTGGGATCAGCAATTTCCGACATCTGTATATATGGTAATAAGAGCAATAATAAATGAATAATTAACATAATGATATAATATTCTGTATGTGAGAGTCAGTAAGGTAATCTGCTATAAAAAGCTATTAAGACTTTACTGCAGTGAGGGACATTGTTAAAACACCCTTCACACCTGGACAAGACTTGGCCAGTCATATCACTAAAACCCTATATCCCGCAGAGGACACTACAGCCATTATTGCACTTGAGTAAAGAGAGATGTTTATTCTTCTACCTCTACCCTGCTTTTTAAACTCCTAAACCATCCACTGGCCATTGCACCCATCTGAACACCTAACATCAAAGGCACCCCAGTAACCATCAGGCGGGAGGCCCTGAAAGAGGTTGTGCCCCGAGAGAAGAAAGGATGAGCCCTCCTTTCACTGCATGCCCTGGGGAGCAACAGTGTGAGGAAAGCTGCCGTGATGGACTGCTACAGCTAGAGCCACTACCACTCCTATCCTCCACTCTGGCTTCTCCTGGGCCATGTGACGCGTCTGAAACCACATTGAAGCATAGCAGACCAATGAGCTGCTGTATGATTCCCACCACAGTTTGGCCGCAATGGGAGGTCTGCCAAAAAAGGTTCAAGGGGTAAACAACCAGAAATGGTCCCCAGGGGTGAACAACCCCTTTAAGGGGTTACTCCCATCTCAGGTATAAATGTCTTAGGTGTGGGTCCCACCTTTGGGACTACCAGCTATATTGTGATCAGGGCGTCCTTTCAATTCACCAGTGAAATTTGCTCTCTACTCTCTGTAACTCCCTGGATTTGACACTGTCCAATCACTGCAGACCTTTTTACAGTCACATAGATGTGCTTTTCTCGCAAAATTTAGCCTACGGAGGCAAGTAAGTCCCAACCAATGCCATTTTTGACCAGAAGAGAAGAAGCTATAGGCAGAAAACAGAAGGAACCAAAGATCTGGTGCTCAGATCTGAAGACCCAGAGTTTGGATCTTTGGTTCCTTATGTCTTCTCCTCTAATCAAAATAAGATTGGTCGGGAATTACTTGCTTCCATAGGCCGTTGTAACAGCACGTCTTCTTTCTGGCTGTGAAGCTGTCAGTGTCACTGCCAGGTAGAAGAAGACATCCACTGAGAAGAGCAGAAGTCTGAGGAACACACCCCAAATGGTAATACCCAGTCTTCAGTTCTCTCATCTATATTCAGGAGGAATAACAAAGGAACCGCCCAAGAGAAGATGCTCAAGAATGATTATGGAAAACGTCAGTATTAAAGGGGCATGTTTTGAGAGAGGTAACCGGTCAAGACCAAAATCTACAAGGTACTCGGGAAAGCCTGTACCTTCCTGGAAATGACCTGCACATAAACATACGGGAAGTCTCCATGGAGAGAACCATTGTGGCCCAATGTGTGCACATCACCATATAACCAGAATGCACAAAGTAACAGGAGGAGACTTAGCATTGTGCTTTCCTACAGTAAGCAGTCAGCTATGTTTGCTTGGCACGTGGATATTGCCGCAGTCCAATACCAATGTTGTTTTCCATGTGCAGGCACCATAAGAGCTTGCAATTACATTAAGAGTGCTTCATCTCACACATGTGCTCAGACCACAGGACCTAGAATATTGTTTCTGTGGAATATATTAGAAGACTCTATGGTAGCCATTTATCTGCAATAGAGCCTTCTGCTGCACATGATTGCCGGCCTGTGATGGTAATGGTCTAAAGACACAGCAGTAGAAGATTGCTTCAGGTAATGTCATCTTTCGATGATACGTTTCCGTATGGTGGTTTTTGCAGCATGTGACAGGAAAAGATAAAGCGTGGCTCCATGAGATGACAGGTTTTGGGATTCAGACATGAATGTTTCCAAATATATTTTTACTTTGAATATTAACTAGGAGAGGATATGGCGCCCAACAGTATACCCACAGAAATGTTATAGGAGCGCTACAGCCAAAGCTGTGATCATGGGGGGCAGTCCGAGCCTGGTGGGGCAGATGTGTTTTGGACTTCATGTCAAGAACATCAGTAAAGTAAACTACAGTCAACCTTTTCCCATTCTAAAATGACCAATATCTGGGAGTATAGATCAACTACAAAGCCAAGGGAGATAAAGATGTGGCAGCATTATGTGGGCTCTATATGGCAGTATTATGTGGGCTCTATATCAGACCTGTATGGCAGTATTATGTGGGCTCTATATGGCAGTATTATGTGGGCTTCATGTGGCAGTACTATGTGGGCTTCATGTGGCAGTACTATGTGGGCTTTATATGGCAGTATTATATGGGCTTCATGTGGCAGTACTATGTGGGCTTCATGTGGCAGTATTATGTGGGCTTTATATGGCAGTATTATGTGGGCTTTATATGGCAGTATTATGTGGGCTTCATATTGCAGCATTATGTGGGTTCTATATGGTAGTATTATGTGGGCTCTATATGGCAGTACTATGTGGGCTTTATATGGCAGTACTATGTGGGCTTCATGTGGCAGTACAATGTGGGCTTTATATGGCAGTATTATGTGGGCTTCATATGGCAGTACTATGTGGGCTTCATGTGACAGTACTATGTCTGCTTTATATGGTAGTATTATGTGGGCTTTATATGGAAGTATTATGTGGGCTTCATATGGCAGTACTATGTGGGCTTCATGTGGCAGTACTATGTCTGCTTTATATGGTAGTATTATGTGGGTTCTATATGGTAGTAATATGTGGGCTTCATATGGCAGTACTATGTGGGCTTTATATGGTAGTATTATGTGGGCTTTATACTGCGATATGGAGCCCATATAATACTAGCAAAAAGAGACCACATAATACTGCCATATGGAATCCATATAATGCTGCCATATAGAGCCTACAAAATACTGTAACATGGAGCTCCCATAATACTGCCTATATATAGCCCACATAATACCGCCATATAGGGCCCACATAATACCGCCATATAGGGCCCACATAATACTGCCATATAGGGCCCATATAGTACTGCATTTACATTTCCAAATAATGCCACCATATAATGTTATTAATTCCAGCTGTTTTTAGTTTGCCTCTGTGGCTCCTAGGAAGCCGGAGCACTTGACAAGTGCCCAGTTTGGCATCTTTTTTGATGGGGTATACTCCATGTAATTTTGGGACATTTACCACACGCCCCATCCCTTGCACGCATTTGTTTCTGCGGATGATGGTTAATAGTTATCCACCTGTTTTCCCATCCTCCTCTCACTTCATTACGATGCAGAACCATGTAGAATCCCCCGCACGTTGCAGACGTCGCGGCCCATGCTCATCCCTACCGTTCCGTTCTCCAGGACACAATGAACTCGCCGTCCTCTTCATCATTATGATTTGAGGCGTTTACAGACAAAGGTAATAGAAAGAGGTTGCAAGATATTTCACATCACGGGCAGAGAATCGGCGCCAGGGTGAGCCTTCAGTGAGGTGTAAAACTAACGTGACATTTTTATTCTTCACCTCTAGGCTCCCAGCCTTTGTTTTCAGATATTTTATGTTGAATGTAGAGCTGAGAATAACCTGAGATTATTATCTCCATGTAAAACCCATTCCTGTTTGTTTCATCATTGTATGGGGTGCAGTACGGACTGACACCTGCTCACATTAGAGCTAAGCGGCACTTTCTTCCAGAAACAGTGCCACACCTGTCCACAGGTTGTGTCTGGTATTTCAGCTCAGCTGTGTTCAAGGGACTGGGGGTTGCGTTGCAATACCACAGACAACCTGTATACTGGGGTGTCACTGTTTTTTCAAGTAAGCTACCATTTTTCTAATCCTGTGCAACCCCTATAACGGGGTATTCCTGGGACAATTATGGCATATCGATAGGATATGCCAAGAACATCCAATGAGTGTGGGTCCCAACTCTGTGGCTTGCCCTTGTCCCAAGAATGGGGTAACCAAGGGGCACTTTTCAAAATAGTTGAGGCTGGCTCTCACTAAATCATCTATTGAAGTTTGCATTTGAGGGATGTTCATGGTAAGCACCCCACAGAGAGGATGTGTGTCTCCATGTAACCTGTCCTGAATTGATCCAGTGACCTGGAAGTGGTCATGCTCAGTCACTCACCTGCCCATGCTGCCTGCTCTCCTCAGAATGTGGGGATCCAACCACCCCTCATTCTAGAAGGACAACTGCAAGGACACCAGTTGTTATTTTGGCAGTGCACTTTCTTCTTGTCACAGATGAAAAAACTAGAATGTTGTTCATAGAGAGTGCAGTGAGCCGGTGCAGAGGATGGGAGTGGTAGTGATGAGATGTGATGTCACACTGTCCTATGTCAGGCTCCCTAGGGTTTGGCGCAGTAAATAAGTGATGCGAAGGAACCAGGCAGAGAATATAGATCAAAGCATGACTTTCCATACTGACTGCAAAAAAACAAATGGCAGCACATCCAGCAGCAGTTCATACAAAGTGTGATTTCTTCTCCCAGATGGGGTATGTGGCATAAAGTAACACTCAGAAATTTCCTAGCTGACATTGTCTCTCTTTCCTGATTTCCTTCTCCATCGCTCTACTCTGGCATTTGTGGCTGTAGGTGTCCACTGTATAATGCAGGCTTCTAGCTATGACTGTCTTGAACTGCAGTGGTGGTGTCTTAACGTGTTTCCCCTCACATTACAGCAGAGTCTGTATGCCTTGATTACTCTGCTGAAAGTAATACACCGTGGTCTCCAAGATTTCGTGGCTCTCAGAAGTAGTTGCCCTCCCATATGCGGCGACATTGTGGTCCTCATGGACTGGAGGATGAGGACATGGATCGCATGATCCCTCACTCATCACTCTCTTCTGCACTCTCCTCTAACTAGCTCTGCCCCTCCCTTGACAGAAAGTTAGACCAGCTCACTCCTACCAAGGGGAGAGAAATCACTTGAATAGGTGTGATATTCACTGCATGCACAGAAAACAAAAAAACACAGGGCGCACCATAGGTTGAAAACGTTTGGAAAATAGAAATGAACTCCAATGTCGGAGGCTCACCTTGAACGGTCGTGCAAATGTAGGCACAACACTAATGTAGACGTGTCGGGGATAATAACCAATCCCCAATGGATAGGAAGGTATGCAGCCATGGATGCAGGTGTCCTCAGATGAGCGTGCCTTGGCCTACACGGAGGATCAATGTGAAATGGAAAGAAGGAACATCCCTCGGCGCAAGAAACCAACCAGGTGCTTATGTCGTATCTTCAGAAATATTTATTGCGAACTCACTACGCGTTTCGGGGACAAATTTCCCTTCATCGGGTTAATAATGTTGCATAACAGGTTAAGCAAACATACTGGGTATATATACTCATGCAAACAAACAGGGTGAAAGGGGAGGTGGGCGGTATCCCACAATGACCCCAAGATTAAATCATAGTAAAAAATGCACAAAACAAATAGAATAAAACTTCTACATGAATATGATACCACAAAGGGCTAATAAAACATAAAATCATTCTGATACTATTTAGGGCAAAACTACACATGCCGCTCTCGCTCTGGGTGCCACACCTCACATAGGAGGAACGTCGGCATCACTCAGAGTCACATGATCGCAGTTCCGACCATGTGACCTGAGCAGGCCGTTACCAAGCCAACGTGACGTTTCCAGGCCGGCACGAGGGAACGCTCGGCACTCGGAGAGAGAGCGAGTGTCACGTGACCACCCGCTGCGTGACGCGTCACATGATTTAATGCATCATTTCTGATTTTGTAAAAGTTTTTTTTTATCATCTCAAGTCAAAAATTGTACATTTATTCTCAATAATAATAATAATTTTTCCTCTGACGAATGTACATAAAAAAATAAAAGCGCTCAGTTCTGCTGCAGGACAGATGTGCAAAGCATTAATTACAACTAATTAATAGCAGACACATCAGCAGCGGGTGTTTTTTTAATTAGGAAAAAAAATAAAAACTACAACGTATTATTTTTTGGAACGTATCCACATGACAACCCGTGACAAATGTCTACATGGGGCTGTTTTACCTCACTGGGCACCTTATCAAACAGGTTAATTTATTCCTTTTCTTGTAGTTTATATATTTTTTTTGGTAGATCAGATCCAGCCTGGGCGTCTTCAGATGTGATCAGGAATGAAAG
The DNA here is from genome assembly GCF_014858855.1 of Bufo gargarizans. NCBI lineage: Eukaryota > Metazoa > Chordata > Amphibia > Anura > Bufonidae > Bufo > Bufo gargarizans. The sequence continues at coordinate 29,089,941 of NC_058090.1, forward strand.
CGCTGAGCGGTTGACATCATTCCTTCTATTTCTCCACATCATTTGAAAGAGTTGATGCGTGTGCCAGCTAATTCCAAGCCGTCTTCAAAGAGGTTTAAGGACAACACAAAGACGAGGCGCAGAAGAACTCACAGTCAGTTTTAATGCCTTGTAATTCCATTTCCCAACTGCTAATCTTGCCTCAGGAAGAAAAAAAAACAGCAGCATTGTCAGTCTCGTACAGCTCGGCAGACGCTCAGAGAGGCACAAAGAAAATCAAATAACACGTAATAAATTAAAAACCAGATATGCACTACATGGAAGAAAGCATTGGGGCACCTGCACACCATCACATTTATGATGTTGGTCCCCCTCTTTGCTGTTCTGGGAAAGCTTTCTACAAGATTTTGGAGTGTGACTGTAGGAAATTTTTGCCTATTTATCCTGAAGAGCATTTGTGAGGTCAAAAACTGATGTTAGAGGAGCTTTATTCTAGTTCATCCCAAAGGTGTTTAATATCATTGAGGCCAGGACTGAGTGGGAGGCCCTGGCAGGCAATCTCCATTCTAGTTTAACCCAAAGGTGATCAATGGGGTTGAGGTTGGGATTACATACAGTAGTTAATATGGTTGAAAAAAGACCATCACATTCAACCAATAGTTACTGTGAAGCCAGTCATGTTCTTCCACACCAAACTGACAAACCATGACTTTATGGACCTTGCTTTGTGCACTGGGGTGCAGCCATGCTGGAACAGAAAGGAGACCTTCTCCAAAACTGTTCCCACAAAGTTATAAATACTCAAAAAGCTTCAGTATGCTGAAGTATTAAGATTTTCCTTCACTGGAACGAAGGGACCTAGGCCAGTCCTTGGACAAAAACACTCATAATATTATCCCTCCTCCACCAAACTTTAGCTCCCACCGACCAGTGCCCAACATGGCAACCGGCCAATGTCCACATGATACAAAGAGAGGTGGTGATAGCAAGACACCTTACCTCGATGATGTTCTCAATGGAGCTAAGCTCTTTCTTACATAGCTAGATGTTTTCTTGCTTCCAAGCCCCTCCTAAAGGTCTTTAGTGTGCAGTACACATGTACAGTATGATTAATTACGGTACTTCATAGCTCAGGAACGCCAGGTACCACCATGTACCACTAGCCAACTACATTACAAGGAATTAAAGGTGAAAGGACCACTAAAATAGCTTGTCATACACTTATGAAGGGCCTATATGCCTTGAGACATGTTGTATTAGAGACTAAGGCATTTACATTTATTAATAACATGATTTTATGATACTCTGCCAGGAGTTCTTTGTGCTATATCTGTCTATCTGTGGCAAAACCAGTGGTTGTGATGTGAACGAACCTGTCAAGGGTTTTCACAAGTATGAAAATTGGAGTTCGTAATGAAATCTGGAGAATGGTAAGGGTGGACACCTCTGTATAGAGCCGTAGGGTCCCCTCAGGCACCAGAGCTAGCCTGTAACCATTATTTCTGAATCCTGTATCACTTTGTACCATGGATTATATTTGATAAGAAGATACACTTGTACCGGTGCTCATTTCATTTTATCTCCGTGTCTCCACAAGATAAAAGAAAGTGTTTGGCACCATGACGTGATCGCTTGGCACCTTCTATATCCTTTTCTTGCTCACAAAGGTAGGTAGTAAGAATCAAAGAGACAAGTTGAGGACATTGCCAATCAACCAAGAAGCTATTTATCACCTAGTGGGAAACTTTTAATAATCAAAATCTTAATGTGAAACAGATTATATATAAGTAATAAGGGGTTCCATAATATTCGGCAACTGTTCACTTGGCATCATGTTCATCCGGATCATAAAAACAGGAATTAAGGAGACTTTGATGTTTTTTCCATTACCAGTCAATGGATAAATGTCAGACGTCTTGTATTTATTAGCCTCTGGCATGGTTGAGGAATATTTCAGCTTGGTGACCACCCATAAAGACATTCCCTTTAATGTCTGGTGGCGTCAGTCTGTTAGCTTTTCTTTTTCTTTTTTATGAAGGGACTAAAGTCACTAATACATTTTCCAATATGAGGGACGATAGGCAAACTCTTGAATTTGGTCATATACAATACTTTGATGGTTGTATAGTGGTTATGTATAGACACAGACTTAAAACCGATCTCCAGGCTCCATGTTGCTAAAGCTCAAAGGGGTTGACCACATTTAAAAAATCATGGCAGCTTGTTTCCAAAAAAGTCACACCTGTCCACAGCTATTGCTGCAATAACAGCCACAAATCCATGGACTGGTGTGGGGCTTTTTCTAGGAGAAAGCAACCATGATTTCCTAATTTTGCACAATCTACTTAAAGGGATTCTGTCACCTCCCCTAACCCAAAAAACGATTTTAAAGCAGCCATGAAGCACAGCTTACCTTGATTAGGCTGTGCTCTTTGATCTTGTAATCCGTCCAGCAGTTTCTTCAAAAAACGACTTTTATTGATATGTAAATGAGCCCTGAAGGTGCCCAGAGGGGCGTTTTGTTCATCTTAGAGAGCCCAGTACCGCCCCTCTTACAGTGCCCAGCCCGCCTTCCTTGCACTGTCTATCCGCCCCCAGCCTGCCACAGCCTCTCCTCCCCCTCCCTCACGCCGAACGAACTTTCGCACAGGCGCAGTACCCACTGAGGGCTGCGCCTGTGCGATCAGCAGGAGACTGAGGGCAGGAGCTTCATCCTCGTCACTGGGCATGCGCCGAGCCCAGTGACGTCCGATGCTCGCTCTTCCCTCAGTCAGCAGGCGGGCTGGGCACTGTAAGAGGGGCGGTACTGGGCTCTCTAAGATGAACAAAACGCCCCTCTGGGCACCTTCAGGACTCATTTACATATCAATAAAAGTCGTTTTTTGAAGAAACTGCTGGACGGATTACAAGATCAAAGAGCACAGCCTAATCAAGGTAAGCTGTGCTTCATGGCTGCTTTAAAATCGTTTTTTGGGTTAGGGGAGGTGACAGAATCCCTTTAACCATATGTCTATGACAACATCCACTGACTTCTTGGTGGTCTTCTGTTTATGTATAGCAGCCAATCTAAGTACACCGAGCTGCAGTCTAAAGCTTGTGTCTAACTTGAGTGAAGGTCACTGTAGAGCAGGGTTTCTCAACTCCGGTCCTCGGGACCCACCTGCCGGTCAGGATTTGAGAATATCCCACAGAATGAATACCCGTAGTAAGTCCTGATGCATGGACACTAATTATATCACCTGCTCAATACTAAGGAAATCCTTAAAACATGACTAGTAGGTGGGTCCCGAGGACCGGAGTTGAGAAACCCTGCTGTAGAGGGTAACGAAATACTGACCAGTACTGAACAGTACAATATGGATGACCTATCCTCAGGATAGGGCATCAAGATCAGATCAGGGGAGGACAGCGTTGATCAGCTTTTCGAAAGCACTGCTTAGCTCGAATGAGCGTTGTGACATTGTCACAGCATATGAAGCACAACATCGTACTTTGCATAGTGGCTGAGCTTGGTATTGCAGCTTAGGCCCATTCACTTTAATGGAACTGAGCTGCACATAGGCCATGTCACCAATGAACGTGACATCACTAGCCTAGGAAGAGGCCACAGTCCTCAAAAGTAAGCCGTGGCCTCTTCAAACACCTGATTAGTGGAGGTGCCGGGCGGTGAATTCCAACCAATCAGATATTGATGACCTATCCTGAGGATGAGTCAATATTTCACTCCCAGAAATATTTTTAGATTTTGGGTAAAGGTATGTCTACTTGGAACCTTCCTCCTCCTGATTACCCAGATTCCAAGTGCCACACCCACAGCAATTAGATAATCACCATTTATTATTGAAAAGGTTCCCCTTGATCACATACACAACTACCCATAAAGCTGATTACTGCTAGGGGTGATAGAATCAATTCTATAGAATCAGAATTTTAGGTGATTTGATTTCTGGAGAGTTCTTGAACAGCGATAGAGAGAACCAGAATGTCATCCACAGATTTTCAGACTAACTGAAGCACTTTTGCAGTACCCCAGAGCAGGGGGTATCTTCCAATGTCTTGTTCTTTAATGTAATATAAATTAATGTTATGCTAATGTATTGTAGTGCCTTGTATGCTACAAACATAGCTCTTTATGGTAGAAACAGAGTTGACTAACTCTGACACAGCCGTTTGCAGGTGATTGGCAGCTCTAGAGTGTTGTAATAGTCTGAGGAAGGAGTAAGGAGAGGGAGAAAGCAAAGTCTGTGTGCTCCCTCTTCTCAGGCCTCAGGATTCAGAGACTTGTGTATCTCTGTTTGACTGCTGCAAGATCTACAGCAAGAGAGACAGGAGAAGGTTCAAAAATCTGCATGGCCGAGCGACAAGAATCAGTCAGTAAGGTAACCACTGTTGGCAATACAGACTTTACTGCCGTGGAGGGAGTACTGTTAAAACACTCTACACTTAAAGAACAACCTGAACAACCTGGCCAATAATATCATTCCTCCTGTGCGTCCCCATGCACATGACAGGTATAATTGCAAAAGTACACTCACCTGCCATAGAGTCTACTAAGGGAGAAATTTTAGATAAACAGGAAAGAGGTCTATAACTCCCATCCTTGCCTAAATCCATACATCGTTGTCTGGGAGAGAATTGCACTTTGTACAGTTGGAACTGTGACTGCTATAGTTGAAAGTACTTCAACCCCCATCTTGTACTACAGTAAAGAGAGACATTTATTCTTCTATTTCTGGTCTGGTTTTCGGACCCCTACATCATACATCAGCCATTGCCTTTACACGGCCTGCCTTGAACCCATCCAAACACTGAACATCAAGGTCACCTCACCTACCACCAGGCAGGAACCCCTGAAACAGGATGTGCTCTGAGGGAAGAAACGGCGCCCCCTCCTTACGCTGCACTGGCCCAAAGTGGCAACAGTGAGAGGACAACCGCCACAATTGACTGCAATATCCAGAGCCACTACCACTCCCATCCGCTGCTTCAGCTCCTCATGGGCTTCTACATTTTCTATACAGGTCAAATCAATTTGGGTCCAATTTGAATCAGATGCTCAATTCGCTTGAATCCGACCATAATTTAATTACAGAAAATCGCTCATCTCTACTTATGACTGATTCCACTGGTATCACTGGTGCATAAACCATATCATTAATATTTTACTATTGCCCAAATGCAAGTTTTCCATTAGTCTCCTCCCAACAGACCAGAAAAGTTTATCACAAACAATGTAGCATAAAAATTATGTTGCGAGCAATTATTTATTCTGCTGTTTTAATTTATTTCTTTCCGGCTCACATAAAAATCTAATTGCTGATCTACGTATATTTTGACAGCATCAAAAATGTAGTAAATATGTCAAAAAATAGCATTGTGTGTGGGATGTTGAGCTGACTGAAAATCATTTACTAAATAATAGTAGCCATAAATTATTTCAGTTTGGCAAACGCAGTGGCAGGTGAGACGTGTAACCTCGGTAATCAAAATCCGAGGTTCACACTTCACAAGTTAATGAGGCACAAACAAAAAGAATGCCGTCTCCTGGAGCATTAAAGTCTTTGCGCAACTCTACACGCTTCCGGATCCGTTCTCACGTTAACCTCATTAATCTGTGATTTCATCATATCTTCCTATAGTCATCACGAAAGTAACACACCCTCAGTTTAATTACTGAAACCTTTGAAACGCGTTTTGTATTATGTAAAGGTCAATTTACAAGAGCAATTCAATTAAGCTACTGTTACAGAGCAGAAATTAAAGGTTTGGCCACAAAGCATAGCGAAATATTTTATATTTATTTTTTTCAAGGGTGTAAAATTGGACTAAGGGGGTCATTTATTAAGACCAGCGTTTTAGACGCCGGTCTTAATAAGTCCTTTATAAGTCCTTAATAAGTCCTTTAGTTGGCGATGGATCCGTTATATAGAGGCACTGGTCTAAATGTAAGCCAGCTTCCTTGCTGGCTTTAATTTAGACCGTCCCTTTCCCCACCCACGCCACGCCCACTTTTTTAGACCTGGCGTGCGTGGGAAAAAATGCACCTAATGTCGTGTACTTTTTATAATAAATGACCCCCTAAGTGTTCAAAACAAGTTAGTTTTTTTCAGAATCTTTTTCCCTAAAATTTACTTACCAATACAACTTGTCTTCAACAAGATCAACATACTCTTCTGCCGCTGTTATTCCCATAATAGACACAGTAAGACAAGATAATAGCTCACAGCCTTCCTCAAGATCAGTTCTGTCCTCTCCTGCTGCTGTCCTCATGACTCTCTACAGCAGGAATCGGCAACCTTTGGCACTCCAGCGCCTGTGAAACTACAACTCCCAGCATGCACACTTTCTTGGCTGTTATTGTAACTCCTATAGAAGTGAAAGGGGGATTCTGGGAGTTGTAGCTTCAGAACAGCTGGAGTGCCAGAGGTTGCTGATCCCTGCTCTACAGAGTATTCCACTTACCTCCTTGACAATACTATCCCACGAAGCATAGTTCTCACTAAAATCCCTACCTAAGAGGATAGGTCACTATATCCTCCAAAATCAATACAGTCCTCTTCTTCTGCAGAGAAGAATTGAATAAGCTGATTAGTTACAATGCATTCTATTATGGCATTATATTAGTGGTCAAGTCACTGTTCCCTATAAAATCAACACATTCATTCTCTCCTGTGGGGAAAATTCAATATTGCAGTTGGTTATATGCATTATATAGTATTTCCCGATACATGATATACACTCACCTAAAGAATTATTAGGAACACCATACTAATACGGTGTTGGACCCCCTTTTGCCTTCAGAACTGCCTTAATTCTACGTGGCATTGATCCAACAAGGTGCTGATAGCATTCTTTAGAATTGTTGGCCCATACTGATAGGATAGTATCTTGCAGTTGATGGAGATTTGAGGGATGCACATCCAGGGCACGAAGCTCCTGTTCCACCACATCCCAAAGATGCTCTATTGGGTTGAGATCTGGTGACTGTGGGGCCATTTTAGTACAGTGAACTCATTGTCATGTTCAAGAAACCAATTTGAAATGATTGGAGCTTTGTGACATGGTGCATTATACTGCTGGAAGTAGCCATCAGAGGATGGGTACATGGTGGTCATGAAGGGATGGACATGGTCAGAAACAATGCTCAGGTAGCCCGTGGCATTTAAACGATGGCCAATTGGCACTAAGGGGCCTAAAGTGTGCCCAGAAAACATCCCCCACACCATTACACCACCACCACCAGCCTGCACAGTAGTAACAAGGCATGATGGATACATGTTCTCATTCTGTTTACGCCAAATTCGGACTCTACCATTTGAATGTCTCAACAGAAATCGAGACTCGTCAGACCAGGCAACATTTTTCCAGTCTTCAACAGTCCAATTTTGGTGAGCTCGTGCAAATTGTAACCTCTTTTTCCTATTTGTAGTGGAGATGAGTGGTACCCGGTGGGGTCTTCTGCTGTTGTAGCCCACCTTTCTTTGCCATTCTGACATTCAGTTTGGAGTTCAGGAGATTGTCTTGACCAGGACCACAACCCTACATGCATTGAAGCAACTGCCATGTGATTGGTTGGCTAGATAATCGCATTAATGAGAAATAGAACAGGTGTTCCTAATAATTCTTTAGGTGAGTGTAAGTGGACCAGTCACTTTTTCCCATAAATCCACACACTCATCTTCTGCTGTGGGCAAACAATCTAGTATCCCAATTGGTTAATAATGGAGCAAACTTCTTAAAATTCGATTTGGGTCCAATTTGGCCTAACTGACCAGCTGATTCAATTCAAACTGAATCAAATGTGTCCCAATTGCGTGGTAAAGTCTCTCTCTATTTCTCCCACCTTGATTTTCTCAAATCGAAACACACACAAATCTGATTTGCGTAAAAAATTTGGTTTAAATTTCTGAATTAGAATTGAATAGGTGTTCTATTATTGTCCACTTCTTGAAACCCATGAGAGTGATCAAGTCACTGACTTCCACTGGATCAGCACACTCCTCTTATTCTGTGCGAAACAATTCTCGATACTCTGGTTGCAAGCTTTTTTATCCTACTCTTGTTCACGACATGCATATCACTAGAAATTCACTGCCACTCACAAAATATCACAAAATGAACACACTCTGCTACAGAAAACCAATCTGATTGATTACAACTTGCTGTTTTAGTCCTTCATGTTTATATAGGACTAGACAAGTCACTACCTCCCACAAAAATCAACATACACCTCTTCTGCTGCAAAGAACTATCCCATAATCTAATTGGTTAAAAGCTGCTCTAGTTCTCCTCACTTTATGATACACACAGGACTAGACAAGTTAGACTACTTTCACACTGGCGTTTCTGGGTCCGCTTGTGAGATCCGTTTCAGGGCTCTCACAAGCGGCCCAAAACGGATCAGTTCAGCCCCAATGTATTCTGATAGGATAAGGATCTGTTCAGAATGCATCAGTTTGGTCTCCGTTGTGTTTTTTAGACGGTCACTAAAATACAGCTTGCAGCGTTTTGGTGACCTTCTGACGATGCGGAGCCAAACGGATCCGTCCTGACTTGCAATGTAAGTCAATGGGGACAGATCCGTTTTTCACTGACACAATATGGTTCAATTGAAAACGGATCCTTCCCCCATTGACTTTCAGTGTAAGTCGAGACGGATCCGTTTTGACTTAGACTTTTTTCTGTAATGAAAAATGCAAACGGATCCGTAATGAACGGATACAAGCGTTTGCATTATCGGTGCGGATCTGTCTGTGCAGATACAAGACGGATCTGCACCAAACGCAGGTGTGAAAGTAGCCTTACTGCCTCTACCAAAATGAACAAACTCCTCTTCAGCTGCAGAAAACCATTGCATCATCTGATTGGTTACAAGCTGTTCTAGTCGTTCTCACTTCATGACACACACACAGGTCTAGGCAAGTCACTGCCACCCACAAAATCAACACACTCCTCTTCTGCTGCAAAAAAAAACATCACATCATCTGGTTACAACAAGCTCTTTAAGACGTGCTCACTTTTTGACACACATAAGACTAGATGAGTCACTGCCTCCCCTTAAAATCAACACACTCCTCTTCTGCTGCAAAGAGCCATCCCATAATCCGATTGGTTAACAACTTGCTGTTCTAGTCCTCTGAGCTTCATGACACTGGCAGGGCTAGACTAGTCACTGCCTCCCACAAATCCTACACTCTCCTCTCCTGCTGCTATAATCCGATTTGGTTAGTCCACCCACTTCAACCCAACTGGAAGCCGATAACAGAATGACCTCTGACCATGCTAGTTGGGTGGTCACCCACTCATCCTTTCTGATCAATGACACCCTAGTTCCATCCATCATAGATCATTATGATCACATTATTATAATGTCACATAATGGAGAGAGGAAAGTGTTTCATTACGAAGGATTTATGGGACGTATTTTCCCCTCTATTGAATCTTTTCCGATGTGGTCCATATAACACTTTTTTTCCCCAGCTGTTTAACAGTCAGGAATGGGCCCACAAGTGTGTTAAATTATACTGCACTGACGTTTGCATTAGTTTCCTAATAAATGAAGCTTCTGTTTAATAAGTTCATAGCAGCCAACTGTGTCGCCGCACATTTTATGGCTCTTTTTTTTATACGATTCGGATTATTCTTTCTACATAAGTAACAGGCAAGGAAATATTATATTTACCGTAACAACTCCGAAAAGTTAATTTACTAAGTGTCTTCTTCAGGTTTTGGACCATTAAAACTATGACTTAAGTAGAAGTGGTAATTTAAGGAAGTGGAGGCAGCAGAGTCATTAATTTTTAAAGGCTGGAGTAAACCGCCTTCCCTCCGCCGCCTCCGATCTAACCTTTCCTTGGCGCTGTTGTCTGCCTTTCTTGCTGTTGATAGATAATGTATATGTCCAGAAATTAATTGTGTGGCTGCCGCTATCACCGCAACTCAGAGACAATAGGCTGCTCTGTCTTGGGAACTTTTAAAGTGAACTGATGATGCAATTCGTTAATCAAAGCTGAACTAATGGCCGACAATATAAAAAATACTAATAACCAGATTCCGATTTAAAGGGGTTATCCTAAAAAAAAAAATGTTACATTTAGCAAACCAGCAGCTGTATGTGAATACTTTTGTAACTGCATGTAATTAAAAATTTAGGGGGTTTCTGCTATTAATAAAACACCCATTTTGGGCAAAAATCTTTAAAAAAATAAAAATAAAATTTAGGGGGTGTGGGGATTTGCTCTGGTAGACAGGCTAGCAGACGCAGTACAGAGGCAACCACAAAGTCTTTAACTTAGGGCTCTTTCACACTTGCGTTGTCCGGATCCGGCGTGTACTCCACTTGCCGGAATTACACGCCGGATCCGGAAAAACGCAAGTGAACTGAAAGCATTTGAAGACGGATCCGTTTAAAGTCCAGGTTGCCATAGTAGCAGTGGGGAGCGGGGGAGCGGTATACTTACCGTCCGTGCGGCTCCCGGGGCGCTCCAGAATGATGTCAGAGCGCCCCATGCGCATGGATGACGTGCCATGCGATCACGTCATCCATGCGCGTGGGGCGCCCTGACGTCACTCTGAAGCGCCCCGGGAGCCTTACGGACGGTAAGTATACCGCTCCCCCGCTCCCCACTACACTATACCATGGCTGCCAGGACTTTAGCGTCCCGGCAGCCATGGTAACCATTCAGAAAAAGCTCAACGTCGGATCCGGCAATGCACCGAAACAACGTTTAGCTTAAGGCCAGATCCGGATCAATGCCTTTCAATGGGCATTAATTCCGGATCCGGCCTTGCGGCAAGTCTTCAGGATTTTTGGCCGGAGCAAAAAGCGCAGCATGCTGCGGTATTTTCTTCAGCCAAAAAAAACGTTCCGGTCCTGAACTGAAGACATCCTGATGCATCCTGAACGGATTTCTCTCCATTCAGAATGCATGGGGATAATCCTGATCAGGATTCTTCCGGCATAGAGCCGGCACAAGTTCTCAGTTCCTAATCACACAGGGACTGACAGCGCTCCACTGTCAGAGAGGAGTAATCCACACCCACCTGTGACTGCTGGGTGACTGCTGGGTTTGATATAGGCCAGTAAATACCCGGCCTGGAATGTGGGGAGAAGCCACCCACCCAGCACTTTAGCTACTCCCAGTAAGAGCCGGCCCGGATCGGCTTTACAGCCATACTAACAGCAAACAGTGTCAATCAGCACTAGCTGCCGCTGACCCTTGAAATTACCGTCTCTTACCTAACCGAGGCCAGGAACCTCGGTGACACATACCTTCCGTCAGTGGCGTTGCGAGGGGGGTGCGGGGGGTGCGGGCCGCACTGGGTGACACCAGTCTGATGGGGTGTCACCCGCCGGCCGCCGGAGTTCTCCTTGACTAACTAACTTAAGTTTAGGCAGGGCCGGCGCTTCCATAGAGGTAGGGGGGGGGGCTCTCTCCCTCCCCCCTGTGCTGCTGCTGCCGCTGCCTCCGCCAATGAGAAGAGGGATGGGAGGAGGAGGGGAGGGGCTGTGGCCACTGCGCCACCAATGAAGAAAACTGACCTGTAATACAAATACAGGAGGCGGGTGCCGGAATCAAATAGCCGGCACCCGACCTCTATGACAGAGAGCGGCACCTGAGGGGTTAACTGCCACTGATCGCAGCCCCCTATCATAGAGGTCGGGTGCCGGCTATTTCATTCCGGCACCCGCCTCCTGTATTTGTATTAACATTGAGTGCGCCCCCCCCCCAGTATAATAAACATTTTGTGCACCCCCCCCCCCCCCAGTATAATAAACATTGGTGGCGCAGTGGGAAGTGCCAATGAGGGTTAAAAAAATAAATAAAAAATTAACTCACCTCCTCCAGTTGATCGCGTAGCTGCCGGTCTCCTGTTCTATCTTCAGGACCTGTGGTGACATCACTAAGCTAATCACATGGTCCATTACCATGGTGATGGATCATATGATGTACCATGTGATGACCACAGTGATGTCATCACAGGTCCTGAAGATAGAACAGGAGACCGGCAGCTGCGCGATCAATTGGAGGAGGTGAGTTAATTTTTATTTATTTTTTTAACCCTCATTGGCACTGCCCACTGCACCACCAATGTTTATTATACTGGGGGGGGGGGTGCACTCAATGTTTGATATACTGGGGGGGGCGCACTCAATGTTTGATATACTGGGGGGGGGCGCTCTCAATGTTTATTATACTGGGGGGGGGGGGGGGCGCTCTCAATGTTTGATATACTGGAGGGGGCGCACTCAATGTTTAATATACTGGGGGGGGGCGCTCTCAATGTTTATTATACTGGGGGGGCGCTCTCAATGTTTATTATACTGGGGGGGGCGCTCTCGATGTTTATTATACTGGGGGGGCGCTCTCAATGTTTATTATACTGGGGGGGGCACTCAATGTTTGATATACTGGGGGGGCGCACTCAATGTTTATTATACTGGGGGGGCGCACTAAATGTTTATTATACTGGGGGGGGCGCTCAATGTTTGATATACTGGGGGGGCGCACTCAATGTTTATTATACTGGGCGGGCGCACTCAATGTTTATTATACTGGGGGGGCGCACTCAATGTTTATTATACTGGGGGGGCGCACTCAATGTTTATTATATTGACCTTCTACTAAGCATTCTGTATTCAGAATGCTATTATTTTCCCTTATAACCATGTTATAAGGGAAAATAACACAGTGAATAGACTTTCATCTTAGCAACCAAGCGTGAAAATCGCACCGCATCCACACTTGCTTGCGGATACAATGCGATTTTCACGCAGCCCCATTAACTTCTATGGGGCCTGCGTTGCATGAAAACGCACAACATAAAGCATGTTGCGATTTTCACGCAGCGCACAAGTGATGCGTGAAAATCAACGCTCATCTGCACAGCCCCATAGAAGTGAATGGGTCCGGATTCAGTGCGGGTGCAATGCGTTCACCTCACGCATTGCACCCGTGCAGAAATCTCGCCCATGTGAAAGGGGCCTAAGGGTGAATAGGACAAGGGTTCCAGCCCCTAAGGGGGCTAATAGTAAGTGAAAATAAAACACAAACACTAAGGCTACTTTCACACTTGCGGCAGTGTGATCCGGCAAGCAGTTCCGTTGTCAGAACTGCCTGCCAGATCCGCCGATCTTGATGTGACTGAAAGCATTTATGAGATGCATCCGGATGCGGATCCGTCTCACAAATGCATTGCAAGAATGAATCCATCTCTCCGCTTGTCATGCGGACAGACGGATCCGTCTTGTATCTTTTTACACATTTTTACCGGCATGCGCAGACCGGAATGACGGATCCTGCATTCCGGTATTTTGAATGCCGGATCTGGCACTAATACGTTCCTATGGGGAAAAATGCCGGATCCGGCATTCAGGCAAGTCTTCAGTTTTTTTCGCCGGAGATAAAACCGTAGCATGCTGCGGTTTTATCTTTTGCCTGATCAGTCAAAATGACTGAACTGAAGACATCCTGATGCATCCTGGACGGATCGCTCTCCATTCAGAATGCATGGGGATATGACGGATCAGTTCTTTTCCGGTATAGAGCCCCTAGGACGGAACTCTATGCCGAAAAAGAAAAACGCTAGTGTGAAAGTACTCTAAAATATTAAGTTTAAATCCCCCCTTTCCCAATTTTACATATAAAAAATATATACAATAAACATATTACATAGCGCTGCGTCCGAAAAGTCCAAACTATTAAATTATTAAAAAATATCTCCTATGCGGTGAGCATTCGCCATTTTTTAGTCACCTTGTCACCCAAAAAAATCGGATAGGACTGTTCTATTATGGGCCGAACGTTTCATAAAATGCGAAATGCACGTGGCTTTTTTGCGTGGTATTGAGTATCGCAATACTTTTTTATGGTGATGAAAGCGAATCAAAATTTTGGTATTGAAACAACCCTACGCCGATCTGATCGGCGTAGCGTTGTCACGATACCAAAATTTTCATACGGTTTTGATTTGGCGACTAAAAATGTAATTTGGCTCCTAAATTTTTCAGTTCAGGAGCCAATGGCTACTAGGTATTTTTTTAGTCTGGAGCCCTGCTATCAGAGGCCGGCGCAGGCGGCGCGATGACGTCATCGCGCCGCCTGAGCCCTGAGCCGTACACAGCGCGGGACACAGGCCAGAAGAGGCCTGCATCGCATCGCTGCCAAGGAGGTAAGTGTTTTTTTCCTTTTTTTTTTTTTTTCTGTACAATACTGATGGCTAGTGGCACATGATAGGAGAGGCCCTATGGCTAGTGGCACATGATAGGGGGGCCCTATGGCTACTGGCACATGATAGAGGGGCCCTATGGCTACTGGCACATGATAGGGGGGCGCCTATGGCTACTGGCACATGTTGATGGGGGGCTTAGGCTACTGGCACATGATTAAGGGGCATCTATGAGGGCACATTTCACTGGCACATTATTGGGGGACATCTATGGGGGCACTTCTTACTGGCACATTATTGGTGGCACTATAGGGGCATCTACTGAGGCCACAAAGAACGGTTATTTTATATGGGGGCTCTGTATAGGGGCATTTTATACTGGGACTCATTGTGTTGGGTACTATGGGGAAGAGGGGAGAGGACTACTACGGGGCACTGAGAAGGGGTATTTTATGCTTACAAATTATGGGGGACACTGAGGGCATCTACTGGCGCACTATATATCGGGCATTTTATACTGGTACATTATGGGGGCACTAGGGGGGAGAGGAGCACTATGGGGGCATTTACTGGGGTCACTATATAGGGGTATTTTATACTGGCACATTATGGAGGCACTATGGGGACATTAGCTCAACTGGGGACATTACAGGGGGGTATTTTTTGCACTGTCACATTATAAGGAGAATTATTTCTACTGGGGGAAGGCATTATGGTGGGCGTTATTACTCCCCCATGGTATGACCCCCTAGTAGCAGCACCAGTCTCTCCCTGCTCTGCTATCCCTCTGCCCCTACTCCAAATACTTATTATGAAATCTTTCTCATTAGGATAAAGCACATCAGCTCCGCCGAGCCCCCGGCCAAAGTGTGGAAGTGGCGTCCGAGATCCCCAAGGGCCAAGCCAAGTAATTGTAAGTTTTCATATGAAATATGTTTGTTATACACATATAGCCTACACTGTCAGGTGTCACCCAGGGGGGGTGACACCATTTTCTACAGCACCGGGTGACACCAGCCCTAGCAACGCCACTGCCTTCCGTCAATGACAGCCCCTTGCACCTTCCTACAGGGGTCATTTACTAAGCTGAAATATGCCTAAATAAGGCGTATTTCAGGCTCAGATGGTGGCGCAACAGTTAGTTGCGCCACTATCTGAGACTTTGCCCAGCCTAAAATTGTGGGTATGGCTGGCAGGCCTGTCTCATTTACCATTTTCTATGTCTGTTTTAGGTATAGAAAATAGTCTAAATGTAAGACAGCAAGGAAGCTAGATGTACCGAAGTTATGGATCCGGTGGATCCATCACCAGCTTAAGGCTTTTATTAAGACCAGCGTCTAAAATAAATGTGCCCCTTAGTGTAGCCAGTGAGTTATTCACTGAAATCTATCTGTAGAGCGCCACCTGCTGTTCTTTTTCTAATTTCTCTGTCCTGTTGACTGAGATGGCCGCACATGCTCAGTTCCATCCTTCAACAGCCATCAGCTGCAGTAGAAAGGACAGCTTTGTTAGAAAGAGACTGTCATGTCCTATATGATGTGTGATTTTCATTTTTTACATCAATAATGGGATAATTCCTTTAATATCATTATTTGAGATGAACAAATGTGTGAGGTCGAGACTGAAGACACTGGAAAAGGAAAATAATTTAAGACATAGAACCTTGAAGGGTTTATCCATTTTGCTTAAAAGGGTTGTCTAGGAGGTAAAGTTATTGGTTAGGCTTCAGAGCGGGATAAAATAAAATGAGAGGCCACATCCGCCCTCACTGATCCCCTGTTGCCCCCTTTCTGAGGCTTATCGGATCTCTGTTGGAGTCTGCTTTCTCATCTCAACATGCAGGAAATGCCTGGAGATGCCATCTCAGCCAATCAGTGGCTGAGAAAGTCAGTGATTGGCTGAGCAAGCATTTCCTGCTTGCTAAAACGGGACCAGGAAGCAGTAATCAGAGGGGAATCGGTAAGCATTGAACATGAGCAGTGGGGGATCGATGAGGGTGAATGTTTTCTTTAGATTTTTTTTTTTACTATTATGCCAATTATTTTTCAATCAATTTTTTTTTCCTACCCAACCCCTTTAAACCCCCTTTAACACAGTAAGGTCATGTAAGCAAATTAGCAGCAAATCTCAAGATATTTTGAGTCAAGAGGGTAGGTTCACATCTGCGGTAAAGCTAATCCAGTAGTCTGATAGGGCAGAGGAACAGACATATCAGAGTTACCTTATCCAGCATAGCCATAGCCAGATACTGCCGCACACCACCAGGCAATTGTGGATTCAGCTGCTTTATGGCAAATACAGCTGCATTCTGCAGTATTGGTCCAGCTGAAATACGGCATTTATGCCAGAAAGCCACCTGATCCCAGTATACCTACTATACAAGTAAACCATGTGCTCCTATGGGACCCTTAGAGAGAGAGGACACTGGACTTGTTTGTCCCATCAGCTTCTTAACTGGTGGTGACTGATGAGCACCAGTTCATGACTTCTTTCTCCAGGAACTACATTGTTAGCAAGCAAGGAGATAGGGAATGGACATAAAGGTCATGGAAAGAGCGTAGAACAGGGATGCCCAACCTGCGACCCTCCAGCTGTTGCAAAACTACAACTTCCATCATGCCTGGACAGCCTACGGCTATCAGGGCATGTTGGGAGTTGTAGTTTTGCAACAGCTGGAGGGCCACAGGTAGTAAAACAAACACCAAGCTTGGGTGGCAACACCTGGAATCATGATGAGGGACCCATTATGATCTTTGTTTTGGGGCCCCCTCCCTTCTATGTATGCTACTGCTCAACGTGTCCACAATTCTAAAGTGTAACAATGTTTCAAATAAATCGGTTCTAATCATACTGTACATACTTTTCCATGCCAATACAGATAAATCTTGTACTAAAACATCACTTAAACTCTTGGGGTTCATTTTGCAGCTTTGTAGATGACCCATACATCACGGAAATGCCTATTACAAAGGAAAATAATGCACCTTACAGAAATTTTTCCCCAAATCAGCAATTTTCTATAGACTTTTATCCTGCAGTCTAATTTGTAAATTCGTCTTCATATCAATAAATCTGCAGAATTCTGCCCAGAATGCACAGAATTCAGGTGAAGTCACATAAACACATCCCGGCTGCTTTACTGTCTTCTTCTTTAATAAATTATTATGCAGGATCCCTCTGATTTACCGATTGTTGCATGTGCGCTCCCCGGCTCCTGACACTCGACACTTTTAAGATTCATCCTCTTTTCTTCCCAGGCCTGGGATTTGTAGATTATCTTTGAGTTCCTTCTGCACAATATCATGTTTAATACATCTCGCGCTTTATCTATCTGTTCTTTTATCCACTGCTTCCCCCTGCCATTAATAACTACGCCAAGACACTTATTATGTTAAACAACATGACGGCAGCCTCCTCCTGATAAGTAGAGCAGAGATGGGTCGAGACCACCCGGACGTGGACAATTGTGCTGGGAATTGGATTTTGTATGGAGGGAGCCTGTAGATAAATACAGAGCAAGCACTAAGCATCTAGGTGGCAAATCAAGGTCTGATGATCCTATTGTCTAGTCATACAATAGAGTGCATCATGTATACCATTTATATATCATAAATGAAGCTATGGGAACCTCAAAGGGATGGGACATAGTCCCAGAGGGTCTCATCCAGGGCAAAGCAATGGGGAATTGTCCAAAGGGTCATGGAAACTGGGTGAAAGGGGCAAAAGACACCAAGCCATTCTGACCTGGATGGCAAAATCAGGCACCACAACCATAAATAAAGCTATGGGAACCTCAAAGGGATGGGACATAGTCCTAGAGGGTCTCATCCAGGGCAAAACAATGGGGAATTGTCCCAAAGGTCATGGAAACTGGGTGAAGGGGGAAACAGACACCAAGCCATTCTGACCTGGATGGCACAATTGGGCACCACAATGTATTGCACCTTCTTTTCTGCACATCATTGATAAAAAAGAAAAAAAAATTAGGCAAGGTCACAACAAAAAGCTCTGTCCACACTCCCTTTGGCCACGCATCGGACCTATCTGTATATACTGTAACAGATGCATTACTTGAAGTACCCGGGCCCCAGTGCAAAATCCATAACAGGACCTCCACCTAGTATTTGGTGTATTTTTTTTTACAGAAACTGGACCTTTGGATCCCCTTATTTACCAAGGTCCGGGCGTGACTGCTACTTCTGCCTCCTAAAGCTCAACTCCTGACTCTACTGAAGAAATGTACGCCAAGAGAGCGTCCTTTTCTCATACGTTGGACAGGTTTACATTTGATTATGTGAAATGCTATTATATATAGCGCAAAAATGTATGTTGGGTTTTATTTCTTTTTTTCTTTTTAACAATGTACCGTAAGGCGGATGTCTCCAGCTTTGTGGCATACAACTGTATACCTGCTAACTCACTACTAGTGCACAAGTCCCAACATTTTGGAACAGTCAAAAAGGAAGACTTACAAGGGAAATTTAAAGGGAACCTGTCACTGGTAGTTTGTGTATAGAGCCGAGGACATCGGTTGCTAGATGGCCGCTAGCACATCCGCAATACCCAGTCCCTATAGCTCTGTGTGCTTTTATTGTGTAAAAAAAAAACATTTTATACATATGCAAATTAACCTGAGATGAGTCCTTTACGTGAGAGGAGTCAGGGAAAGTGTAATTTGCATATGTATCAAAATGTTTTTTTACACAATAAAAGCACACAGAGCTATGGGGACTGGGTATTGCGGATGTGCTAGCGGCCATCTAGCAGCCCATGTCCTCAGCTCTATACACAAAATACAGGTGACAGGTTCCCTTTAAATTTCCCTTGTAAGGTGACAGGTTCCATTTAAGGAGAAAAGAGAGACAGAGGGGCTTAGGTCAAAAAGAAGGACTGTCCTTCCAAAAGAGGGACACTTGGGAGTAAAGTTAAATAAATCGATTGGTACAAACCATAAGGACTTTGGCAATTAAATAAACATGATATAAAGTGTTTCATTTTTTTTATTTTATTTTCTGTTTAATCTTTATTTTATATTATAATGTTTAAAAAAAAAGTATTACTAGATTTTTTTACTTTTTATTTTTTTTACTCTAGCAAAGAGTTCTACTCCTGCAAGGGGGTGTCCCCGAAGCGGAGAATGCTCCCTCGACAGCTATATTCCATATACAATCTAACTGCAGAGGGAACGTCCGCAGCTTTGGGGGCACCACCTCGCAGTTGTAGAACTCTGCTTGATGAAATGAATAGATTCACTCATCTCTACTTGGAAGCCAGGCTAGTGTAAAAAAAATGTCTAGTAACAAAATAATATAAAAGGGGTTTTCCAAAATTTTTATACTGATGACTTATCTTCTGGATAGGTCATCAGGATCTGATAGGCCGCAGCGCCGCGACCTTCTCTCAGCTTTTCCTAGGCTAGTAAGGACACGTTCATTGGTTACGTGGCCTAGGCGCAGGTCTGCCCCATAGATATTAATGGCGCTGAGTGCAGTAGCAAGTACAGCCACTATACAATGTACGGCGCTGTGCTTGAAGGCCATGGTGCTCACAGGAGCGCCGGTGCTTTTTCAAACAGCGGCGGGACAGGTCATCAATATTAAAATCTTGGGAAACTCTTTTAAATATAATTATATAAAATAAAGATTAAACATAAAAAATAAATACTTTATATAATGAGTACATAAATACATTTGGTCCCTATGATAAAAAAAAACCAAGGTCCTATATAATCACATTGGCATTAAAGGATCATGGCCAATGAAATGTATACTTAAGAATTACAGTTCAAACCGGCTATGTTTTCACTGTGTTTCTAACATGCAACAATATAGGATATCTGGAAAGGAACAAATACTTTTATTCACTTCCCAAAAAAATAGAGAAATGCAGAGAAAACACAAGTAAAACTGAATGCTCACAATAAATAGACCATCAGCGCCGCTTCCTCTTCTCCTAATCTCCCATATGTCCTCATTAGAAGCAGTCTAGCAGAGAGCTGCAGGATGGATACAATAAATACTATATAGAGTAAAGAGAAAAACACAAATTATATAAAAAAATGAAAAAAAAATAGCTCAGATATATTCACAACCCTGGTGTGGTGTATAAAATATGGGCCGTGTATCATTATGAGCTCAGCTTAGTATATAAGACCCTTCAGTCTAGGGTGATTCATTGCAGTTGCCGACACTATAATGTAGAATCCTATGGGGCAAGAACATCCAGATAGAAGAGCTCGCTAAGAAAAAATATGATTTGATTTATGAAGATGCGCCCCGAGTATCTTTTCATTCTTGACCAATTCTTTTTCTTAATGGTCAAGTGAAGTAAAGTAAAGTTGTATCATCAGCAGTCCTCTACTGCTGAGTATTATTTGCCATCCTTTGACCCTTACCCAAGGGTCCTACTTTAACAACAATCTACACTGCTGTGAAAAACTATGTGCCCCTTCCTGACTGCTTCTTTTTTTGAACATTTAAAGATATGTCCTACCTTACCTTTACTCTTGGCAGGACATGTCCTGATTAGGGATGAGCGAATCGACTTCGGATGAAGCATCCAAAGTCGTTTCGCATAAAACTTTGTTCTAATACTGTACAGAGCAGGAGCTCCGTACAGTATTGGCTCTGATGAGCCGAAGTTATCGGTACCTTGAAACCGAACCAGAGTTTGGGAAATGTTTTTTTTTACAGTACAAATTAATTTATGAAGTTATTCGAGAAGTCTCGTGAGACTTCGCAAAGCAATAACTTCGGCTCATCGGAGCCAATACATTCTAATATTCCGAGATTATGGTTTTTCCGAGATTATGGCACTTTTTAACTAGCAATCAAAAAAGCCGAACCCGCGCTGACATAAAACAAATCCTAAAATTTATAAGACACGATTGGTACTTGCCATTGGTAGTATAATATAAATCCTATTCCGGTTGGTTTCTATTTCGCAGGAAAAGGTAGAATATAGCGCACTCTTCAGCTTCCTCCTTCCCAAGTACGGCTCCGGGCGGTAGCTCGCTCGCACAAGGAGAAGCCGTGTTGCTGTTTACAGGAGAAGAGGACAAATTTATTAATAATCAACATCCTAGAACCTCTATATGTTACTACTTGCCAAAAGTGCATAAGTCAGAAACCCACCCGCCAGGCAGACCCATAATATCGAGTATTGGCAGCTTGACCTCTAATTTGGCCAAAATATGTGGACGTTATTTTACAAAATTAAGTTCATAAACTCCCAGTTATCCTACAAATTTTGGCGACTATAGAGTGGAAATCTGATTATATTTTAGGCACTTTAGATGTTACATCTCTCTACACTATAAAAGAAAATAATAAAGGTAGCGGCAGAGTATTTTTTAAATAAAGAGAATAAATTACCACTTGAACAAATCCAATTCATTGGGGAGTGCATAATGTTTATTTTAAATCATAATTACTTTCAATTTGGGGATGCTTTTTATTTGCAAACTTGGGGAACCGCGATGGGGACCAGATTCGCACTGAGCTTTGCTAATCTTTATGTGGGGAGGTGGGAGGAGCTTGCCATTTACCCCGATGGCGTGCTTCACGCGAATATGGTCCTCTGGAAGAGGTTAATTGACGACATCATTTTTATATGGAGAGGGGGGGGGAGATTCACTTTGGGAATTTTAATTGATATAAATAAAAAATGATCTATCTATATTGATCCAGAATAATCAAATATTTACTCAAACATATTATAAACCAACAGATAGCAATAGCTTCATCTCATTGGTTAGTTGTCATTTACCAATATGGCTTATTAATATCCCCCGTAGCCAATATATCAGACTGAGGAGGAATTGTACGACGGTAGAACAATTAAAAAAAGAAGCAAGCAGTCTTCATATGAAATTTGAAGGAAAAGGCTATAAAATGAATGATTTAGAAAAAATAAAACAAGAACTAAGGCAAATCGATAGAAGTACCCTTCTACAAAAGGTGACCATGGACAATGTAAGTAAAGAAAAGGATGAAATAGATTTTAAAGTTCCTATAATCAACCAATATAGTGAAAAGGCATGAATCTGGTCCCCATCGCGGTTCCCCAAGTTTGCTAATAAAAAGCATCCTCAAATTTAAAGTAATTATGATTTAAAATAAACATTATGCACTCCCCAATGAATTCGATTTATTCTCTTTATTTAAAAAATACTCTGCCGCTACCTTTATTATTTTCTTTTATAGTGTCATTGGGACATTTTGAAGCAAGAGAAGGTGCTAGGGGAACAACTATCTGAATACCCAAGGTTTATTTTTAGAAAAGCAAAAAATCTGGGTAATTTAATAGCCCCTTCTATTAAAACGAATATAATTATGAATCAAAATTTAAATAATCAAAATAACTAGAAAAAAAATCTGAATAAGAAAAAAAATGTTTTTTTCCTTGCAAAATATGTAAGGCATGTCAATTTTTGAAATGTAAACTATTACAGAATAAAAAAATGAACAGAAAATGTATAAAATTAACAGCTACTTTACTTGTCATCCAAGTGGAGTTATTTATCAGATTAGATGTCCCTGTGAGAAATTATATGTGGGAAGAACAAAATGGTCATTACAAATTAGAATAAGTGAGCATATAAGGAATATAAATAAAAAATTTGATGGTCACCCGCTTTCACAACATTATAGAGAAAAACATGGAGGGAAGTTTGGGGGTTCTACTTTCAGGGGTATTGAACAAATAAAACCAGACCCAAGAGGGGGGGATTATACTAAACTCATGTCTAGAAACAAGAGTAAATGGATTTACAATTTGAACAGTCTCGCACCTACGGGACTCAATCAGGAGATAAAACTATTTGCTTTTTAGTGAGTATATATAGAAATAATACGGAAGAATATTGTGGCCTATATGACAGTAAGATATTCCACATAAAAGTTGGTGAAACTATAATGACATTCATCATATCACTTTCTCTTGATAATAGACATATTGCACAGTGAGGGATAATTTATGTTGATATCGATAAGAGGATAGTTGTAGAACGATCATAGGAGGCTTATGTCATAGGAGGCTTAAGTTTCCTATTTCAAAGTCTGGTTACTATGGAGACGGATACCTATAAAACCTCAAGCAGTAAGAACCACTCCTATCCCTGATGAAGAAATCCGAGTATTCCGAAATGCGTTGGAAGTGTGAACTCAGGAGGCATCCGTAGATACGAGTGGGTGATGTCACACTAAAGGCCCGTTCTCCTGTAAACAGCAACACGGCATCTCCTTGTGCGCGAGAGCTACTGTCCGGAGCTGCGCGCTTGGGAAGCAGGAATCTGAAGAGTGCGCTTATCTTCTACCTTTTTCTGCGAACGCAAAAGAGAAACCAACCGGAATAGAATTTACATTATACTACCAACGGCAAGTACCAATTGTGTCTTATAAATTTTAGGATTTGTTTTATGTCGGCTTTTTTGATTATTGGTTTTATGTAACAAGCCTTACAAATACGAACCAAGCAGCGACATACCGTAATTAGCAGAGTGTGTACTTTGTGGCGGCAGCGCTGGTATAAATTAACTCTTTATAGTAAGATAATTTTTAACTAGCCCCCCCCCCCCCCCCAATGAAAAAAATCCTATTCACCTGCTCTCTGCCACTCCATGGCACCATTCAGTGATCTTCCACTCCAGTTCTGGCCAAGTACGGATGGGGTCAGGTACTCCATTGCAACCAATATCTGGCTTCAGTGGTGACATGTCCCCAAGAGGCACGTCACTGCTGGGTGACATGCTGTTTGCATACATGTCACCGCTACAGCCATTCATTTGCTGCAGTGGCGCACATGACCCAGTCTATACTCTGGCTGGAAATTGACAGGGCGGTGACTGGGAGTCATTGATCGGAGTCAGAGTAGGCAGGCGAGTATGATTTTTTTCATTAGGTGCCACATGGAAAAAAATCTTTGAAGAAGAAAATCTTTGCCACCATATTCTTTTTGTGTTTGTGGGTGGCATTGTTTAACCCCTTGAGTCTCAGCTCCATACGTGTACAGCAGAAAGAAGAGGTTTAAATATGATGCACGCTGCAGCAAATGACTGACCATAGCAGTGACATTTTCCCCCTGGGCCAAATAGTAGAGGCTCAGGCCTAATGTCTGTGACCGGCGATAACGCCGATCACAGACATCTAAATGCCTTAGGATAGGTCATCAATATAGCAAAATAGAACAACCCCTTTAATTTGGCAAGGATGAATGTGTGTGTCCAGTACTATATAATGTTAAAAAAAAAAAAAACAGGGGTTAGGGTTACTAGAGCTCCACTAGGATCCATAGCAAAGTCAGGGATAGACCCCCGTTACTGACTGAACTGCAGTGATGTAAACAGCAGCCTAACTTATCAAGGACCAGGGAACTGCCAGGGAAAGCCGGGAAACCATAAGCCCCATGTGCTGGATGTAAGAGAGGAGGAACAAGCCATTATGGCCTAGCCTTGGTATTTAGATACAAGCTAATGCAGCAATGCAGTTAATGAAATCCCAGGTGAAGCTACAATTCTGATCAATGGATATATAGTAGCAACATACAGCAAATCTTTTTCTCAAAGGAGACCCCACATGAAATGCCGGGTAGCATGCCGGGTCACTGTTATTGCTAATGGGTACAGCCACTAGCCTATGAGCACCATAGTAGCTATTAAATCTATGTCCATGGTAAGGATGCTATAGTTGTCTTTTGATAAATAAAACCATATTTTATTAAGGGATGTTCCGTTAGGGTCAAACACTATTATTAAACTCAGTCTTTAATATTTTCCCTCCTAAGATGTCCTCAAATTTAGCATGGGCAGCAGAGGCTGAGTATGTTGATTATGCAGGAGAAAGTGACTTGTCCACTCAAATGATTGTATTAAAGTGGACAGAGCAATATATTATTTAAGGAGCTAACTCTTCCATGAACAAAGGAATGAGCCGGCAACGTTCCCCATCATGACATGGTCCTACGAGACTCCGATGACACAGATAGAGAAATATTGTGTTGTCATATCCCCATCTATACGAAATGAAATACAGCTCGTATTCAGCTCTTTGTGCTTAAATACCAAAACCTAGATTCATTTATAAGCCAAAAGAAATGCATTATTAAAAAAGTCATAAGTCCGAACGCATCAACCTTTCATAAATATTAGATGCATTATTCTAGAGGAAGCAAATAAGGAAAGACTCAGCGAGACATCTGTCAATTTAACCTTAGAGAGGAAAGATTCCTCCTGTCTCCATATGTGGCAATCAGATTAATTCCTTAGATCAATAGCCCAACTGCCTGATGTGCACACAATGTCTGCGGATACCATTAGGTAGAGAAGACAAATGCAAACATTTGTTTTGATGCTTGCACTTAATTTCATAGGTTATAGCGGATGCTTCCAATTCTTAGTTCTTTAAAGGGGTTCTCAAAGATTTTGATATTGATGGGTTTCTTAAGCATTGGTCATCAACATCAGATTGGCAGGGGTCTGACTCCCGGCACCCCGATTGATCAGCTGTTTGAAGAGGCAGGTGATCGCCGTCGTCTCTTCTTAGGCCAATGATGTCACATTCATTGGTCACATGGCCTAGGCACAGCACAAGTGAATTGGGCTGAGCTGCAATACCAAGCACGGCCACTATACAATGGACAGCGCTGTGCCCCTTAAATGGTTTTCAAGATTTTAATACTGATGACCTATCCTCCGGATAGGTTATCAGCATCTAATCGGTGGGGGTCCGACACCTGGGACCTCTGCCGAATAGCTGTTTGAGAAAGCATTGGCGCATTGGTGTGTCTTCTCCGTGCTCACCAAGCATAGTGCCATACATTTTTAAAAAGATGTGCTTGAATGGGGCTGAGCTGCTCCTAGGCCATGTGACCAATGAACGTGTCGTCACTGGCCTAGGAAAAGCTGTGAGAAGGCTTCGGTGCTCACAGAAGTGCCGGTGTTAAACCCCTCCGATCAACTACTGATGACCTATTCAGAGGACAGGTCACCAGTTATAAAGTCTTGGAAGAACCCCTTAAACAGCAGATTGGTGGTGGTGCCAGGTGTTGGAGTCCCAGCTGCAGTTTGTAGATCAAACTTCAAGTCAAGGGTCAGTAGGACAAACTTAAATGCTGAGGCTATTTGACACTTGAGATTCCCCCCTTTATAATCTAAAAGCCACATCTACCAAAGGTCTGAAAGACCTCTAAAATTAATGGAAAACAATGGATACCAATTAAATCTCATTGGCTGCCCAGCCATGCATGGTTCAGTTAACCTGGACACTTCCGTTGAGATTCCTTGAAGGATAACAGTTGCCCACAAGGACTTCCACAAGTGAGGCTCCATGTGATCAGGCACCAAGAAGCAGCATCAAGATTTTTTAGCTTTTGGTCTAGCATAAAAAATATTCTATGGACCTACTCTCAACCTATTGTAGGAGAGTCCCCGGAATAATAATGGACGGACGATACGTGCCACCAGAGGTCCTGGCCTCGGTGGAGTAAGAACCGGATCATTGCGGTTACAGCGGCGAATGCTGCTGGCGCAGCGTGTCCGGGCCGGTTCTTACTGTTCCCCACGGCCAGCCCAGGTTTTGGTGGAGCTGGGCCTTTAAGAACCCAGCCTGCTGATGATGGGGGTGGGGTGTGTCTTGCTGTGCTGGAGATTTCCACAGACAGAGTGAGTGCTGGTGAAGGAGAGTGTGGGCGCAGCACACATTGAAGGATAGCCCTGGGACCTGTGGTGCTACGAGCCGAAGGGGCTCTGGCCTGAGGGAGACAAAGGCAGATAGCCTAGAAGCCTGCAGAACTGCTGTGGTCTGTCCAAAACAAGGTGACTCAAACCTGCTGTTTATTTTCTATGGAAGGACTTTTGTTTTATGCACTATGTGGATATGCACCTGTGTGGTCTGCACATTGCCTGTTATGCCGTTGGTGTGAATAAAGTCACAGTGTATCACAAAGACTGTCTATGATTGCCTCAATACTGCCGCCGCTACCGTAGCCTACCACGAGCACATCCCCACAATTGGTGGCTTGGAGCGGGCATTCCTGCAGTGAGGCAGGCCTGAGGCAAAAGTTGTGTTGGACTGCATGTCATATATCAGGCCTGCAAGTTTTTTGGTTCCTGACAAGATGGAGGAGGCCATTAAGCACCTGATTCAGAGTAATGTACAGCAGCAGCAAACAAACAATCTCCTAATGCAGCAGCTGGCAGCCATGCAAGAGTCGGTGCGAACATCCCTGCAAGGAGTTTCAACTGCGACAACCCCGACTGTGTCTACCGCCAGGGACAAAGTCCGATCCGCCCTGAGGAAAATGGGTCCGGGAGATGATATAGAGGCATTCCTGATGGTGTTCGAAAGAACCGCGGAGCAAGAGAGGCTGCCGTTGGAGCAGTGGGCCGAGGTGGTGGCGCCTTTTCTGGTGGGGGACGCACAAAAGGCCTATTTTGACCTCAGCTGCGATGAGGCCAAGGACTATGAGAGGCTAAAAACTGAGGTGTTGGCCAGGTTGGGGGTAAACACCTATGTGCGAGCGCACAGGGTGTATCAGTGGGTGTTTGCCGAGTCCCGACCCGCCCGGTCACAAGCCTATGACTTACTTCACCTAGTAAAAAAATGGCTTCAGCCTGAAATATTGAGCACCTCTCAGATGGTTGAAAGGGTCGTGGTCGACAGGTTCGTGCGTACCCTCCCGAGAGCCATACAGCGCTGGGTGGGACAAGGCGATCCAGGCAACCTGGAACAACTGGTTAGCCTGGTGGAGAGGTATATGGCCACTCAGGATTTGGTGCGGGACTCAGCGGTACTACCGAAGTCACGTCAGCCCCCGTTGCCGACCCGGGATCCTGAAAAAGGGATCCCACCACATAAGGAGGGGAGTGGATCTCCAGTCCGTGGGAGGAATACCCTGGGGAGGAGGGAGGCTGCGAGGATCAGATGTTGGCATTGTCAGGACTGGGGACATGTGGCATCCAACTGCCCTAGGGCATCCGAACCCATGGACTGCGGGTTCGCTCGCCGGTCCTCTTTTTATGCCCAACCGGTGTATATAGCTGACCCCCTGCTGGCAGCGGACAACCCTCCGGTGTGTGATGTCGTTGTTAATGGACACTCCGTGCAGGCCCTGCTGGACTCTGGGAGCCTGGTAACTCTGGTCCATGAGTCGCTGGTAACGGAAAAACTCCCAGAAAGGCGAACCCTTACCATTGTCTGTATACATGGGGATCGCAGGGAGTATCCCACCACTAAGGTTACCCTGGCAGTGGGTGGAAAGGAGGTACCACATGTCGTCGGGGTGGGGAGACGGCTCCCTTATGCCGCAATATTGGGGAGGGACTTTCCCCTGTTCTGGACTTTGTGGAGGAACGGGTTGCCTACCTATGGGGAAGGAAAATGTCCAGGTCCCGAGCCCGAGGACCCCGAGGCAGGGACCCCAGCTGTAGGGGTCACCGTAGAGGAGGTAGAGTGTAACCCTGACCGGTTTCCCCTAGAAGTATTGGCGGGTGAGACAATAGAAAGTTCGTCCATCCTGGATCTGGAGGTACCCCGAGAAACCTTCGGGACCGCACAGCTCCAGGATTCGACGTTATTGCGGGCTAGAGAAGGTGTGTCGGTGGTTAATGGTGTTGCCCAGCGTCCCGGCGCCGATACCGTATTTCCTCACCTGGCCTATAACCAGGACCTGTTATATAGGGTAGACAAGGTGAGGCAGGAGGTGGTGGAACAACTGGTGGTGCCCCAGCCTTACCGGCGAATGGTCTTGGATTTAGCGCATGCGCATGTGTTGGGTGGTCATCTAGGGGTTAAGAAAACGCTGGAGCGAATTCTACAACGGTTCTATTGGCCTGGGATATATGAGGAAGTCCGGAGGTTCTGTCAGTCCTGTCCAGTGTGTCAGCTGACTAGCCCCCAACCTCACTATCGCAGTCCACTGGTACCTATGCCCATTATAGAGGTGCCCTTCGAAAGGATCGCCATGGATCTGGTAGGCCCCATTATTAAGTCAGCCCGAGGTCACCAACACATCCTGGTAGTGTTAGACTATGCCACTCGCTATCCGGAGGCGGTCCCATTGCGCCATACGTCGGCCAAGGTAATAGCTAAAGAGCTCATGAGTATGTTTGCCCGGGTGGGGATACCAAAGGAGATTCTGACGGACCAGGGGACACCCTTTATGTCCAAAGTAACAAAGGAATTGTCTAAGCTATTAAATATTAAACACCTGCACACGTCCGTCTACCATCCCCAAACCGATGGGTTAGTAGAACGGTTTAATAAGACCCTGAAGTCCATGCTAAAAAGAGTCGTGGCTAAGGACGGGAGGGATTGGGACTTACTGTTGCCCTATGTTTTGTTTGCGGTACGGGAGGTGCCCCAGGCGTCCACGGGGTTCTCGCCCTTTGAGTTGTTATATGGGCGACATCCCCGTGGGCTACTGGATATCGCTAAGGAAGCATGGGAGCAACAGCCTACGCCTCATAAAAGTGTGATAGAGCACATAGGAAAAATGCAGGACCGAATAGGGGTCGTGTTGCCGATCGTCCGTGAACACATGGAAGCGGCACAACTGGCCCAGAGTCGGGTATATAACCGAACCGCCCGGGTAAGGACATTTCACCCGGGGGACCGAGTTCTTGTACTCGTGCCCACGGTCGAGAGTAAATTCTTGGCCCGGTGGCAAGGACCCTATGAAGTTAAGGAGAAGGTGGGCCCAGTTGATTACAGGATATACCAGCCAGGGAGGCGGAAGCCCGAACAGGTATATCATGTGAATCTACTAAAACCTTGGAGAGACAGAGAGAATTTGTTTGCAGACAGCCCGCCCTCTGTCGGGACGTCAGGGAGTGACCCGGGGTCACCAGGTGTTCCGGAGAGCGCCGCTGGGGTGACGATAGGGGACGGACTGTCGACCAAACAAGCACAAGAGGTGAAAGAATTTGTTAGTCGGAATAGGGACGTATTCTCTGACCTTCCTGGACGTACCACCTTGATCGAGCATGACATTGTCACCGAGCCCCGGGTGAAAGTCCGCCTAAGACCATACCGAGTACCGGAGGCTCGGCGACAGGCCATTTCGCAGGAGGTAAGATCGATGCTACGTCTAGGGGTCATAGAAGAGTCAAAGAGCGAGTGGGCTAGCCCGATTGTCCTTATTCCCAAACCGGATGGTTCATTACGGTTCTGTAATGATTTTAGGAAATTGAATGAGGTATCAAAATTTGACGCCTATCCCATGCCTCGGGTAGACGAGTTGATAGAGCGGCTGGGAAAAGCCCGGTATTTTTCGATCCTAGATCTCACGAAGGGCTACTGGCAGGTACCTCTGACGGAGGCGGCAAAGGAGAAGACGGCCTTTGTCACCCCGGAGGGGCTTTTTCAGTATAGGGTGTTGCCTTTTGTGTTGCATGGCGCTCCGGCTACGTTCCAGCGTCTGATGGATGTCGTCCTCAAGCCCCATCACCAGTATACCTCCGCGTATCTGGATGATATAGTCGTGTTTAGCCCAGACTGGGAGGGTCATTTGTCAAAACTTCAGGCAGTGATAGATTCTCTAAGGAAGGCGGGGTTAACTGCCAACCCAAAAAAATGCTCGGTGGGACTAGAGGAAGCTCGCTATTTGGGGTATGTGATTGGACGCGGAGTCATTAGGCCCCAAGTAAATAAAGTTGAAGCAATCCGGAATTGGCCCAGGCCTCGTACGTCCAAGCAAGTACGGTCATTTTTGGGCCTGATTGGGTACTACATGAGGTTCATTCCCCATTTTGCCACCTTGGCAGCCCAGTTAACCGGCCTCTTGAAGGGTAGAAAGTCGGTGATGGTTCGCTGGGGGGAGAAGGAGGAGGAGGCGTTCTCCCGTTTGAAGTCGGCCCTATGTGAGTCCCCAGTTCTGGTGACGCCCGACTTCAAGCGGGAGTTTGTAGTTCAAACAGATGCCTCGGGAGTAGGACTAGGGGCTGTGCTTTCCCAAGAGCTCAACGGGGAAGAGCACCCCGTGGTTTTTCTAAGCCGCAAGCTTACCCCAGCAGAAACCCGGTATAGCATTGTGGAGAGAGAGTGCCTCGCCATCAAGTGGGCACTCGAGTCTCTCAGATATTACCTTCTGGGGAGAAGGTTCCGTCTGGTGACCGACCACTCCCCTCTCCAGTGGATGAGTCGGGCTAAGGAGGGGAGCGCTCGGGTTACCAGGTGGTTCTTGTCCCTCCAAAACTTTAAGTTCACTGTTGAGCACAGGGCCGGCCGCTTACAGGGGAACGCAGATGCCCTGTCCCGGGTACACTGCTGTGCGTGTGTTCACCCCCTCAGGCTTGAACGGTATGTTCAAGCCCTCAGGGGTGAACAAAGGGGGGGGATATGTAGGAGAGTCCCCGGAATAATAATGGACGGACGATACGTGCCACCAGAGGTCCTGGCCTCGGTGGAGTAAGAACCGGATCATTGCGGTTACAGCGGCGAATGCTGCTGGCGCAGCGTGTCCGGGCCGGTTCTTACTGTTCCCCACGACCAGCCCAGGTTTTTGGTGGAGCTGGGCCTTTAAGAACCCAGCCTGCTGATGATGGGGGTGGGGTGTGTCTTGCTGTGCTGGAGATTTCCACAGACAGAGTGAGTGCTGGTGAAGGAGAGTGTGGGCGCAGCACACATTGAAGGATAGCCCTGGGACCAGTGGCGTACCGCCAATATAGGCAGACCACGCCGTTGCTATGGGGCCCGTGGCACAGGGGGGCCCGGAGTGCACCGAAGGCCCCGCCCCCTCTGTTTGCTCTACAGTCTGCACACTTAGTTAATATGCGGCGCTAGCGGCACTTGTGTGTTCTTCCGAACGGGGCCCCCCCCCCCCGTCGGAGCCACTAGCCAATCACTGACCGGAAGAAGCGAGACTCCGGGCTGCATTTCACACTGGCCAATCAGCGCAAAGAGGCTGCTGCTGATTGGCCATACATACAGTCCAGTGAGGCGATGCGGCGCATGATCTTCTGGAGTCCCTGCGCGCTGCTCACATGTGCTGCCCGCCTGAAGTTATCAGCCACTGTCAGTGCAGTGGCAGACACCCCCCCTCCCTTCCCGGACTTAAGGCCGCTCCTGACTATATGGTTGGTTCATCATGTAGTATGCATCAAGGACTCATAGGGAGCAAGAAGGGGGAAAGGGGGGGGGGGTCTCATAAAGGACAGTGTACTTCCCCATCCCCTGGACATTTTGGGGGGCTTTTAGAGGACTCAGGGGGGGAGGCTCATATATATGTACAGATGGTAATAGCTGCACATATATAATCATATACAGGAGATGCCCAGGTTACACAAGAATGGCCCATATCACTATATACAATAATATGTATACGGTATAACATCTTGTATATAGTGATATGGAGCATTGAGGTATAACATGGGGATCTGCTGTATATAATTATATATGTACATATTGTAACGTATATGGTATAAGTTACAGATCTTTTGGTATATTATATAGCAGAAGATGTATAACTTATACCAGCTGTACATATATAATTATATACAGGAAATGCCCAGGTTATACCAGCATGCTCCATATCACTATATACAAGAAGATGCAATACCGTATACATCTTCTTGTATATAGTGATATGGAGCATGCTGGTATAACCTGGGCATTTCCTGTATATAATTATATATGTACAGCTGGTATAAGTATTGCTCAGGCCAATGCACTGCAGCCTGGCTGTTCTATTGCGCCCCCATCTGCCTGCAGTTCCTCACCCTGTGTCTCCTCAACCTCTATTTTTCACAGGGGCGTCTGACTGCTGACTTTTATCATCCGGGGAAATGCTGTTCTGCTTGTGGCCGTCAGGGGGGCGATGTTGTCGTCTTCCCCCTTCCTGTGAATCCAGTTTTCAGAAACGTTCTTGTTTTGCAGAAGGAGGTGACGTCACTGCTTTAACTCTTTATTCTCTGGGGCTGTGTGTAAGTAAGCTTGTACCCACTGTGGCCTGCGTGTTTAACGTGGGGCACAGGGATGGGCCAAGGGTTGGCTAGTGGGCGGAGTTAGGGGGCCCAATTCAGATTCTTGCTATGGGGCCCAATGATTTCTATGTACGCCCCTGCCTGGGACCTGTGGTGCTACGAGCCGAAGGGGCTCTGGCCTGAGGGAGACAAAGGCAGATAGCCTAGAAGCCTGCAGAACTGCTGTGGTCTGTCCAAAACAAGGTGACTCAAACCTGCTGTTTATTTTCTATGGAAGGACTTTTGTTTTATGCACTATGTGGATATGCACCTGTGTGGTCTGCACATTGCCTGTTATGCCGTTGGTGTGAATAAAGTCACAGTGTATCACAAAGACTGTCTATGATTGCCTCAATACTGCCGCCGCTACCGTAGCCTACCACGAGCACATCCCCACACTATATAGATCATGTGCACATCCTTTATTAATAGCAACCTAAACTATGCCATTATCATCCCACGTAGAGGCCATATCATTAACGGGACTCTCTCATGAAAACAATCTCTCACCATATACATCAAAGGGAAGTCCTCTGCTCAGGATCTCCCTTCTATGAGCCAGAACAAAGAACTCATTGTACAGAGATTGTTCTGTTTTGCTGGACTCAAGCTGTCAATTGACCACCAACCATCTGAATGGCTGCAATGTCATACTACTTACCTGGCTCACGATAACTGCCATAAC
Organism: Bufo gargarizans; assembly: GCF_014858855.1. NCBI lineage: Eukaryota > Metazoa > Chordata > Amphibia > Anura > Bufonidae > Bufo > Bufo gargarizans. The sequence goes on from NC_058090.1 coordinate 29,123,729, forward strand.
AAAATCAGGGACTGATGCCAATCAGCTGACTGCAATAGCAGCTGTAAACTAAAGGGGTTGTCTCTAATGAGACCATCCCTTAAAAAAAAAAAATGTATGGCCATTAGATGGCTATATGCATTAGATTAATGTTGGCTGGACCAGGACCAGATGACTGACCACCTAATCTGTATTGGGGTGTCCTGACTTTCTACCCACGTTAGATATTGGAGGAAAGAAGGAATTAATCTGTTTCATTTCAACAGATAAGCAACCCCCTATCATCTTTCAGAATTACTGCCATGTGTGGTGGTGGTAATGGTGAAGCAGGAGGAATGGTTGTTTTCAGGCCAACATCTATCTTAAGCCTGTGGCCAATAATCAACACCCTAAAGCTGGCCATACATTAGATAATGATTGGCCGATCAGTCGTCCATGGGATTCCGTCCGACTTTAATTTTCTGTGTATGGTCACTCGAAGAACTGTTCCTAGCAGCTAATGACTGACGCAAATTAATTATCAAACGGGGGGTGTCTTCTGCTGGACCTTTGGCTCCTGTTCCAAAACCTAGGCTCATCAGAAGATCCTCCAGTATTTTGGCAGTGCCTGCCAATTCTAATATCTAAAATGTGAGAAGGTGTCATCCAGCCTGGAAAAAATATATACAGTACAGACCAAAAGTTTGGACACACCTTCTCATTCAAAGAGTTTTCTTTATTTTCATGACTATGAAAATTGTAGATTCACACTGAAGGCATCAAAACTATGAATTAACACATGTGGAATTATATACATAACAAAAAAGTGTGAAACAACTGAAAATATGTCATATTCTAGGTTCTTCAAAGTAGCCACCTTTTGCTTTGATTACTTCTTTGCACACTCTTGGCATTCTCTTGATGAGCTTCAAGAGGTAGTCACCTGAAATGTTTTTCACTTCACAGGTGTGCCCTGTCAGGTTTAATAAGTGAGATTTCTTGCCTTATAAATGGGGTTGGGACCATCAGTTGCGTTGTGGAGAAGTCAGGTGGATACACAGCTGATAGTCCTACTGAATAGACTGTTAGAATTTGTATTATGGCAAGAAAAAAGCAGCTAAGTAAAAAAAACGAGTGACCATCATTACTTTAAGAAATGAAGGTCAGTCAGTCAGCCAAAAAATTGGGAAAACTTTGAAAGTAAGGGCTATTTGACCATGAAGGAGAGTGATGGGCTGCTGCGCCAAATGACCTGGCCTCCACAGTCACCGGACCTGAACCCAATCAAGATGGTTTGGGGTGAGCTGGACCGCAGAGTGAAGGCAAAAGGGCCAACAAGTGCTAAGCATCTCTGGGAACTCCTTCAAGACTGTTGGAAGACCATTTCAGGTAACTACCTCTTGAAGATCATCAAGGGAATGCCAAGAGTGTGCAAAGCAGTAATCAAAGCAAAAGGTGGCTACTTTGAAGAACCTAGAATATGACATATTTTCAGTTGTTTCACACTTGTTTGTTATGTATATAATTCCACTTGTGTTAATTCATAGTTTTGATGCCTTCATAGTCATGAAAATAAAGAAAACTCTTTGAATGAGAAGGTGTGTCCAAACTTTTGGTCTGTACTGTATATAAACAATTAGATCCTAGTAGACACAATGTATGGTGGTAGATACAAAAGATATAATGGAGCCATTGCCACCGGATAAGCTGCCTGCACACTAGTAGGATAAAAGCAAAAATTATTAGTTTCATCATGTTAACTTACGTACAGGTGTATACATGTAAAAAATATTTTCTGCAAGTTATTTTAGACTTTTTTCTTTTGTTTAAAAAAAAAAAAAAAAACACAATCTGAAGCTATCAGCGTGAAGTGAATGGAAATCTGTCTTTTTACGGTTACCAAAAGGCACGCACGTAGCCTGAACAAAGTCAGTCCTTATGTTTAGCCGTCTACAAATTGATACATACAGGCTCGGAGTATAAATCAAATTAAGTGAAATGCTAGCGGAAAGCCTGAGTCAGCCGCTTTCTGCTCTGCAAGACAAAAGGATGGAAATATAATGCCCCGGTGACAATACATTTCACAGCAAGGAAAATCTTTTCAGGGTTTAACTCCTGCTAATTATTTACAATGTTTATGAACCTGGCTATATGATTATTAGGGTAGATGAATGGCGGCATTGTGTAAAATAAAGGAGCATTATCCAGTCTGTCTCGATCGGATCTTGACAGGCCAATCAAATTAAATCATCCACAGGATATTGGATGAATTAATTTTTTTTTGCGTGGATTTATTTTTGTATATATTGAGCGTTATATTTTTTTTTCTGCTTCTTATAGGTAGATTTAAAGGGGTTTTCCAAGACACTACTATTGATGATCTATATCCTCTGGACATGCGGGACCCCTGCTGATCAGCTGTTCGAAAAGGTACCGGCGCTCGCAGTAGTGCTGTGGCCTTTTCGGGGCTTTTCCTAGAACATGTGATGTCACATTTATTAGTCATGGTCATGGCCTAGGCGCAAGTCAGCCAAATGGCTGGCGCTGTGCTTGGTGAGCAGAGAGAAGGACTCTGACTTGCGCTTAGGCTGCTGATTGGTTGGGGTCCTGGGTGTTGGACCCCCACTGACCAGATACTGATGACCTATCCAGGGTACGTTCTTGGAAAACCCTTTTAAAGATCATCTTTTGGCAGGGTCAACCCTATTAAACTAAGCATGGTGTCTGGCAGGGTTGACCCTGCTGACTTAAATGATACCTCAGCTATGTATATCCATTGCGTCATTGCTTAGCAAATTACCTTTATATTAAAATGTGAATTAAATGTTTAGTGCACCAAGGTCCTCCTCTCTGGGGATATCACCACTCCTCTCCCTACTTGATTGACAGGGTAGGCATTTTGCCTGGCCCTGTAATCGTACGTCTACAGTACATAGCAGATTTCACAATTGGCGTATGCCTAGTACATCGGCCTCTGCTTGCCCAGAGGTGCAGATGACTGCGAATGCGCCAATGATGTCATCCTTCACCTGGAAGAGGAGACACTTGATTTTGCTTGTGATATGACTGGCCCTGTCAATCAAAGGGAGGAGGGACTGGCAAAAAGTTCTCTGGAGGAGCTCTGGTGCTCTGAAGGGCTTGGGCCTGCCCCAGAAAGTGAATTTGCTGAAGACTGGCACAACAAATTTACACAAGAGGTATTATTTTACTCAACAGGATCAACCCTGCCAGGTGTTATGCCTGGTTTAATGGAGTTGATCCTGCTGGAAAGGGGCTCTTGAAACACTGCAATTCTAGCTTCTAAAGCCACCACTAGAGGGAGCTGAAGAACGTACTCTGCACTGTTATTATTGAGTTCATGTTTAGCTTTACACAGTGAGCTTCTTATCTTCCCCTAGTGGTGGTTGCAGGAAGCCAGAATTTATAAAAAATTTTCAGCTGTGGGAAAAAAAGCAGAAAATGTGGTGCTTTGTATCAGGAAAAGAAATTTAGTTTTGGCCTTCACAGTTTAGATATTTGTTCCCTATCCTGTGGATAAGGGATAAATTAATATCATGGCATAACCCCTTTATATAACAGTTTCCTAATATATAAATATATTGAAATGTTGGAAGGCAGAGCTTTACAGTATAATTATTGCTTCCTGCAGCCACCACTAGAGGAACCTGAAGAACCTCCTCTGCACTGTCGTATAACTGAGTTCATTGCTTAAGTTTCTAAGGTCCCCCTAGTGGTGGTTGCAGGAAGCTAGAATTAGATTTTTTTTTTTTTACTATTCTATGCAGGGAATTTGGAGCTTTGTATCAAATGGAGCTTTGGCTCCCACAGTTTAGAGGCCTATCCCTTTACCTTTAGATAAGGGTACATTCAGAGCCGTCTTTAACGTGGGGAAAAAGGGGCAGCTGCCCCGGGCCCAGTTGCTCTTAGGGGACCCAAGGCAGCTGCCTCTTGAGCCCCGCAGGCCACTGGAGGACCTTTCATGAGTCCATACTTTATTAACTAAGTAGCAGGACATGTAGGGCATACATGGGGGATGTCCCTGTACTTACTATTATTTCTGGGCGCCACTCCATTGCGCCGATGTTGGCCCCGTTAAATTGTCCCCCTCGCTGTCTGCTAAGTTAAGTTTGGACAATACACTGGCCGCAGGGCAGGCCAGCACCTCCAAGGCGTAAAGGGCAAGCTCAGGCCACGTGCCCAATTTGGAGACCCAGAAGATGAATGCGGCAAACCCATCAGTCAGTACGTGTAGGCGTGTGCGACTTCTTCCCCTTCATCTGCCTTCAACTTGTGCTTCCACTGAGCCACCGGTGTCAGGTGAGAATGCCATCAGCAGCATGTCTACCAGCGTGCGCTTGTACTCGCGCATCTTACGATCACGCTCTAGTGACGGAATTAAAGACGGCACGTTGTCTATGTAGCGGCGATCCAGCAGGGTGGCCACCCAGTAATCAGCACTGGTTAGAATGTGGGCAACTCGGCGGTCGTTGCGCAGGAACTGCAGCAGGTAGACGCTCATGTGTGCCAGGCTGCCCAGAGGCAACAACAAGCTGTCCTCTGTGGGAGGTGTATCGTCTGTGTCCTCTGTATCCCCCCAGCCACGCTCCAGTGATGCACATAAGCTGCTATGGGTGCCACCCTGCTGTGAACATGGTTCCTCCTCCTCATCCTTCAGAACTGTGCCAGCAGATCCTCTGTTTGCGGGGTGGCAGGTGCCACTGTCATTCCAGAGGTGGCTGAAGAGGTCGAGACTGCAGCAGAAGAGGGACCAGGAGAAGCCTGAGATCTTTCGTGGTATTTGAGCTGTTTACTCCACTGCAGCTCGTGCTTTGCATTTGGATGTCTGGTCATGCAGGTGGTGCTCAGGTTTAGAACATTTATGCCTCGCTTCAGGCTCTGATTGCACAGAACTCCCACACCAGGGAACTCCTTGGAGCTGGCTTTGTTGTGCTCAGTCCCTGGGTGGGGTGGGCAGTAGCAGGCGTACCGGCTAGGGGACCGCCACTCTGCTTTTGCACAGTGCTCCCTCTTTTGCTGTGCGGCTAGTGCTGTGTGACCACCACCTCTTCCTCCGAACTGCACATCACTCACATGACTTTGATTCCATGTGGGGTCTAGGACCTCATCATCCTCCACATCATCTTCCATCCACTCTTCACCCCTGCCCTCCTTGCCAGTCTGCACACTGCAGAAAGCTGCAGCAGTTCACACCTGTGTTTCGTCATCATCAGAGACGTGCTGCAGTGGTACTCCCATGTCCACATCCTGAAAAATAAGTGGTTGGGCATCAGTGCACTAAATCTCTTCCACTTCTGGAGCAGAGCTATGTGGACGGCCCTCGGAAACCTTGCTAACAGAGTCATCAAAAAGCAGAAGAGACTGCTGCATGACTTGGGGCTTAGACTGCTTAACTGATTTGCAAGGGGGTGAGGTGAAGGACAGATGCCCATGGGCTGCAGGTGCCAACTGTGCGCTTTCAGAAGGGGACGGGGTGGGAAACAAGGTGAAGGAACTGGAGGCACTGTCAGACATCCAATCTACTACCGCCTCTACTTGTTCTGGCCACACCATTCGTACACCGGTATTCGGGCCTACAAAATGATGCTGAACGTCCTGTCGCCTACGTGCACCTGAGGAAGGTGTTTCATTTGGGCGTGTAGATGGCACAGATCAACCACGTCCTCTCCCTGCAACAGGAGTTCCACCAACACCAGCAGCACCACGACTAGGGCCACGTCCCTTATTTGATGCTCTCCTCATTCTTTGAGGTCACCCACCGAACTAACAGACAGATTAACTATATTAATTTCTCTGTCACGTAAGCAATGCAGGTGTACCTCACACCAAAAATGGGTATGTTACGTGCACCTAACTAACAGACGGATTAGCTATTATATTTGTGTGTCAGGGGTACAAAGTACAGTGTTGCATTGCACCCACAAAAAAATCACTATAGGTCATCCACAGAATTAACAGCCAGATTTATGATTAGCTTTCTATGTCAGGGGTGCAAAGCTGGTGTATTGCACCCACAAAAAGAATCGCACTAACACTGTCCCTCACTTCAGCAGCCTGCTTCCTGTCCCTGCACTACTCAGAGCTGATGGGCGGTGCTACACGTGATCCAGCTTTTATAGAGGCTGGGTCACATGATGCATCGGCCAATCACAGCCATGCCAGTACTAGGCATGACTGTGATGGCTTCTAAGGGCACACAGCTTAAAAGCTTGTTGATTGGATGCCCTGCAGCCTTTCAAAAGCTTTATTAAATACCCGAACACCGAACTCGAACACAAACTTTTCCGGCAAAGTTCGGGTACCAAAAATTGTAAAGTTCAGTACGGAACCGAACTTTACAGTTCGGGTTCGCTCAACACTACTGCTGGGGGTAAATGGGGCTGATGGGATTACAGCTGAGGACCGCACTGGTGTGACTACTGAGGGGGAGGAAAAGGAGGAGCTCTTGCACCTAATGTGGGAAGGAAGGCACTGTTAATACTGCTGGGGGTAAATGGGACAGTTGACAGGACAGCACCGTTGTGACTACTGGGGACAGAAATAGGAGCATGGCTAGATTTGCATTGTCTGTTAACGCTAGGGCTTCTCAATTTTAATTCCATACATAACCTGTGTTTCTGTAATGGAAAAAAAAAATAGCAAAGCTTTTCATAATCCTACCTACCATGAATAATTTATACCTGTTCTACATAGGGTCATTGCTGATGAATCTCCCTGAACAGCGCTTTCCTTTTGTTTGTACGAAACGATTTGTATGTATAGGAAACAGTGTTTTCTCAGCGGCGGTATACCGTATTATTGGTTTCTATAGTAACAGGGACATGACTGTCTGTGGTTACATTTGTGACCCTTAAAAAGTCACATATCTGTATAAAAATATAATACAATATAACGGCTTAAATCAGTGCCCTTCATGATATGCAAAAAATAAATAAAATAAAATAGGCCTATGTATTGGATTTCTATGGCTTTTATACTCGAGAGAGCAAGTGTTACTCCGTGTGCTCTGTCCATGATAGCGGGTTGTAAGGTCCCCATTGGCAGGGACCAGGGGTGGGTCAAACTGTCTGAAAACTGTCCGTTTTTTCTTCCGTGTGTCTTCCTTGATTTTTGAAGGATCACCAGACCAGAAAAGTAAAAAAAAAGTCAACTTTGCCTTGAAAATGATAGGAAAAAAATGGACACGGATCACGGACGTGGATGACAATCTTGTGTGCCTCCTTGTTTTTTCACAGACCCATTGACTTTAATGGGTCCGCGAACGGTTGTCCGTCAAAAAAATAGGACAGGTCATATTTATTTTGACGGACAGGAAACGCGGATCACGAACGCGGATGACAAACGGTGCATTTTCCGAGTTTTTAACGGACCCATTGAAAGTCAATGCGTCCGCAGAAAATCACAGAAGACGGAACAACGGACACGGATGCACACAACGGTCGTGTGCATGAGGCCAAAGGGAATAGATCACTAATATGAGGTCACTATCTTCTTTTGTCTGTTCTCTTGTCTCATCTGGAGCTCCTGGATTTAGCTTTGGGTGCAAATTGCACCTTAGTTTTGACAGGGGTGAGCTGCATACAGTTACTAGAATAACAAATGGGATGTGGATCGGATGTGCTGGAGCCCCTTGAAACGGGAGCCTGATGCACGTCCAGGAAATCCCTGGATGACAGTGCGTGATAAGACCGCCCAGCATTCGCTCCGAATTTGGATCGCTGCTTGTGGGGGTAGATCCTCCCTGCCATCATTTTTTTACTTTACTGTACTGGGGGATGGGCGGGCACAGCCAGATCCTGTACTTGGGGACAAGTGCAGTGTGGCCGGTGCTACCCACGGACACAACTGGTGGCATTTAGCGATCTCAGCAGTTGTTGATGACCCCATAGGTAGATCAATTAAGTCTGCACCTTACGTTTTGTTAATTAATGATAAATTGAATTGAGATTTTTTTCTCCACTATCTGGAACTGCAGATGTGATATTTATTTTGGGAAGATGGAAGCCATCACAGAGGAAATAGAGAGATACAGAAACAAAAGTTCGGTCTATAGAATGCAGGACCTGAGTCACGTGATGGTTGTGATAGCAACGTGTACTAACAGGTCACATGTGACTTCAAGACTTCGATCACCTGACCTCTGATTCTCCGATCAGCTGACCTGCGGGTTAGGTGATGCATTTAGTTATAGAAGACTGCCGTTACTAGGAGAAGTGCGCAGGCGCAGTTGTTCCTGCACCACGCCAGACCCTCGTGCATCGCTTGGATCCTGATCAGGTCACAAACGTTCAGCTGTACCTATATGTACCTTATGGGGGTCATCAGACAGGAGCGATATATACCTCATGGGGGTCATCAGATAGGAGCGATATATACCTCATGGGGGTCATCAGACAGGAGCGATATATACCTCATGGGGGTCATCAGACAGGAGCGACATATACCTCATTGGGGTCATCAGACAGGAGCGATAACTCCGGTGCTCTCTGGGAATATTTGTCTGTATACTGTATGTGTTGTTACTGCTTCAAGGATCAGAGATTAATCAGATATCTGTCATTGAATGTAAACCATCATTGATTACTTCTACAGAATGAGACTCTTCTCTAGGTCATATGATGATCACACATCCATGATTCATTGAGGACTCTGATGTGTGCCTCAGGGGGGTACATGTCATGTCTCTAGGGGGTAGTTGCCCTGTGCTCACAATGTGCTTTTAATTGGCAGCGCGGTGTATGATCATAGCCATGAGGGTACTTTGATGTAACTTGTTGGAGTAGGGGGTGCCTTGGCTTGGGAAAGGTGAGAAGGACTGTTCCAGATCATACGTCCCAACTCTACTGGAATGTCTGGGAGGCTAGACCTCCTGGATTCCTGGACACCGCATAGAGGGCTGTTTTCTCTTGCAAATCACCCCTCCGTGTACTTTAAATGTATATAGTGCCAGGGCACCCATAAAAAAAATGCACAAATATCCTTAAAAGGGGGTGCGGCACTGTACGAATGGGGCAGGGTGACATAGGAAAACGGGCCTCTTAAAAGACGCGGGGCAATATCCCAAGAAGATTTTGGTGCTCCACTTTTGCATGCTGCACTATCCATTTTACCGGAGGCTGCAGATGGCAAGTGTCTTCGACCTAAAGACATAAAAAGAATGCTTTTCATTTAGTGACTGCAAGCAGAATTGTTGAAAACTGTGATGAACAAATTGTGACAGAAAATTGCATTACTCTAAATTATACAATGAATAATCTTTATTTTCTGGAACCGAAAAAGTCTGAAGAGTGAATTTTCTGCTACAATGATTGTTTGGAGAAGAAAGCAGGTGGAGCCGGGGCGCTTGCCGGGCAGTAGATCCAAACTAATGATGCATTCAATTGTTTGCAGTGGAATATTTGCTCATTATAATAAAAGCAATACAAATCCTCATGACCACCCATCTCACCCCCTTAAAGTAGGCATGACAACTGGTTTGATTTTTTCAGTAAGGAAGCTAACCACTGTACCACCAGGGATAAGAAATTTTTAGCACTGGCCCATCCGGGATGAGTCCGCAACATTATTGTCATAGATTACGCACAGCATTCAACACTGTTACATAGCACTCATCATTGACTACATCACGGGCCCCCCAGAGGCTAAAACACTACCTACCAAAAATATTAAATTTTAGATATTGATGGCAAATCACTAGGATATGCCATTAATGTCAGAAAGGAGCGGGTCCCACCTCTTGGACCCCCTCCTTTCTCCAGAATGGGATCTCTGCAGTGAAGGGAAAGCAGTCGTGCATGTGCGGCCACCCTCCGTTAACTGCTATGGGTGGTCAAAAAATAGCTGAGCACCCGCTCAACTATTTCCAGCAGTCCCATAACGGTGAAGGAAGAGGTGTCCCCTCTTGTGCAGAGTCCACTCTGTTCACCGCTATGTGATTTCCAAAAACAGCGGAGTGTGCTCGCACTTTTGGGCCCTTGTTCTGGAGATAGCAGCAGGTCCCAGAGGGGGCTCACACCTATCTGACATAGATGGCAACTTCTAGCGATATGCCAACAATGTCTAAGAGGGGCCTCTCAATTTTAAGGGCATTCTATCATAAATGCTTTGCTCATGAACAAATTTCCCATGACAGGTCCATAGTCGCCCACAACAACATAGATGGAAATCTGGATCCATATTTCAACCCCCATTAACTTGAAATACAGCTCTAACTAAGAAATTCACCCATTGCCAAGAAAATTTGGTAACTAATTTGCTCATCTCCATTGGAAAACCTTTGAAGACATGATGAATGAGTTTTGGAATACCCTTGTTCATTTCACCAAAAATTCCCCCATGTTAACCTAAAACAATTGACATTATGGTAGTAAGAGGACAAGACGGTTTTCCAAGTGATGGACGGTTGGGAATGATTTCATTCTTGAGAATTGGTTCCCATAGGACAGTTTATAAAATCATTAGTGATGAAGTAACCTGATTTTTCTGCACCTTTCGAGAAGCCGACGTGTAATAATTCCCCCTCTCCTTCACTCGTCCTATAAAAATAGTTTGTTAGTAGCAGCTCATGAGAATCCTTCTGGGTCCTTTTCTCGCTCGTAATTGTCTATTAGCATAGGAATAATCGTAGAACGTTCCATCATTCCTTATCCCCAAGGGAAAAGAAGTGCCAACCTTTAGGACACGACCTTCACATCCTTTTGTGAGGCTTTGGGACTAAATTAAATTACCCTGTCATGGGCATCAACCTCATCTGTCAACTTAATCCTTCTCATTTTTAATAAAATACATGGAGGTGGTTTAGAATATAAATTTAGTCTTGATCTCAATATTGATGCTTCACTTGAACCTTTTTTCCCACCAGCTCAAAAGTCCAAATAATGCAAAAAATATCAGTAAGGATTTGAATGTGGATTGACACTGTTAACTAACGATTGTGGTCAAATGTTTTTTTTTTTTACTTTAGTTTGAGTTAAGGAATGCAGGTAATGTTTTATTCCGTTAAGATGTAGTTGTAGGAGGGACAAGGTCTCAACCACCATATGAATGCCTAATCTTGACCTCTAGATAATCAATGGTGGAGGCAGCATGCTACTTGATCCCTCGAAGAAACAAAAGGACTAGTGCCACCTCCATAGCAAATAAAGGAGGATCCCATACGTGGGAGCTATGTGTGACCAGCACAACACTCCTTTAAAGGGAACCTGTCGCCTCCCAAAACCATCCCAAGCCGCCAGCAGTACCTGCGTGTAGCCAGCAGTGTGTTTCTGATGATGCCTTTCTTCCTGAAGGCAAATGCAGCAAAAGTACTGAAAACGTTGTTTTATCCCCCGCCCGGCGCTCTTCTCCACACATGCTCGGTAACTGCGCACCCTTCCCTGCCCCTTCGCACGCAGCCAATAAACGTGCAGGTAAGTACTGCCATTCACTGTAATGCCGTAGCCATGTTGGCTGCTGGTATTACAGTGATTGGCTGGCCGGAACGCGTCATTGGGTGCTATATAGCACCCGATGACATGTGTTCGGTTCAGTATTAGGCTACATGCACACAACCGTGGTGTGTTTTGTGGTCCGCAAAACACAGATAGCGTCCGTGCGCGTTTCAGAATTTGCGGAACGGCACGGACAGCCTTTAATATAACTGCCTATTCTTGTCCGCGGACAAGAATAGGACATGTTATATTTTTTTTGCGGGGCCATGGAACGGAGCAACGGATGTGGACAGCACACGGAGTGCTGTCCGCATCTTTTGCGGCCCCGTTAAAGTGAATAGGTCCAAAACTGCGGCTCGGATGCGGACCAAAACAACGGCCGTGTGCATGAAGCCTTAGTCAGGGAGAGCTGGAGAGCAGAAGGGAGAGATAGTGTAGGAATTGTAATAGCAATATTTTCGTTTTTATACTTGGTATAGTCCCAAAAGTCCTTTTAAGGACTATTGTGTGTGGCAGCAATATATATAGCTTGCAATTGTTTGGCCGCTGCAGACAGCGACATTGTCTGCGCTACATCTCCTGTCTAATGTGTGCGCAGCCTGAAAATATCTGCGACATCCAGTGTACTTTTTCCGTAGAAGGTGTCCGCTGCGGACAGTTACATTACCTGCGCTACATCTCCTGTATAACATTTGTGTATGCGAAATATCAGTGACATTCAGTGTAATTATTTTTGCAGCTGGTGACAGAGACATTATCTGCGCTACATCTCCCGTGTAACGTGTGCGCAGCTTAAAAATATCTGTGACATCTGCAATGAGCAGGACACTGGTACAATGGCCAATGATGCAGTGGGTCAGGATATGTGTATATATGTTTATGAGTAGTTTGTGACGCCAATTGCAGCTTGCGCAGGGACTGTAGCAGGGCCCTTTAAGATGTTATAGCTCACGTACCAGGTGAGGAATGCCAGAGGGGGATAATGTCTCTGTATAGCAGATATGGTAGTGTCAACGGTGTCTCCTACCTTGGTACAGCTGGACTCCGGGATCCTGGCTCACTTGCAATAAAATGAGTGTTGTTAATAGTAGTAATTGAGGAATGAATGAGATCCAGACTTGGAGTATAATGCAACTTGTCTTTACTGGATGGCAACAGAAATCCATACGAGTTACAGCAACAGTCTTTAGGTCCCAGCAGGTATAGGCAATGTATGGCAGGGATTAATATCTCTTCTGCTCCTATACTATATGCCTGGAGAATCTGGCAGGTATTTATCTTCTGCTCTGTCTGTCTTCTTCTTGGTGTGGGCCTGACACGCTGAGGAGGAATTTGGCTTCTCCTGGACTCTGAATAAGTACTCACAGGACTGCTCACAGGGAATGATTCTTCCTAGAGATCTGTAGTTCTGGAGGTGTTGCTTGGTTGTCCACAGTCGAGGCTGAAGGGCTCAGACTGGGAGGAGTGATCCTTGGCCTCAGCCGAGGCTGGATCCTAGGTTGGGATCCCTGTAACTGGGAGCTCCTACTAACACAGCCTACCCCAAGGAGGGGTGGCTGGTACACTAGCTTAACTTCCTTCTCCTCCTCATGAGACAGGACATGGGGCAGCCCACTTCTGCTCACACAGGGGAGACCAGACTGGAATGAACTACTCCAGCCTAGATATACTAAACTGGCTAAGGTCTGCTGAACACATTGCTGCCACCTGCTGGTGCACATGGAAATTACAGCATAATATATCAAACAGGCCTGGAAAATACATATATACAGGGAAATGCAATGTTAGATTACACAAGATGACAATAAATATACACCTGACATGTTGTAGCGGGGAAACAGAGTTTAGTAACATACTCCAGGATGTTACACATCCAGTGTACTTTTTCTGTAGACGGTGTCCGCTGTGGACAGTTACATTACCTGCGCTACATCTCCTGTATAACATTTGCGTATGCGAAATATCAGTGACATTCAGTGAAATTTTTTTGCTGCTGGTGACAGCGACATTACCTGTGCTACATCTCCTGTGTAATGTTTGCCCATCCGAAATATCAGTGACAATAATTCAGTGTAATTTTGATGATAAGCGTATCCGTCTGTCAACTGAAAATGCTGACAGGTTGACTCTTATAAAAATGCCTGGATTGCCCCTGTCTTCTCTACTCCACCAGAGGAAAGTGGCTGAACAAGATACACTGTATTCCCATGCACCCCTTCCACCACTAAAAAGGGTATATGGTTTAATCTCCCTTTTCTCGTCCTCCTCCTCCATCATATCAACATGCTCATTAGGCTGCCCCTGGTCCCAATGTTTTAGAGGGTCAGCTTAGCAGCAGGCCCTCACCCATAATGTTTTAAAGGGTCACCAGCAGGTCCTCACCCATAATGTTTTTGAGGGTCACCAGCAGGCCCTAAGCCACAATGTTTTAGAGGGTCAGCTCAGCAGCAGACCCTCACCCCTAAATTTTTAGATGGTCAGCTCAGCAGCAGGCCCTCACCCACAACATTTTTTAGATGGTCAGCTCGGCAGCAGGCCCTTGCCCATAATGTTTTAGATGGTCAGCTCGCCAGTAGGCCCTCGCCCACAACATGTTTTAGATGGTGAGCTCGGCAGCAGGCCCTCGTCCACAAAATGTTTTAGATGGTCAACTCGGCAGCAGGTCCTCGCCCCTAATGTTTTAGAGGGTCACCAGCAGGCCCCTTGCTCCTAATGTTTTTGAGGGTCACCAGCAGGCCATCAATCATAATTTTTCAAGGGTGTGTATGATGCCCTCCTTTATGTGTAATAAAGGGTGCATTGTAGTTCCGTTTCATTGTAATTTTAGGCAGCCCTTTCCCTTAGTGCATAGGCTTTATGAGTGTAGGAGTCCCACTACCTGAACAATTGTACCACAATGTGAATGAGGCCCTCCTTTATGTGATATACAGGTTGTATCGGAGTGCCGGTTCCTTGTAATTTTTGGCAGCACTTGCACTTTATATACAATTACGTATACAGGAAAGAATGTTTCCTAACAATTTTTACTCTAAAATCGATTTTATCTTCGGTTTGGTGCGTATTATTGTAAGTCTGTAAAATTGGCGCACTACTCGGACAACATCTTTCTCAGCAGCGACCTGGGAGTCCAAGATGCATCCAGACATCCTCCCCATGCTGTTCCCAAACCATTTCAGTGGTGTTTCCATCAATTTCTGACCTTTTCCTATAAACCAGACACCCTCCCCTCTTCAGAGCAGAAAACCAAAAAATACAACTGTAAACACATGAATGGAAATTTCTGCAACAAATCTGCTGTGTGAACTCCCACTTACATGTTCCAATATCTTCCCTGAACGTCCTACATATTGTCTCGAGCACCACCATGCTGAAAATCAGAACAGAATGGTCTTGTGGATAAAATCCCCAGTTCAGCTGAGTGATCAGTAGCCGTAATTCCCCATTATACAAAAACTTTTTTTTATTTTTTTTATTCCCTTCTACAATAAATTTTGTGGCAGATTTTATGTTCAAGTTATAAAGTTAGATTGGATTTTTTGCATAGGAAACGCATTCAGATAAGGGTCGGTTTTTCTCTTCCTAAATCTACGCGCTGGGAATACAATTCTGAATTACTTTGTGGCAGGCCGCAAACAGTATTTTATTAGCAAAAAGCCCCCGTCGGTAAATAGACGTCTCCGTTTTTCGCCTTTTAATTTACGTCTTTTGTAGCTTCCGCTTTTGAATTTACTATAAAAAGTGTCACCGTCTAAACGACTCTGTCTAGTAGCCCATATTTTTATTTTAGTACGTATTTCATATGAATTGACATTAGCTGCAGCCTCTTGACGCTGACCCTACCACCCCCCCACCCCCCCAACTAACAACAACATTAGTTTGGAATTATGATGGTAGTTACGTTGTTGGCTTTTCTGTTATTTGTTCCTAAATTTCAGAGTACATGAAAATCATACACTTTTATTTCCGTTCCAGCAGAGAATATGTTTAGAAAATGGCTCCTTGGGGGATGCTACTCGCGAGCGGGAAAAAAAAATGCTATTCCCAGAAGATGTAAATCTTTCATTTTGGTAGCGTCTGAAGAGAAAATAAAATTATAGAAGAAAACAGAGAGTGTCGCCGTTAAGTAGCCGCGCGCAAACGGTACATTTTTCATGTTGATGAAATTTTTTTCCTCCTTGAATATAATGTAACATATTACCTGAGATTGGATCTCAGAGGCTGAGACAGAGCCTGTAATTTGCAATTAATTTTCGGATATATAACTTTTTTTGTCTTGCGAGTTGTAGATTTTCTGCTTCTGTAGTCTTGACAAGAGAATAAAAAAGTGTATCAGGATGAAGCAATATTTTACAGCATGGTGGGTAATGAATATCTCTGCTGAGTAAAATGGAATATACTTCATATCGTTATTTGTTCCAATAATGCCCGCACTGGATGAATGTGTGCCAAGATATGGATTGGCGGTAGCAATCTATGGGCCCATACTGGGCTGGCCTTATGTCAGCTGATGCCCTGTGTGGTTGGCACACCCATATGGTGTATGGTTGAATAGTATACAAGTATCTGCTCAAAAGAGGATGCGCCCAGGGCAATTCATGTGACTGCTTCCATCTTGATTGCCATGGACTTGGCAGCTTTTTACAGCTTAGTGTTTCCCAACCAGTGTGCCTCCAGCTGTTGCAAAACTACAACTCCCAGCATGCCCGGACAGCCTTTGGTTGTGCGGGCATGCTGGGAGTTGTAGTTTTGCAAAAGCTGGAGGCACACTGGTTGGGAAACAATGGCTTAGTAGACATCATGGGACAATGATAATGGCGGCTCAGGTAAGACATGGGGTTTTCTAGGCTAGTGCCGACTAGGAAAGGGTGTTATAAGACATGTCCCATTTTTGCGGGGCCCCAGATCAGACATATGGATGCTGACAGCACATCCATATATTTTGCAGCCTCATTGAAATGAATGGGTTCTCATATGATAAGCAAAAAATATTCTGCCCACCGGAAAGTTTCCCTGTAGGCAGGGGCGTAACTGCCATAGCGGCAGACCATGTGACTGCTATGGGGCCCAGGGCAAGAGGGGGCCCAGCCTTAGTTGGGATTATCTCCTCTTCTACTAGAGGTGAAAACTTGGTCAGGACTCTACCCTCTAAAGGGACAGCTTTTAGCAAATTAAGCAGTGGAAAAATGGCTCAAGGGTCATTGAAAAGGGTTTAGGCAGAAACCTTTCTGTCCTGTGTGAGGGGCCTGGTTTGATTCTTGCTATGGGGCCCTTACTTCTCTATATACGCCACTGCCTGTAGGTTATATAGCCAGTCTACCCCCGAAGGGGGTTTTCAATATTGATAACCTATGCTCTGGGTAGGTCATAAATACTGTATCTGATCTTAGGGGTCACCCCTGGCGATCAGCTGTTTGAAGAGGCTGCCACGCTCCGGTCAGCACTGCTGCCTCTTTCTAGGCCAGCGACATCACATTCATTTATCACATGGCTTAGGCCAGTGATGGCGAACCCTTTAGAGACCGAGTGCACAAACGGCAACCCAAAATCCAATTATTAATCGCAAAGTGCCAACATGGCAATTTAACCTGAATACTACAGTCCAATATAGTATATCTTCCATGTACCTTATCGTTTAGCTATAGTAACCTGCCTACATTCAGTGCCCTGCCTGTGCCGTTCATAGTGCACCATGCCCTGATGAATGGCAGGAAAAGTCTAAGGCACATTGGTACACCATAGAATTTTTCCAGGGTGCGGGTGCCCACAGAGAGGGCTCTAAGGGCCGCCTCTGGCACCCGTGCCATAGGTTCACCACCACTGGCCTAGACACATTTAATTTCCATTTAAGTGAATGGGCCTGGACTACAATACCAAGCACAGCCACTATCCAATATACGGCGCTGTGCTTGGTAAACTGTGAGGAAGCTCCCCAGGACCGATCGGCGGGGTCCCAGGAGTCAGACCCCTACCGATCTGATATTGCTGACATCTCAGAGAATAGGTTATCAAAATCGAACTCTTGGAAAAGCCCTTTAAGCAGGAGTACCTGATGTGCGATCTCACAAGTCACACACCCCTAATGCCAGCCCTGGGCCCAAACTGTACACTGTATGCCTACATTTTAATTTGGAGGCATACAAAGAAAAGTCCATTACAATGTGTATTGTGGAGGTATTGTCTCATACAAACATTGCTCACAAAGGCACTATATGGCGGCACACTATGTGCAACTTCTGCAGCAGCTCAATACTTAAGGGAGTCAACCTGCCACCTTAAAGACAGCTACCAACTTTTTGAATTGCATAAGCCTTTTTTACAATTATAGATGTTTTGTTAAGGGCACTTTATGCTGAACTGTTATATAGCAAGGGGCTTGCATAGTTATATTGCTCAGGGGCCCTATGCCTTCCCCAACAGGACATGGATTGCTGTAAGGCAGTGACACCTGCATATAAAGTGCCATCATTCTGCCGGCAAACTGTCTGTAAAGATGGCTGTCTTGATTGCCCATAGCAACCAATCACAGCTCAGCTTTCACTTTTCAAGAGCTCTAAAAGAAATAAAAGCTGTGCTGTGATTGGTTGCTATGGGCAACCTAGATGGTTTTTCATACATCTGCTGGCATTGGGGGCCCTGACTCTACCAGGCCTAATTACCTATATTACCAAATGCTCAAGGCCCAAGCTAGGCAGCTATTGCCTTGGTCAGATTTGAACTCATGGCCCCGTGGTCTGCCAGGCAGCAGGGCTAACCAGTGATATATCATACTTAGTTCAATGTGTTGGGTACTCAGAAGGTTAATACAGTGGTTTATTGCTGCTTACACTCTGTGCGACCATATTGGACAAATAGCTGTTGCTCTCCTGGGGAATTAAAGTAATCTTTTCAGGTTGCAATAAAAAATAGCTTCTAGTGGATAATATGGCGACAAAGCAGGTTATTTAGCTTTCAGAGTCTGGGGATTGTAACCAGGCCAGGCTGAAAAAGGCATCTCGATAACAACCCACCCAGAAGTATAGGACATCGTGAGGGCCATAAAATGCAGAACGTTAGACATTTCACCTCACTTGTGGTGATAGTACTCCTTCATATTTGAAGGCTAGAGTGGGGGGACTCTGAGAAATCCATCAATCAAGGGGTCTATGGAGGAGAAGGAACCACAAAGCCCCCTTCTAGTGATGGCCCCCTCTTTAAGGGCTCTCCTTAAAGAGGTGTTCCCACCTCAACATTTGTGGCTTATCGCTAGCATAGGCCACAAATGTCAGATAGGTGTGGGTCCTACCTTTAAAACCCGCTCCTATCTCCAGAACAGGCTCCCAAAGTAAATGGAGAGCTCACCAGTCGCATTCTCTCCATTAACTGCTATGGCGCTTCCAGAAATGGCTGAGAGAGCGTACTTGAATATTTTTGGAAGTTGCACTGAGGTAAATGACAAGCATGGCTAACTTTCCATTCCTCTGCTGACACTCCCATATTGGGGAATGGAGGGTGGCCGCATATGCAGCTGCTCTCCTTTTACTTTGGCGGGTCCCGTTCTGGAGATAGGTGCGGGTCCGACCTCTGGGACCTGCTCCTATCTGACATTGGTCGCATATCCCACAAATATTACGGTGAGAAGATCTCTTTAAGAAGACCAGTTTTGTATTGAGACCTAGTGGCAATGCTCCATGGGAAAACAATAAGCAAAGTGGTATCTCCCAGGGAAATAGTGGACCACCTTCCAAAAGTTGACTGTTCTCTTTCCCTGAAACAAAATGTGAAGACAAGACCGGCACTCACTGGTAAGTTGCAATTTCTTTAGTCTTTATTTGTCACATAATAATACAATTGTGACGCGTTTCGGCTTTAAGTATGAGCTTTTCTCAAACTCGGGGATGCTGACTCGAGACACGTGCACCACGCCATTAGAAACACGGAGTGCCGACTGTTTTCTTTCGGACTTTGTTCTCTTTCCCTGGCAGACACCTATTGCAGCTTACAGTATTTACTTATAGGCATAGTTGAACCGTGCCTATAGACACTCCTGGTGGAAGGGCACCTACTGTTGGGAAAATATACATGACAACACAATGGGCCTCATTTACGCAAACTGAAAAACATTATTTTTTTTGGCCATGGCAACCAATCAGGGCTCAGCTTTCATTGTTCAAACAAATATGGTAAAAAAAAAGAAAGCTAAACTCTGATTGGTTAAAATTAGAGGAGGACACCCAGACAGGACAAGGGCATGAAATGTTCTGAAAAGCACTCCCAATATTGTGCTTATGCAGAAACCCGCAGGAGGCATGCCCTGAAGATGATGGGAGTGGTTGGGGTGACGCCAATAGGAGCAGTGCTTCACAGTGGCTGTCCTCACTTTGGCACTCCATGCGGCTGTGCAGACCTGAATGGAAGGGCGCAACCCTTCTTCCCCTCAGGGCACTCCCGGTTTCGGGGCTTCAGCATGAGGTCAGATTTGGTGCCTTTGATTTTAGGTGCATGTTTTGCTGGGTGCAAGGCAGAAGTGTACGTGCAAGGTCGGTGGATGGTGGGGGCGATGATCAGGTCCATTGATTGTAAAAAATAAAGTCTCCTTACTCAGTTGATGAGGGTTATAGTACAGGTAGCAGCAAAGATACAGTCCACAAGTTTTTTTAAGAGGTCACATTTCCCCAGGGTTCGACTGGCCCACCAGAGTATGAGAGGATCCTCCAGTAGGCCCAAGGTCTGACAATATTGGACGCTTAGTAAATTAGTAAAACAGGGCCCTTATGGTCCTATATACATAGAGGGTTAGCCCTCAAAATAATTTCCTCTGGTGGGCCCAAGGGACTTCAGTCCGATGCTGTGTTTCCCCAATGGCCATGTGTAGGTAGTTGTACTCCCAGTCTCTCTCTCTCTATTCTGTACAGTCTCTCCAGGTAATCATGGGCTATTTACACAATTATCAGATTTTCTGGTTTAACGGATGGAGGATTAAAAGAATTTCACTGAAGTCATAAATAAAAAGGTTGCACGGCATAGACAAGGTGCAGAAGCAGCATAGAAAGCTGAGATTGTGCCGAGGTTTACAAAGGTCGTTGTCAGTACACTGCTGAGTATTGTAGCTGATGGGATCGTACAACATATCACCACTAATAGGGTCGGCGTATGATAAATCTATGGTCGTTGCGCTACAGTAAAGTGACAAGCTCATGGTTACAGTAATAATTTATTTGTAGCATTGATCGTGTTTACATTGATTCCCACTGACCTTTTCAAAATTGGAATGAGCACAAATCCTATTTAAATGCCATAATTTCCCCTCCTGTTGTAATACTTTCCGAGAGCGAGACAATTACAATGGACTAGATCAGTAGAACAATTGACTGAAATGCTACCATAATCCTTATTAATAGCAAGTCTTTCTGGAATCATAAACATCCGATCCAATAAGTGCAGGACAATACACATCAACAAGAATATTGGATTTTCATGTCTTGTGTTCCATATCTGACTTTTTAAAGGGAAATACCACCTAAAGTCATCTTCTTCGTGAGCTTGTTGCCAAGAACTTATCTAGAAACCATAGATTCAAGACTTGAATCTCAAATCGTGTGACATTTTAATTCTCACCAAGGAAAGCACCTGAAATTGCCTAAAAAAGACAGCTAATACCAAAGTACTGTCTGTCTTCAAGTCTATTTTGTGGGATGACCCCATTGGTGGACATTCCAACCAAAAACCAAGATTGTTGGAAATGGCCCCGCCACCTAGTTGACTATAAAACAGCAGCATAAATACTATTGCATGATCGGTTTCTGCACTTAAAGGAGGCTCCTTAACCTCTGGACCCCTCTACATTACCCCGTCAGTGTGGCGACAAAAATGGAAAACACCTTTGAATTAGACCTCAACATGTAGGCCAAGAAAACTGTGTGGTAGTTGTCCCATAATAAAATCTATGAGTGTGTGGTCTATAAGTATGGAGTAGGTGGGTGTGGATCAAAGGGTTTTTCCGACACCCAGGACAAGCACCAATCAGCTGTTTGAGAAGGCTGAGACTTTCAAAGGAGCACCACAGCCTTCTCGCAGCTTAGCCTAGGAGAGTGACATAACGTGCTATGATACCAAGCACAGCTGCTATACAATGTATGGCGCTGTGGTTGGTAAACTGCAAGGAGACTGTGCTGCTCACTGGAGCTCCGGTGAATGTCATGGTTTCATCAATTAGCTGACTGTCTGGGGCAGGGCCGGATGAAGACCATCATGGGCCTAGTGCTGAAGATTTTATAGAAAATTAAAACGCAACGCAGAGCAATTTTTTAGAACACAAATAAAGTGCATCTGTCATATGTTTTATGCATATGACCTCACCAGCATAGCTGAATAGATGTTGATGTATCGGTACCTTGCATACCTTTATAGAATCTGTTCTTTAGCCTTTACTTAGCTTAAATTTTTTTTTAAGTAAAACACTTATGGGGCCCAGAGTCTCAAAATAGGTGTGGTAGGGGGTCCTCTGTGCCCTCCAGACCGAAACACCTCTCCCGTGTGAAGTCACGCCCGCTCCTTTGGTAGACACCAACGGCTCACTTGACAGCGACGTGTTGAGATCCTGCGCATGTTCCATGAATGGGTGAATAGGGATTGCGGTACACAAATGTGGAGTCTGTAGGAACCTGAGACTGTGCATGCACCGCAATCCCCATTCACAGCGCATACGGGATGTGTGTGTGTCACAAATGGTGCAGGCATGAACTCACAGGGCAGAAGTGTTGCAGCCCAGGAGGACCGCGCACCCCCAGCCACACCTGTTGTACACTGGGCCCCCATAAAGTTTTTTTTAGTTTTTTTTTGTTTTGTGACATAAAGGCAAGAACAACATCTATAAAGGTATGCAAAGTATCCATACACTAACCTCTTTTTGGCTGTGCCGGAGGTTTCATGTGCGTTTTCATATGTCGTATGCACTTTAAACGATTTTAATTACCATTAAAGTGCCATAACAGTAATTAAAGTCCCATGATGGGAGTAGTTGTAGTTTAGCGATGTTAAAAGTAAAAAAAATAGACCGTTCATGTGAATTACGCAGGAATAGATGCTCAATTCTGCAAGAATTACCCACACATTTTGCGTGAATTACGCATAACTTCAACTCCAATAGACTTCAGTAGGATTACGGACCTGACTGGCAGAAAAATATAAGACAGCACTTCTTATATAGATGGCTGTATATGTGCAGCCACCCCCCAAGGAGTTAACTAGTGCTGCTGGATATGTCATTCAGGAGCATGGACAATGTCTCACCTGACTTTTCCATGCTATGCTCCTAAATGGAAAATCTGCCTTTAGGCATATCTGTTTATAATAGCTGACTATTTCTCACCTAGCTTTTCCATGCTCCTGAATGGCATATCTGCTTATAATCAGGGCCGGCGCCACCTGTAAGGCGACTTAGGCAGCCGACTAGGGCGCAATTTAGCAGGTGGCGCCCCTCATGCTGCGCCGCCACTCTAGTAAGCAGGGCCGGCGCTTCCATAGAGTCCTTAGGGGTGCCAGCCCGCAACTAACTATAGGCAGGAGTCAGGACTGTGGAGATGAGCGCTTCCATTGTGGGAGCGCTCATCTCCAGTCATCTGTATTGCCGTCCCCAGGACAGCGATACAGATGGCTGTGCAGCAGGGCAGGGGAGGGAGAGGTGTGTCCCTTCCCCTTCCTCTGATAGGCTGCAGGCACTAGGCCGGCAGCCTATCAGAGGCCGGCGCAGGCGGCGCGATGACATCATCACGCTGCCTGAGCCCTGAGCCGTACAGCGCGGGACATAGGCCGGAAGAGGCCCGCATCGCATCGCTGACATGAAGGTAAGTATACGTTTTTTTGTTGTTGTCAATACTGGTGGCTACTGGGCTGGCACATGATGGGGGGCTTTGGCTACTGGCACATGATCGGGGGGGGCTACTGGGACATGATAGGGATAGGGGGGCCCTATGGCTACTGGGACATGATAGGGGGCCCTATGGCTACTGGCACATGATAGGGGGGCCTATGGCTACTGGCACATGATAGGGGGGGCCCTATGGCTACTGGCACATGATAGGGGGGCCTATTGCTACTGGCACATGAGATAGGGGGGCTCTGGCTACTGGCACATGATATAGGGGGCTCTGGCTACTGGCACATGATATAGGGGGGCTCTGGCTACTGGCACATGATATAGGGGGCTCTGGCTACTGGCACATGATATAGGGGGGCCTCTGGCTACTGGCACATGATGGTGGGGGGGCTCTTGTTACTGGCACATGATTGGGGGGCATCTATGAGGGCACATTTTACTGGCACATTATTGGGGGACATGTATGGGGGCACTTATTACTGGCACATTGGGGGCACTTATTACTGGCACATTATTGGTGGGCACTATAGGGGTATCTACTGAGGCCACAAAGAATGGTTATTTTATATGGGGGCTCTGTATAGAGGCATTTTATACTGGGACACATTATGGTGGGTACTATGGGGAAGGTGGGAGAGGAGTACTATGGGGTCATCTACGGGGGCACTGAGAAGGGGTATTTTACACTTACAAATTATGGGGGACACTGAGGGCATCTACTGGGGCACTATATATGGGGCATTTTATACTGGTACATTATGGGGGGCACTAGGAGGGAGGGGGGAGAGGAGCACTATGGGGGCATTTACTGGGGGCACTATATAGGGGTATTTTATACTGGCACATTATGGGGGCACTATAGGGACATTAGCTCAACTGGGGGCATTACAAGGGGGTATTTTTGGCACTGTCACATTATAAGGAGAATTATTTCTACTGGGGGGGGCATTATGGTGGGCTTTATTACTCCCCCATGGTATGACCCCCTAGTAGCAGCACCGGCCTCTCCCTAGCTCTGCTATCCCTCTGCCCCTTCTCCAAATACTTATTATGAAATCTTTCTCATTAGGATAAAACACATCAGCTCCGCCGAGCCCCCGGCCAAAGTGTTGAAGTGGTGTCCGAGATCCCCAAGGGTCAAGCCAAGAAACTGCAAGTTTTCATATGAAATATGTTTATGTTATACACATATAGCCTACACTGTGCCCCACAATATACAGTTTCTTCTGTAAAAGTAATCAAGTGTCATGGGGGAGGGGGGGGGGCCTTATTGTTTTTCGCCCCAGGCTTGTTTCTTTAGCTATGGCTTTAGTTATGGTAGTTATTCTCCACCATTCTTAAAAGGGGCTTTATTGCAACATCTAACTCTCTTTTAATTTAAATGCTGAGAAACGGGTGGAACATATGTGATGTCATGTTATGGGCAGATCATCTGATAAGGGGGGGCGGCAACTTTTATCTTGCCTAGGGCAGCAAAAATCCTTGCATCGGCCCTGCTTATAATAGATCAGACTCAGCTATTATAAAGATATATATGCCTATAAGCAGATATGCAATTCAGGAGCATGGAAAAGCTAGGTGAAAAAATCATACCCCAGCTTTTCCATGCTCCTGAAGGACATATGTATAAATTATACAGTATACAGTATAATAGGTGAGATCAGCCAATGCTCAGTTACTTACCGCCTATGAGTTGTTTTCTGGGCAGTACACTGAAGGCTTCTGAACTCGACTCACCGCCGGCAGCACCCCTGACTCCGAGCAGGAAGAATTTGGAACTTCCCGCATGCAGCAGCCGTCACAGTCTTTCACTTTACGGCAGGGCCCAGGCCCCAGGGGAGGAGTCTGACGTGACGACGCAGCGCGGCGCACACAGCTGACATGCCACCTGACCTGTCAGCTGTCACTGTCTTGGTGAGTTCTGTAAAGGGCCGGCCTGGGAGATTTTTCCTTGCGGCGCCAGCCCTCTCATCATCTGACAGTCGGCCCGGTCCAGTCCTTCTAAGGGGCTGCGGGGCGGCCGCCAGGCGACTTTAGCGAGGCGGCCTATGCGGGATGCTGGGCCTACTTTCACGCAGGGGCCTAGAGCTGCAGCTCCAATCGCCCCTACATTAATCCAGCCCTAGTCTGGGGTCCCTCCAATCAAATACTGATGACGTATCACCATATGGTGGCACACACAACTCATACAGAGCTTGTATGGATGTCGTCACCATCCGTATAAGCATCCCATAAGTCTCAGCCAGTGTCATGTTCTGGACAAGATTTGTTGACTACTTTGTCTGTACCCAAGCTAAGCATCTTTGAGGAAACAGAGATTGGTTCACTGCCCATACATTGATGTAGGGGGAAGCATGGTGCCCCAAGGAAGTACCATACGGCATCATGTGTGGTGCCTATAGGCCCATGATTAAAGACTAATTTGTTATTGGAAATGCAAGCTAAACTTTTCCATTAAGGCTTGATGGAGTCACAATATCTATGTGGCCTTGTGGCACTATGACTAATAATCATGAATATATTATCTTGGAATAAGTTGAGACGGGTACGAAAACAATTATAAATATGGCAATTAAACATATCTGCAAATTCATTTCTCAGAGTGCTGTGTATCTGAGATACTCGTACCCAACAATGGAGTCTGGCAAGGTCTTGTATTTTGACTATCCAAAATAATGGCCGTGCTTTTAAATAATTAGCCTCATTACTAATTCATTTTGTATTCATTGTCAGAGCATCTATCATTGCAAAGCTCTGTGGCATTTACATGAGACCCATTTACATCTCAATTGCTCTGTAATCTAGCACATAATTAATGCATCATCTTTGTCAAACACTCTTATTCTCGGATAGTTACATGGAAATTGTACTGGAAAATGTCATTGGGATAAATGGCAAGGTAGGTCTAAAAGAGCATATACGCCTAAAATAAAAAATAAAATACCTGGAAATAGAGGGCCATGAGTTGCCTTCTTGCCTTTTTACATATATTCTATTCAGAGGCCTCCGAGATATTTTGGTCTCCTAAGTGGACAACAATTGCTTTGCCAAGTGGACAACCACTAATGGCCACCATTAAAGTGCTCATTGGTCTTCACTTGATGTACCTGAAACTTTTTTCAACTCTATGAACTATGTAACTATACAGTTCTTACAAAGAAATTCAAACAGCAAGTTGGGAATTAATATAGTTGTTTGTTCAATGGGACTTCTTCAGATCTTCACTTTGTTGGTGGTACATGAGGACTGGAGTTGAGAAACACTGCTATAGAAGACCATATCTTATCTGAGGGATGATGCTGCTTCTTCTGTACATACAGTATATGTCTCTGCTCCTTAACTCCATTTATTAGTTTTCACTCATTCTAACTCACCTACATGAGGAACATCTCAATGAACTGTCCTATAGCTGCCACAGAGATTGGGAAGTGGGACTTTTAGATTCCTCTAGAAAATTTACCATCTATTACAGGATGTTGCATCGGTGGCTCGCAGATGCTGCTGCTCCACTCATCTTTCCCAGCCCCCTGGCTTCCAGTGCCATGGACTAACCTCTCAGTCTTCTTCTCTTCCCAGCCGGTCAAGCCGCAGGGGTAGCTCTGTCCTTCCACACAGGCTGTAGTCTACTTGCCGTCTAAGCTTTTCCTCCTCAGCCCGTACAGTGTGTGTGCTCTCCCCCAGCTCTAAAAAGGCCAACATGCACCCTAGTTCACATTAGCAAATGACTGGTCACCTTTGGATACATAATGGAAGGCTGCAAGAGCAATAGGTTGTCTATCTTGCTAGTTCCTTGCAAAGGGGTGCTGTATTCATTTGTCTACCTGTATTAACCTTCTGTCTGTGTACTGGTTTCTAACCCTTCTCTGCCTCACGTGACCTATGCCTGACCTCGATATTGACCTTACACTGGCTGCCCTAACCTTGGACTGTTTATTAAATTGCTCATACTCTGCCTGCCCTGACCTTGGCCTGTCCCTGACTACAGCTTTGCTTGATCAATTTGTGCCTCCCACCGGGGTTTCTGACCCTATGGGTCAACTGTCAATCACACTATTCAGTCAATCAGACTATTTCAGTAGGTAGCAGCCTAGTGGTTCCCCTGCAGCGAAGTCCAGATCCCTGTACAAGGAAAACCAGGAGACTGCCAGAATAACACCCTTATGAATAGCCAAAGCCAAATCTGTTGGTTGACACTGCAATTCCTCACCCAGTGCAGTAACACAGGGATTTCAAGAGATCTTAAAGTGGAGGTACCTCTAAAAAATGGTTCTGTATGCTTGACAACTTTTCTTCCTCAAAGCTATCATCTCCTCAGTGGTATTTTATGGCTAAGTATTTTTTACCTCCATACTGAGCTGCTTTCTTCACTTGGTTCCATGTAACCACTAGAGATGAGTGAATTTCATGTTATGAAATTTGTTTGCGCTTCGTTTGCTGGTAAAAGCAGAATTGCGTTATGGATTCCTTTACCACGGACCATAATGCAATTCTATAACGGAATGCCTTTAGAGGAATTCCGTTATTCATTCCGTCATAATAGAAGTCTATGGCCTGCATAATGGATCCATCCGGTTTCTGCTATGCTGGAGAGAACTCCCCTGCATAACGGAAATGGGACGGATCCGTTATGCAGGCCATAGAATTCTATTATGACGGAATGAATAACGGAATGCCTCTAAAGGCATTCCGTTATGCATTCCGTCATAGAATTGCCTTATGGTCCATGGTGACGGAATCCTTAACGCAATTCTGATTTTACCACCAAATAAAGCGCAAATGAATTTCAAAATATAAAATTCGCTCATCTCTATTAACCACATTTGGGTAACATTAATCTATGATGGATCTTCTTCCCAGCTATAAAATACTATCATCTATGAAATACTTTAACATTCCCTCTTCTGGAGGGAGACAATAAGGTCTTGAGTCCAATTTGCACCGACTCTTAGCATAGAGTTGGTGGCTGGTTTCTAACCAATTACACCCGTGTCTACAGATGTGTAGAGTACTGCCAGTGCCAGCTACATTTCCTTTACTATCAACCACATTATTCCCAGTACCAGCCACAATGTCTCCAGTACAGAAGAAGGAATTTGTAACTTTCTGAATCCATAGCAATCTGCCGGGGATACTTCTGCTGGACAGAGGAGTGATGACCCAGGACAACCGTAGGTGCTCAACCTAGGGTGCTTCCAGCACCTTATCAAGAACTGGGTGAAACACCTCTCAGTTGTATGTACCAGCTTATTCGGAGTGCCCTAAGACCTGGTTAGAGAGCATGATTCATGTAACATAGTAACATAGTACATAAGGCAGAAAAAAGACATTTGTCCATCCAGTTCAGCCTGTTATCCTGCAAGTTGATCCAGAGGAAGGCAAAAAAAAAAACTGTGAGGTAGAGGCAAATTTTCCTCACTTTAGGGGGAATAAAAAATTCCTTTGCCGACTCCAATCAGGCAATCAGAATAACTCCCTGGATCAACGATCCCTCTCTAGTAGCTATAGCCTGTAATATTATTACACTCCAGAAATACATCCAGGCCCCTCTTGAATTCCTTTATTGTACTCACCATCACCACCTCCTCAGGCAGAGAGCTCCATAGTCTCACTGCTCTTACCGTAAATGTATTGGCCGGCTACTAGTACATGGATGAATGCTGTCATAACAGGAGTTTGCTCAGTCTCTCCTTTACATCTAATACCATTGCGCGTGTCCTTCTTTCTAGACACAAAATAGCAGAAGAAAGGACGCCAGAAAAGGCTTGACATGATTATAGGCCAAATATATTATTTCTGTAGACAGAAGCACAGAGCAGAGTAATTCCAAGCAAAACATGGTAGAGAGAACATCAATTTACCAGTGAGGTCTACATGATGGATTCTAGGATCGTGCCTTTTGGTCTGTTACTGAATGGAGCAGATGTGGGAGTTCTGTCAAAGTGACGTCTGGCTCGAAGGAAACATACACACATTATTTTTATAAGTTGAAGATCGATAGATCCAGCTGCAGTTGCAGTCTGGCTTGGAATAAATGATGACCTCGCCCCCTGAGAAAACG
Source organism: Bufo gargarizans (assembly GCF_014858855.1). Lineage (NCBI taxonomy): Eukaryota > Metazoa > Chordata > Amphibia > Anura > Bufonidae > Bufo > Bufo gargarizans. The sequence continues at coordinate 29,153,046 of NC_058090.1, forward strand.
TTCTGTCCTTCTATCACTGTCTCTGGGGTTGTTTCCTTGGGTCTTTTAGGATCTGCTTTGACTTTAGTACTGAAAGGTCTGTTGATATCATTTATGTCAAAAATATAGTTAATCACCTAACAGTTTTGATCGAGTCCAGCTCGGGCAGTGGGAAAAGTATCTAACTGGAGGGGGAGGGCTGCTTTAGATGCTGCTATCTCCTGAATGATAGCAGCTAGAAATATGCAACTGGTCTTGTTTGAAAGCTGACATATGATATGTTCAGTACAAGGGAAGATATCACTAATAGAAATCGGGATGCTGTGAATGCAGCTGAAAGTAACAGAAGGTTTTACCGCGATTAAAAACTCGATTTCTCTTCTGTTGCTTGGACTTTAGCTGCCATTTTGATCTTGTATGAAAGCCTTTCAAACAAGACCAGTTGCATGTTTCTAGCTGCTACCATTCAGGAGATAGCAGCATCTAAACCAGCCCTCCCCTCTCCAGTTAGCTACTTTTCCCACTGCCGAAGCTGGACTCGGGCAAAACAGGTGGTAATCAAAAATGGGAGATGAGTGCAAGGGGTGTGCAAAGTGAGTTTTCAGACACAGGTTCCAACCTTTAATACTCTGGTTACATCTTCTAAATCAGTATACCTCAACTCCAGTCCTCAGGGCCCATGTTTTCTGGATTTCCTTAGTATTGAGCAGGTGATGTAATTAGTGTCAAGTGTCAGGACTTACCCAAGGTATTTCATTCTGTGGGATATTCTCAAATTATGACTGACAGGTGGGCCCTGAGGACTGGAGTTGAGGAACACTGTTCTAAATCACTCCTGGTCATGTCTTCAAGTGCCTACAGTGCCAGCATTACAATACTGTGCATAACACCAATAGAAAGGTACCACCTGATGTAAAGAGCATACCTTGCTTCATGCATGGTTTCCACCTGGGTTCTGCACAGATGAGATAGGTCTCTATAGTAAAATTTAATCTCAAATCTAGTCCTTAAGCAGGCACAACCACCTACGATTCTTTTCATTTTAGACCCTTCTCCATTTTCATAAATTGGCAGAACCAAAGAAGTGAGGTTCTGTCACGGGGAGCCGGCGGCGCACTCTTCCTTCGCAGCGCCGCCAGCATCCCACGCATATAGCGGAGCGAGGACGCGATCGGCGTCATCGTCTCCATGGTGACCAGGGGGCGGGGAGGACCTGGCCACGCATGTCTCCTCAGCATGGCAGGCGTCCTCCGTCCCCTAGACAACGAGCAGCATGGGATCTGAGCGCCGATAATAATAAATCGGCGCTGTATTATGCGCAATACGAATCACGTGATGCTGGCCACATCACGTGACTCACCTGTAGGGGTTATTTAAACAGGCAGCCTGCTTGATGTGACCTCTTGGCTTCTGACTTTGGATTGTATTGACGTTGTTGTTGTGTTTTTCCTTGTATACATGCGTGACCTCCTGGCTTTGACTTTTGCTTCCCTGACTCTGTTCACAGTTTTTCCTCTTATCATCTTTAGGCCCCTGCACATATATAAGCTAGGGACTGCCGCCAAGTTGTACGCCATCAGTTAGGACGGGTCGCGCAAGTAGGTAGGGATAGAGGTGCGGGTGGATTTCAGGGCTGCACTCTTCCCTCCCTTTCATGACAGTTTCTATGACTAATCTGGACCCTTAACAAGTATGTACTACTTTAGCAACCAGCTCTTAGGGGAAACACTGTTAGGCCCCAAAATGGCATCTTGTGTTTATAGCCGGTAGAAGTTGCTAGTAATTATGGATGAGTGAAAACTCAATTTGGTTCCGATTCGACTGTGTAATTCAATTGAGGTCTGAACTGATTCCACCTGAACTGAAAGTCATCTGATTGCCTGGAAACCTCTCTCTATCTCTCTCTTTCGAGGCAACATTATTTAGTACGGGGTCACTGCATCATTCAGGTTACATAGCAATACCATATGTTTGCAGCTGGTAGAGGTGAGAAAGATGGATGCTGTCCCACTGGAGACTGGGTTAACAGATAAGCACAGGTTCCTTTAACTCTGCCGCCAATTATCTAGAAAAGTCTGGATTCTGCAAAAGCCCTGTGGCCATATGTAAAAAAAAAACAGCTATGTGTCAACCTAAGTGACATAACTTTCTTGTGACCAAGGTGACCTCAGGATGATGTGGCCATGTGTTGTTTATGCAATTTACAAACATTATTAGAAGTGACTCCAAAAATATTAGCTCTCATGAAAGGATTTCTGCTGGTCTTCTGCCAGACTTAGAAGCAATGGAGCCTGTGTGGTAGCATTAGAAGTTCATACAGTTCTTCATTGTGGAGTCATAAGCACTCCATTTGCCATCAGAGGAGCATCCAGATATGTCCTTCCTTACCTTTTCTCTTGGCTCCTTTCTTTCGAGATAAATGACGCCAGAATACCAACATAAATACTAGAGATGAGTGAATTTCTTAAAAGTTCGATTCGGCTGATTCACCGAATTTCACAAAATAATTTGCTTTGTAACTAATTACTTCGTCACGAAGCGCATTTTTTTGTAAGTAGCGGGTGCAATGACAGGGAGCTGCAATTGCGCTGCCCCCGTCATTGCACCCCTCAGATGCCGCGTTCATCACGCGGCAGCCGGCGCGATTACGTAATCTTGCGCCGCACAGGATTTCGGCTGAGATCTTCAAGCAAGATGGCGGCGGCCGGCCCATTGCGAGCAAATGGAAGAGGTAAGTTTGAATTTTTAAGTTTTTTATACTATTTCAGGTTAAATCGAGTTGCTGACACGAAGCACGAGGAAATTCGGCTTCTAGGCGAATCTAATTTATCCTGAAATTCAGATTGAATTCCACTTCGTGGGATTCGATTTGCTCAATAAATAAATAAAAAATTCACAATACCCTGAGATGTCCATCTGTCTGTGAAACTACCTAGAGGTTGTGCTGTGAATGGCAGCCTGTCAAGGGTTTTGATAGCATGTTGTGATATCGTATTAACCCTTTCACGACTAGTGGTCTCATGAATGTCCCTTCCTAACCAGAGCTAAATTTCACCATTTGGAAGGCTGCATTCTAAGGACGCTTTCAGACAGTGATCAGTGATTTCCATCAGTGATTGTGTGCCAAAACCACAGCTGAAGACTACCCAGAGATAAGGTAGAATGGGAAGATTTGAACCTTTTCTGTGGTTTTGACCCGCACCTGATTTTGGCTCAAAATGGGAAATCACTAATGGAAATCCCTGATTAAACAAAGGCCTAAGGCTACATTCACACGACCATAGTGTTTTACGGATCTGCAAAACACGGATACCGGCCTATGTATGTTCCACAATTTGCAGACCGCACATGCTGCCGCTATCATAGAAAATGCAATTGTGGACAACAATAGGACATGCTCTATCTTTTGTTAGCTTTATATGTATCGCCCTCCCTTGGCTTTTAGATGTAACCTCTGTACAGCCTCGTCCAAGTACAGAAATTCTTTAGTGTGCACTGCTTTGGGGGTGAATTTGCCTTTTTTTTATATATACAGTACAGACAAAAAGTTTGGACACACCTTCTCATTCAAAGAGTTTTCTTTATTTTCATGACTATAAAAATTGTAGATTCTCACTGAAGGCATCAAAACTATGAATTAACACATCTGGAATTGTATACATAACAAAAAAAGTGTGAAACAACTGAAAATATGTCATATTCTAGGTTCTTCAAAGTAGCCACCTTTTGCTTTGATTACTGCTTTGCACACTCTTGGCATTCTCTTGATGAGCTTCAAGAGGTAGTCACCTGAAATGGTCTTCCAACAGTCTTGAAGGAGTTCCCAGAGATGCTTAGCACTTGTTGGCCCTTTTGCCTTCACTCTGCGGTCCAGCTCACCCCAAACCATCTCGATTGGGTTCAGGTCCGGTGACTGTGGAGGCCAGGTCATCTGGCGCAGCACCCCATCACTCTCCTTCATGGTCAAATAGCCCTTACACAGCCTGGAGGTGTGTTTGGGGTCATTGTCCTGTTGAAAAATAAATGATGGTCCAACTAAACGCGAACCGGATGGAATAGCATGCCGCTGCAAGATGCCGTGGTAGCCATGCTGGTTCAGTATGCCTTCAATTTTTAATAAATTTCCAAAAGTGTCACCAGCAAAGCACCCCCACACCATCACACCTCCTCCTCCTCCATGCTTCACGGTGGGAACCAGGCATGTAGAGTCCATCCGTTCACCTTTTCTGCGTCGCACAAAGACACGGTGGTTGGAACCAAAGATCTCAAATTTGGACTCGTCAGACCAAAGCACAGATTTCCACTGGTCTAATGTCCATTCCTTGTGTTCTTTAGCCCAAACAAGTCTCTTCTGCTTGTTGCCTGTCCTTAGCAGTGGTTTCCTAGCAAATATTCTACAATGAAGGCCTGATTCACACAGTCTTCTCTTAACAGTTGTTCTAGAGATGTGTCTGCTGCTAGAACTCTGTGTGGCATCGACCTGGTCTCTAATCTGAGCTGCTGTTAACCTGCGATTTCTGAGTCTGGTGACTCGGATGAACTTATCCTCCTCCGCAGAGGTGACTCTTGGTCTTCCTTTCCTGGGGCGGTCCGCATGTGTGCCAGTTTCTTTGTAGCGCTTGATGGTTTTTGTAACTGCACTTGGGGACACTTTCAAAGTTTTCCCAATTTTTCGGACTGACTGACCTTCATTTCTTAAAGTAATGATGGCCACTCGTTTTTCTTTACTTAGCTGCTTTTTTCTTGCCATAATACAAATTCTAACAGTCTATTCAGTAGGACTATCAGCTGTGTATCCACCTGACTTCTCCACAACGCAACTGATGGTCCCAACCCCATTTATAAGGCAATAAATCCCACTTATTATACCTGACAGGGCACACCTGTGAAGTGAAAACCATTTCAGGTGACTACCTCTTGAAGCTCATCAAGAGAATGCCAAGAGTGTGCAAAGCAGTAATCAAAGCAAAAGGTGGCATATGACATATTTTCAATTGTTTCACACTTTTTTGTTATGTATATAATTCCACATGTGTTAATTCATAGTTTTGATGCCTTCAGTGTGAATCTACAATTTTCATAGTCATAAAAATAAAGAAAACTCTTTGAATGAGAAGGTGTGTCCAAACTTTTGGTCTGTACTGTATATATATATATATATATATATATATTTTATTTATCTTTTACATTTTATTTATTATTTAATATTTTACTTATTTATATTACATTTTACTCTAGTTATTATTTAATCAATTAATATATCAAAATGAGGACAAGGACAAACATTTCCGAAATGTATCAGAGGCTGACTTTCTGTTTTATAGTGGATTAGCAATCAATCCACTCTTCAGTGCTGGGGTGAGTTTTCTTCTTCTGTACTTCTATATAAAATCAGAGACACACACAGAGAGATTCAGAAGTACTCTGTGACCTCATAGATTTCTCATGTGCATGAAGTCTATGAAGTTGGCCTGTCCTCTTCTTCCAAGCTGATCATTCAATCAAGGGCATAACCTGATCTAGCGCGGCCCATATTAAACTCAAGTATGGGCCCACCTCTCCCACCATGTTTTCCAGTACATGTGCATCAAACGCTGACGAGCAACACAGAACACAAAGTGTGGCCCCCACATTTCTGACGATCTTACTTTTTTTTTATTAAGCAAACTAAATTTTTATTTTAAAAACAAAAAACTGTCATTCAAAAAAGTTGCCCTCCGCCACACACACTTTATCCAACTTCTGTGTCGGAAAAAGTGGAATGTGTGCTTCTCAAATATGACTACCATATTCCTCACAGAATTTACACCACACAACTACCATAAATACACCGATAAGTTTACTTTCTTCACATGATATATTATAAAAAATGCCTGCCTGCAGCCACCACTAGGGGGAGCTCAATGGACAGATATTTATACAGTTACCAATGATTGCAAAATATCTTTGCACTGATCTCCCCTACTGGTGGCTGCATGAAAATGCAGTCTTTTCATGTCCAGAACAAGAGAAGAAACTCAACCCTCCTCCTCCGACGCCCCTTAGTGCTCTGCCCCTATGGAACATATGCTGCAGCATTCAGTTCAGTTGTTTCTTAGCTCTATTATGGATCAACTTTGAATTTCAGACGTCGAAATACCAAAGAGATGCCGTGGCAAATTCCAGGGACTGTCTAGAAGGGTTTACCAGCACGGTGCAGGCTGTTGGGGCGAGATGAAAAAGCTCCGCAAGCTGCAGATAACTGCGCGCACATTCATTAAGACTTAGAGACTAGTCCTTCTACCAGCAAACACTGTAATCGGCGATGACTGTATCTTGTCTTCCTGCCCACTCCTGCTGAAATGATCCATGCTAAACCGAGTGGAACTTCTCCATGTCATGCCCTCTCCATTTAAGAAAGGCTGTGAGACAATTCAACTCTGATGTGAACACGTGCAGAAAGACGAATATCATCATCATATTTCTAAGTAACAGCGATGATCTACTATGTCCGAGCGGAGAAAATCCTCCATCTGCTCCAGGGTTCATGTGTCGAGTAACCAGTTTTAACCCTTTAAGGACATTCTAAAATAATCTCATATGAAGGAAGCTGCGATTTTGTCATGTATTTCTTTTACCTTTATTGCTCCTATCTCCCGTTCTGGGCTCTGGTCACATGACCGTGTCCATGCAGTGCTTTCCTATTTCCTGTGATGTTGTGTCCATGGGCGGGGCAGTCATAGGGGAGGGTCATTGTAACCAGCTGGTTGGGAGGAGCTATAAACGAGGGGTGGTGCTGAAAGCAGGGCCGATCCTACACGGGGTGCAGTGGGTGCCCCGCACCCCAGCGCTGTCACCCGAAAGGCGCCGAGCGAGCCGCCGGGACTTTTTTTTTTTTGACTTTTTTTTTTTTTTTTAACCACCTCCCGGTGGGCCGGGCCGCCTCAGCCTCAGGGTTCGAGTGGGGCCGGGGGTGTGCCGTGACAGTGACGAGTCCGTGACACAAAGAACAGACACACAGACTGACACACACATATACTGACGTGACTCACGTGTGAGACTGAGACCGCCTCCTGTAGACCGCCTCCTGTAGTCCGCCTCCTGTAGTCCGCCTCCTGTGCTCTGCGAGTCTGCCTCCTGTCCTGTGCTCCGCCTCCGTGCTCCGCCTCCGTGCTCTTCCTGACTGCCTCCCATCTTCCGGCCGGCAGCGTAACGTCGCTCACTGCGACGTAACGTAGTGAGTGACGTCACGTTACGTTACAGTTACGCTGCCGCCGGGCGCCAATTTTGAATATTGAAGAGCGGGACTGGAGCACTGCCAGTGCCACGCCAGCCACGCCACCAGCTTCTGCCTGCCAGTGCCCGCCCCTGCGCAGACTGTGAGAATACATTTGGAGTCCTGAGTCCTGACTCCTGACTGTCCCAGGCAGTAAGTTAGAGTAAATACTGAATAGTGATGATTAGTTATAGATTATATTAGATAAGATAGTAACTTATGTAAGGCCTCTTTCACACTTGCGTTGTCCGGATCCGGCGTGTACTCCACTTGCCGGAATTACACGCCGGATCCGGAAAAACGCAAGTGTACTGAAAGCATTTGAAGACGGATCCGTCTTCAGAATGCTTTCAGTGTTACTATGGCAGCCAGGACGCTATTAAAGTCCTGGTTGCCATAGTAGTAGTGGGGAGCGGGGGAGCGGCATACTTACCATCCGTGCGGCTCCCGGGGCGCTCCAGAATGACGTCAGAGCGCCCCAGGCGCACGGATGACGTGTACATGCGATCACGTGATCCATGCGCTTGGGGCACCCTGACGTCACTCTGGAGCGCCCCGGGAGCCGCACGGACGGTAAGTCGGTAAGTATGCTGCTCCCCGCTCCCCACTACACTTTACCATGGCTGCCAGGACTTTAGCGTCCCGGCAGCCATGGTAACCATTGAGAAAAAGCTAAACGTCGCATCCGGCAATGCGCCGAAACGACGTTTAGCTTAAGGCTGGATCCGGATCAATGCCTTTCAATGGGCATTCATTCCGGATCCGGCCTTGCGGCAAGTGTTCCGGATTTTTGGCCGGAGCAAAAAGCGCAGCATGCTGCGCTATTTGCTGCGGCCAAAAAACGTTCCGTTCCGGAACGGAAGACATCCTGATGCATCCTGAAGGACGGACTGTCCATTCAGAATGCATTAGGAAAATCCTGATCAGTATTCTTCCGGCATAGAGCCCCGACGACGGAACTCTATGCCGGAAGACAATAACGCAGATGTGAAAGAGCCCTAAGTGAGCTATTGAGCTTGTAAATAAACTTGTGCAAACTGCAAACTATATGAGTAGTTACTAACTACTCATATACTTTGCACAAGTTTATTTACAAGCTCAATAGCTCACTTACATAAAGGAACGGACGTCTTACAATAGGGTGGGACACTGTTATGGGGGGGGGGGGGAAAGTGATATGTGGATGATGACACATTTATATAGCACAAGATGCTTGCGCTGCCTGCCATATATGTGTGTCATCCACAGATCCCCCCGGCCACCTATAACAGTGTCATCCACAGATGCCCCATAACAGTGTGTCACCCACAGATGTCCCCATAAGTTCCATAACAGTGTCATCCACAGATGCCCCCATAACCGTGTGTAATCCACTGATGCCCATAACAGTGTGTCATCCACAGATCCCCCATAACAGTGTGTCATCCACAGGTCCCCCATAACAGTGTGTCATCCACAGATCCCCCCATAACAGTGTGTCATCCACAGGTCCCCCATAACAGTGTGTCATCCACAGGTACCCCATAACAGTGCGTCATCTACAGATGCCCCCATAACAGTGCGTCATCCACAGATGCCCCCATAACAGTGCGTCATCCACAGATCCCCCATAACAGTGCGTCATCCACAGATCCCCCATAACAGTGTGTCATCCACAGATCCCCCATAACAGTGTGTCATACTGTCATCCACAGATCCCCCATAACAGTGCGTCATCCACAGATCCCCCATAACAGTGTGTCATACTGTCATCCACAGATCCCCCATAACAGTGTGTCATACTGTCATCCACAGATCCCCCATAACAGTGCGTCATACTGTCATCCACAGATCCCCCATAACAGTGTGTCATACTGTCATCCACAGATCCCCCATAACAGTGCGCCTGCGCACTGAGGAGAGACAGAAAGGAGGGCACATAATCAGTGGAAGCAAGCAGAGGACGGTACAGCAGACGACTGAATCGCTTCTTTTGTAAGTAAATTGTTTTATTATAAATGTAGTTTAATGTTTTTGTCTTTTATTATATTCTGGCTTTTGCTTGGTTATGTATGATGCTTTTTGATAATAAGTAAATGTAGTGGTGCTATAATGTGGCCCCCAGGCCTCTCCGGTGTCCTGCAGGCTGGCGCTGTGGCAGCATACGGTTGGTCAGGCAGCAGAGAGGCTCTGGGGCTGTCATTGTGCTCTGGTACTTTTCCCTTCACAGCCACTGCTACCTCTCTCTCGTACAGTGCAGACTCTGCAGGAGGCTTTCAGTTTGCTCTCCGTCCTCTTAAAAGTCTATGGGAATCAAAACTGATCCATCTGGTTCCTGTTATGCAAGACTGAAAACAAAGTCCGTCTTGCATAAGGGGACCCAGACTGATCCGTTATGCTTTCTCATAAACTTCTATTAGGACAGAGCAAAACGGAATGCCTCTCAGGGTCCATTCACACGTCCGTTGTTTCTTTCCTGATCTGTTACGTTTTTTGCGGAACAGATCTGGACCCATTCATTTTCAATGGGTCCTGAAAAAAATCGGACAGCTCAATTTCAGATTTTTTTTCAGGACCCATTGAAAATGAATGGGTACAGAACTGGTCCAGATCTGTTCCGCAAAAAACGGAACAGATCAGGAAAGAAACAACGGACGTGTGAATGGACACTTAAAGGCTTCCGTTTTGCATTCCATCTGGCCATTCCGTTATATTCCGTTTGAAACGGAACCTATAACGGAATGGCATAACGTAGATGTAAACCCACCCTGTACGGAATAGGTGGTATTTGCCAGAGTTGCTGGAGAACTGTGAGTGCAATTTCGGGGGCACTGACCTGTACAGGGTGTGGAGGATGGGGAGGTTGAGATCCACTGAGGATATTATAAGACTTTTCTGTAGCTTCCTATATTGTTGCAAAGCTTGTGTGTTGGCTGAAGCCTTCCTATCTTACTGGTGTCTGGCCCTGCCCCTCAATTGTGCTTCCGGGTTTGGCTCCGCCCCTAGACTGCAAGGGGGTGGGGCTGAAGTTGTTGCCATAGAAACATTATAAAGGGGAGGAGTTAGTAAGATAACCACGCCCATGTGGGGGCGCCAGAAATATTTCTGCACCCAGGCGCCTGTGACCCTAGGATCGGCCCTGGCTGAAAGTGTGGCAGAGTTGGAGAAGTGCATCATGGGTTTGGTTGCATGCGGCAACAGGAAGGGCTACATACAGGATGGAAGCAAACCAGAGGGATTGGTTTATAGGGTGAAAACTAGTCAGAAGACTCCCAATTGAAAAAGCATGGGGAAAATGTATATGAAAACTACCACATGAGCATATCTGTTAAAAAGCATAGTAATCCCGGAAAACTCCTTTAAAAGGGTTATGCCATGACTGATGTAAGAAATTAAAATCAGACATCATATAGTACAGGACAATTGGAGATAAGCGAAGCAAGCTTTGGATGCCACATCCGAAGTCGCTTCCCTAAAAAATTAATTATAATACTGTATGGAGAGTCGCTCCGTACAGCATTAGAATGTATGGGCTCCGATGAGCCAAGGTAAGTTAGTCAGAAAGTGGCGCAAGACTTCGTTGATAGGGATGAGCGAACTCGAACTGTATAGTTCGGGTTCGTACCGAATTTTGGGGTGTCCGTGACACGGACCCGAACCCGGACATTTTCGTAAAAGTCCGGGTTCGGGTTCGGTGTTCGTCGCTTTCTTGGCGCTTTTGTGACGCTTTCTTGGCGCTTTTTGAAAGGCTGCAAAGCAGCCAATCAACAAGCGTCATACTACTTGCCCCAAGAGGCCATCACAGCCATGCCTACTATTGGCATGGCTGTGATTGGCCAGAGCACCATGTGACCCAGCCTCTATTTAAGCTGGAGTCACATAGCGCCGCCCGTCACTCTGCTCTGATTAGCGTAGGGAGAGGTTGCGGCTGCGACAGTAGGGCGAGATTAGGCAGATTAACTCCTCCAAAGGACTTGATTAACTGATCGATCTGCAGCTGTGGATCATTGAGCTGCTGATCCTCAATTGCTCACTGTTTTTAGGCTGCACAGACCGTTTGTCAGTCTCATTTTTCTGGGGTGATCGGCGGCCATTTTGTGTCTTGTGGTGCGCCAGCACAAGCTGCGACCAAGTGCATTTAACCCTCAATGGTGTGGTTGTTTTTTGGCTAAAGCCTACATCAGGGTGAAGCTGTCACACCAAGTGCATTTAACCAGCAATAGTCTGTTCATTTTTTGGCCATATACAAAATCAGGGGCAAGCTGCGCCTGTCACCAAGTGCATTTAACCCTCAATGGTGTGGTTGTTTTTTGGCTAAAGCCTACATCAGGGTGAAGCTGTGACACCAAGTGCATTTAACCAGCAATAGTCTGTTCATTTTTTGGCCATATACAAAATCAGGGGCAAGCTGCGCCTGTCACCAAGTGCATTTAACCCTCAATGGTGTGGTTGTTTTTTGGCTAAAGCCTACATCAGGGTGAAGCTGTCACACCAAGTGCATTTAACCAGCAATAGTCTGTTCATTTTTTGGCCATATACAAAATCAGGGGCAAGCTGCGCCTGTCACCAAGTGCATTTAACCCTCAATGGTGTGGTTGTTTTTTGGCTAAAGCCTACATCAGGGTGAAGCTGTCACACCAAGTGCATTTAACCAGCAATAGTCTGTTCATTTTTTGGCCATATACAAAATCAGGGGCAAGCTGCGCCTGTCACCAAGTGCATTTAACCCTCAATGGTGTGGTTGTTTTTTGGCTAAAGCCTACATCAGGGTGAAGCTGTCACACCAAGTGCATTTAACCAGCAATAGTCTGTTTATTTTTTGGCCATATCCCAGTCTAATTCTGTCACTAAATCCATACCGGTCACCCAGCGCCTAAATACTAGGCCTCAAATTTATATCCAGCTAAATCTGTCCCTAGTGCTGTAGCTGGGCGAGTTATTTAGTGTCCGTTCAAGCACATTTCTTGTTCTGGGTTGAAATACAATTCCCAATTTAGCAATTTCATAATTTAGTGGTTCCTGCTATATCAGAGCTATTTGAAATCTATCCCAAAAAGGGTATATAATATTGAAGGTGCACATTGGGTCATTCAGAATAACTTCACACACACCCGCTACTGTGTATTTCCAAGTCTAATTCTGTCACTAAACCCATACCTGTCACCCAGCGCCTAAATACTAGGCCTCAAATTTAAATCCCTCTAAATCTCTCGTTACCCACCGCTGTACTGTTGTTGCTGGGCAAGATATTTAGTGTCCGTCAAAGCACATTTTTTGTTCTGGGTTGAAGTACAATTCCCAATTTAGCAATTTCATAATTTAGTGGTTTCTGCTATATCAGAGCTATTTGAAATCTATCCCTAAAAGGGTATATAATATTGAAGGTGCACATAGGGTCATTCAGAATAACTTCACACACACGCTTCTGTGCATTTCCAAGTCTAATTCTGTCACTAAATCCATACCGGTGACCCAGCGCCTAAATACTAGGCCTCAAATTTAAATCCCTCTAAATCTCTCGTTACCCACCGCTGTACTGTTGTTGCTGGGCAAGATATTTAGTGTCCGTCAAAGCACATTTTTTGTTCTGGGTTGAAGTACAATTCCCAATTTAGCAATTTCATAATTTAGTGGTTTCTGCTATATCAGAGCTATTTGAAATCTATCCCTAAAAGGGTATATAATATTGAAGGTGCACATAGGGTCATTCAGAATAACTTCACACACACGCTTCTGTGCATTTCCAAGTCTAATTCTGTCACTAAATCCATACCGGTGACCCAGCGCCTAAATACTAGGCCTCAAATTTAAATCCCTCTAAATCTCTCGTTACCCACCGCTGTACTGTTGTTGCTGGGCAAGATATTTAGTGTCCGTCAAAGCACATTTTTTGTTCTGGGTTGAAGTACAATTCCCAATTTAGCAATTTCATAATTTAGTGGTTTCTGCTATATCAGAGCTATTTGAAATCTATCCCTAAAAGGGTATATAATATTGAAGGTGCACATAGGGTCATTCAGAATAACTTCACACACACGCTTCTGTGCATTTCCAAGTCTAATTCTGTCACTAAATCCATACCGGTGACCCAGCGCCTAAATACTAGGCCTCAAATTTAAATCCCTCTAAATCTCTCGTTACCCACCGCTGTACTGTTGTTGCTGGGCAAGATATTTAGTGTCCGTCAAAGCACATTTTTTGTTCTGGGTTGAAGTACAATTCCCAATTTAGCAATTTCATAATTTAGTGGTTTCTGCTATATCAGAGCTATTTGAAATCTATCCCTAAAAGGGTATATAATATTGAAGGTGCACATAGGGTCATTCAGAATAACTTCACACACACGCTTCTGTGCATTTCCAAGTCTAATTCTGTCACTAAATCCATACCGGTGACCCAGCGCCTAAATACTAGGCCTCAAATTTAAATCCCTCTAAATCTCTCGTTACCCACCGCTGTACTGTTGTTGCTGGGCAAGATATTTAGTGTCCGTCAAAGCACATTTTTTGTTCTGGGTTGAAGTACAATTCCCAATTTAGCAATTTCATAATTTAGTGGTTTCTGCTATATCAGAGCTATTTGAAATCTATCCCTAAAAGGGTATATAATATTGAAGGTGCACATAGGGTCATTCAGAATAACTTCACACACACGCTTCTGTGCATTTCCAAGTCTAATTCTGTCACTAAATCCATACCGGTGACCCAGCGCCTAAATACTAGGCCTCAAATTTAAATCCCTCTAAATCTCTCGTTACCCACCGCTGTACTGTTGTTGCTGGGCAAGATATTTAGTGTCCGTCAAAGCACATTTTTTGTTCTGGGTTGAAGTACAATTCCCAATTTAGCAATTTCATAATTTAGTGGTTTCTGCTATATCAGAGCTATTTGAAATCTATCCCTAAAAGGGTATATAATATTGAAGGTGCACATAGGGTCATTCAGAATAACTTCACACACACGCTTCTGTGCATTTCCAAGTCTAATTCTGTCACTAAATCCATACCGGTGACCCAGCGCCTAAATACTAGGCCTCAAATTTAAATCCCTCTAAATCTCTCGTTACCCACCGCTGTACTGTTGTTGCTGGGCAAGATATTTAGTGTCCGTCAAAGCACATTTTTTGTTCTGGGTTGAAGTACAATTCCCAATTTAGCAATTTCATAATTTAGTGGTTTCTGCTATATCAGAGCTATTTGAAATCTATCCCTAAAAGGGTATATAATATTGAAGGTGCACATAGGGTCATTCAGAATAACTTCACACACACGCTTCTGTGCATTTCCAAGTCTAATTCTGTCACTAAATCCATACCGGTGACCCAGCGCCTAAATACTAGGCCTCAAATTTAAATCCCTCTAAATCTCTCGTTACCCACCGCTGTACTGTTGTTGCTGGGCAAGATATTTAGTGTCCGTCAAAGCACATTTTTTGTTCTGGGTTGAAGTACAATTCCCAATTTAGCAATTTCATAATTTAGTGGTTTCTGCTATATCAGAGCTATTTGAAATCTATCCCTAAAAGGGTATATAATATTGAAGGTGCACATAGGGTCATTCAGAATAACTTCACACACACGCTTCTGTGCATTTCCAAGTCTAATTCTGTCACTAAATCCATACCGGTGACCCAGCGCCTAAATACTAGGCCTCAAATTTATATCCCGCTAAATCTCTCGTTACCGCTGTACTGTTGTTGCTGGGCAAGATATTTAGTGTCCGTCAAAGCACATTTTTTGTTCTGGGTTGAAGTACAATTCCCAATTTAGCAATTTCATAATTTAGTGGTTCCTGCTATATCAGAGCTATTTGAAATCTATCCCAAAAAGGGTATATAATATTGAAGGTGCACATTGGGTCATTCAGAATAACTTCACACACACCCGCTACTGTGTATTTCCAAGTCTAATTCTGTCACTAAACCCATACCTGTCACCCAGCGCCTAAATACTAGGCCTCAAATTTAAATCCCTCTAAATCTCTCGTTACCGCTGTCCTGTTGTAGCTGGGAAAGTTATTTAGTGCCCGTCAAAGCACATTTTTTGTTCTGGGTTGAAGTACAATTCCCAATTTAGCAATTTCATAATTTAGTGGTTCCTGCTATATCAGAGCTATTTGAAATCTATCCCAAAAGGGTATATAATATTCAAGGTGCACATTGGGTCATTCAGAATAACTTCACACACACGCTTCTGTGCATTTCCAAGTCTAATTCTGTCACTAAATCCATACCGGTCACCCAGCGCCTAAATACTAGGCCTCAAATTTATATCCCGCTGAATTTGAATACAATACATTGGGCCAAATAATATATTTGTTGTTGTGGTGAACCATAACAATGAGAAAAACATCTAGTAAGGGACGCGGACGTGGACATGGTCGTGGTGGTGTTAGTGGACCCTCTGGTGCTGGGAGAGGACGTGGCCGTTCTGCCACATCCACACGTCCTAGTGTACCAACTACCTCAGGTCCCAGTAGCCGCCAGAATTTACAGCGATATATGGTGGGGCCCAATGCCGTTCTAAGGATGGTAAGGCCTGAGCAGGTACAGGCATTAGTCAATTGGGTGGCCGACAGTGGATCCAGCACGTTCACATTATCTCCCACCCAGTCTTCTGCAGAAAGCGCACAGATGGCGCCTGAAAACCAACCCCATCAGTCTGTCACATCACCCCCATGCATACCAGGGAAACTGTCTCAGCCTCAAGTTATGCAGCAGTCTCTTATGCTGTTTGAAGACTCCGCTGGCAGGGTTTCCCAAGGGCATCCACCTAGCCCTTCCCCAGCGGTGAAAGACATAGAATGCACTGACGCACAACCACTTATGTTTCCTGATGATGAGGACATGGGAATACCACCTCAGCATGTCTCTGATGATGACGAAACACAGGTGCCAACTGCTGCGTCTTTCTGCAGTGTGCAGACTGAACAGGAGGTCAGGGATCAAGACTGGGTGGAAGACGATGCAGGGGACGATGAGGTCCTAGACCCCACATGGAATGAAGGTCGTGCCACTGACTTTCACAGTTCGGAGGAAGAGGCAGTGGTGAGACCGAGCCAACAGCGTAGCAAAAGAGGGAGCAGTGGGCAAAAGCAGAACACCCGCCGCCAAGAGACTCCGCCTGCTACTGACCGCCGCCATCTGGGACCGAGCACCCCAAAGGCAGCTTCAAGGAGTTCCCTGGCATGGCACTTCTTCAAACAATGTGCTGACGACAAGACCCGAGTGGTTTGCACGCTGTGCCATCAGAGCCTGAAGCGAGGCATTAACGTTCTGAACCTGAGCACAACCTGCATGACCAGGCACCTGCATGCAAAGCATGAACTGCAGTGGAGTAAACACCTTAAAACCAAGGAAGTCACTCAGGCTCCCCCTGCTACCTCTTCTGCTGCTGCCGCCTCGGCCTATTCTGCTGCTGCCGCCTCGGCCTCTTCCTCCGCCTCTGGAGGAACGTTGGCACCTGCCGCCCAGCAAACAGGGGATGTACCACCAACACCACCACCACCACCTCCGTCACCAAGCGTCTCAACCATGTCACACGCCAGCGTTCAGCTCTCCATCTCACAAACATTTGATAGAAAGCGTAAATTCCCACCTAGCCACCCTCGATCCCTGGCCCTGAATGCCAGCATTTCTAAACTACTGGCCTATGAAATGCTGTCATTTAGGCTGGTGGACACAGACAGCTTCAAACAGCTCATGTCGCTTGCTGTCCCACAGTATGTTGTTCCCAGCCGGCACTACTTCTCCAAGAGAGCCGTGCCTTCCCTGCACAACCAAGTATCCAATAAAATCAAGTGTGCACTGCGCAACGCCATCTGTAGCAAGGTCCACCTAACCACAGATACGTGGACCAGTAAGCACGGCCAGGGACGCTATATCTCCCTAACTGCACACTGGGTAAATGTAGTGGCAGCTGGGCCCCAGGCGGAGAGCTGTTTGGCGCACGTCCTGCCGCCGCCAAGGATCGCAGGGCAACATTCTTTGCCTCCTGTTGCCACCTCCTCCTTCTCGGCTTCCTCCTCCTCTTCTTCCACCTGCTCATCCAGTCAGCCACACACCTTCACCACCAACTTCAGCACAGCCCGGGGTAAACGTCAGCAGGCCATTCTGAAACTCATATGTTTGGGGGACAGGCCCCACACCGCACAGGAGTTGTGGCGGGGTATTGAACAACAGACCGACGAGTGGTTGCTGCCGGTGAGCCTCAAGCCCGGCCTGGTGGTGTGTGATAATGGGCGAAATCTCGTTGCAGCTCTGGGACTAGCCAATTTGACGCACATCCCTTGCTTGGCGCATGTGCTGAATTTGGTGGTGCAGAAGTTCATTCACAACTACCCCGACATGTCAGAGCTGCTGCATAAAGTGCGGGCCGTCTGTTCGCGCTTCCGGCGTTCACATCCTGCCGCTGCTCGCCTGTCTGCGCTACAGCGTAACTTCGGCCTTCCCGCTCACCGCCTCATATGCGACGTGCCCACCAGGTGGAACTCCACCTTGCACATGCTGGACAGACTGTGCGAGCAGCAGCAGGCCATAGTGGAGTTTCAGCTGCAGCACGCACGGGTCAGTCGCACTACAGAACAGCACCACTTCACCACCAATGACTGGGCCTCCATGCGAGACCTGTGTGCCCTGTTGCGCTGTTTCGAGTACTCCACCAACATGGCCAGTGGCGATGACACCGTTATCAGCGTTACAATACCACTTCTATGTCTCCTTGAGAAAACACTTAGGGCGATGATGGAAGAGGAGGTGGCCCAGGAGGAGGAGGAGGAGGATGAGGAAGAGGGGTCATTTTTAGCACTTTCAGGCCAGTCTCTTCGAAGTGACTCAGAGGGAGGTTTTTGGCAACAGCAGAGGCCAGGTACAAATGTGGCCAGCCAGGGCCCACTACTGGAGGACGAGGATGAGGAGGAGGTGGAGGAGGATGAGGATGAAGCATGGTCACAGCGGGGTGGCACCCAACACAGCTCGGGTCCATCACTGGTGCGTGGCTGGGGGGAAAGGCAGGACGATGACGATACGCCTCCCACAGAGGACAGCTTGTCCTTACCCCTGGGCAGCCTGGCACACATGAGCGACTACATGCTGCAGTGCCTGCGCAACGACAGCAGAGTTGCCCACATTTTAACCTGTGTGGACTACTGGGTTGCCACCCTGCTGGATCCACGCTACAAAGACAATGTGCCCACCTTACTTCCTGCACTGGAGCGTGATAGGAAGATGCGCGAGTACAAGCGCACGTTGGTAGACGCGCTACTGAGAGCATTCCCAAATGTCACAGGGGAACAAGTGGAAGCCCAAGGCCAAGGCAGAGGAGGAGCAAGAGGTCGCCAAGGCAGCTGTGTCACGGCCAGCTCCTCTGAGGGCAGGGTTAGCATGGCAGAGATGTGGAAAACTTTTGTCAACACGCCACAGCTAACTGCACCACCACCTGATACGCAACGTGTTAGCAGGAGGCAACATTTCACTAACATGGTGGAACAGTACGTGTGCACACCCCTCCACGTACTGACTGATGGTTCGGCCCCATTCAACTTCTGGGTCTCTAAATTGTCCACGTGGCCAGAGCTAGCCTTTTATGCCTTGGAGGTGCTGGCCTGCCCGGCAGCCAGCGTTTTGTCTGAACGTGTATTCAGCACGGCAGGGGGCGTCATTACAGACAAACGCAGCCGCCTGTCTACAGCCAATGTGGACAAGCTGACGTTCATAAAAATGAACCAGGCATGGATCCCACAGGACCTGTCCGTCCCTTGTCCAGATTAGACATTAACTACCTCCCCATAACCATATATTATTGGACTCCAGGGCACTTCCTCATTCAATCCTATTTTTATTTTCATTTTACCATTATATTGCGAGGCTACCCAAAGTTGAATGAACCTCTCCTCTGCCTGTGTGCTAGGCCTAAATATATGCCAATGGACTGTTGCAGTGGTGGGTGACGTGAAGCCTCATTCTCTGCTATGACATGCAGACTAATTCTCTGCTGACATGAAGACAGATTCTCTGTTACGGGACCTCCCTCCTCTGCCTGGGTGCTGGGCCTAAATATATGCCAATGGACTGTTGCAGTGGTGGCTGACGTGAAGCCTGATTCTCTGCTATGACATGCAGACTAATTCTCTGCTGACATGAAGACAGATTCTCTGTTACGGGACCTCCCTCCTCTGCCTGGGTGCTGGGCCTAAATATATGCCAATGGACTGTTGCAGTGGTGGCTGACGTGAAGCCTCATTCTCTGCTATGACATGCAGACTGATTCTCTGCTGACATGAAGACAGATTCTCTGTTACGGGACCTCTCTCCTCTGCCTGTGTGTGTGCTGGGCCTAAATATATGCCAATGGACTGTTGCAGTGGTGGCTGACGTGAAGCCTCATTCTCTGCTATGACATGCAGACTAATTCTCTGCTGACATGAAGACAGATTCTCTGTTACGGGACCTCCCTCCTCTGCCTGGGTGCTGGGCCTAAATATATGCCAATGGACTGTTGCAGTGGTGGCTGACGTGAAGCCTCATTCTCTGCTATGACATGCAGACTGATTCTCTGCTGACATGAAGCCAGATTCTCTGTTACGGGACCTCTCTCCTCTGCCTGTGTGTGTGCTGGGCCTAAATATATGCCAATGGACTGTTGCAGTGGTGGCTGACGTGAAGCCTCATTCTCTGCTATGACATGCAGACTAATTCTCTGCTGACATGAAGACAGATTCTCTGTTACGGGACCTCCCTCCTCTGCCTGGGTGCTGGGCCTAAATATATGCCAATGGACTGTTGCAGTGGTGGCTGACGTGAAGCCTCATTCTCTGCTATGACATGCAGACTGATTCTCTGCTGTCATGAAGCCAGATTGTCTGTTACGGGACCTCTCTGCTCTGCCTGTGTGCTAGGCCTAAATATATGCCAATGGACTGTTGCAGTGGTGGCTGACGTGAAGCCTCATTCTCTGCTATGACATGCAGACTGATTCTCTGCTGACATGAAGCCAGATTGTCTGTTACGGGACCTCTCTCCTCTGCCTGTGTGCTAGGCCTAAATATATGCCAATGGACTGTTGCAGTGGTGGCTGACGTGAAGCCTCATTCTCTGCTATGACATGCAGACTAATTCTCTGCTGACATGAAGCCAGATTGTCTGTTACGGGACCTCTCTCCTCTGCCTGGGTGCTGGGCCTAAATTTATGACAATGGACTGTTGCAGTGGTGGCTGACGTGAAGCCTGATTCTCTGCTATGACATGCAGACTGATTCTCTGCTGACATGAAGCCAGATCCTCTGTTACGGGACCTCTCTCCTCTGCCTGTGTGTGTGCTGGGCCTAAATATATGCCAATGGACTGTTGCAGTGGTGGCTGACGTGAAGCCTCATTCTCTGCTATGACATGCAGACTGATTCTCTGCTGACATGAAGCCAGATTCTCTGTTACGGGACCTCTCTCCTCTGCCTGTGTGTGTGCTGGGCCTAAATATATGCCAATGGACTGTTGCAGTGGTGGCTGACGTGAAGCCTCATTCTCTGCTATGACATGCAGACTAATTCTCTGCTGACATGAAGACAGATTCTCTGTTACGGGACCTCCCTCCTCTGCCTGGGTGCTGGGCCTAAATATATGCCAATGGACTGTTGCAGTGGTGGGTGACGTGAAGCCTCATTCTCTGCTATGACATGCAGACTAATTCTCTGCTGACATGAAGCCAGATCCTCTGTTACGGGACCTCTCTCCTCTGCCTGTGTGCTGGGCCTAAATTTATGAAAATGGACTCTTACAGTGGTGGGTGACGTGAAGCCTGATTCTCTGCTATGATATGAAGACTGATTCTCTGCTGACATGAAGCCAGATTGTCTGTTACGGGACCTCTCTCCTCTGCCTGGGTGCTGGGCCTAAATATATGCCAATGGACTGTTGCAGTGGTGGCTGACGTGAAGCCTCATTCTCTGCTATGACATGCAGACTGATTCTCTGCTGACATGAAGCCAGATTGTCTGTTACGGGACCTCTCTCCTCTGCCTGGGTGCTGGGTAGTGTTGAGCGCGAATATTCGAAAAGCAATTTTTTTCGCAAATATCGCAACTTCGCGATTTCGCGAATATTTCGAATATAGTGCTATATATTCGTAAAAACGAATATTCGTTTTTTGTTTTTTTCCCCCCCCCCACAAAATTACAGTACACATATAATTGATTGTTTCCCAAAGGTCCAACAGCTCAGATCTTACTCACATTGCCTAGAAAGTGATTGAGGCGCGAATCTTCGTAAGGCGATTTTATTAGCGCACATGCGAATATCGGCACGTCCCAGAACAGAGGCAAAGGGCTTTGCATTCATACATTAGTGAATTGAGTTGCGAATCTTCGTAAGGCGATTTTATTAGCGCACATGCGAATATCGGCACGTCCCAGAACAGAGGCAAAGGGCTTTGCATTCATACATTAGTGAATTGAGTTGCGAATCTTCGTAAGGCGATTTTATTAGCGCACATGCGAATATCTACACTTGTCCCAGAACAGAGGCAAAGGGCTTTGCATTCATACATTAGTGATTGAATTGAGCTGCGAATCTTCGTAAGGCGATTTTATTAACGCAAATGCAAATATCTACACTTGTCCCCAGAACAGAGAGGCAAAGGCCTGTGCATTCATATAGTATAGCACCATATTCGCGAATACGTAGAACTTCGTAAAATTCGATTTACGAATATTCGTATTTTTTATTTTACTTTCCACCTTACAGATTACATTGATCTGTACTCTGTCAACTACTGTCATCACCCCCCACTGTATCTCGATTGATTCCCAAAAGTCTTACATTCCCTAGAAAGTGATTGAGGTGCGAATCTTCGTAAGGCGATTTTATTAGCGCACATGCGAATATCTACACTTGTCCCAGAACAGAGGCAAAGGCCATTGCATTCATACATTAGTGATTGAATTGAGTTGCGAATCTTCGTAAGGCGATTTCATTAGCGCACATGTGAATTTTGCATAGCATATGTATTATGCGATGCGAAAATTCGAATTATCGCATATGCGAAATAATAACGAATTTGAATAATGGCGAATATTTTACGAATATTCTTTCGAATATTCACAAAATTTCGCGAATTCGAATATGGGACATGCCGCTCAACACTAGTGCTGGGCCTAAATTTATGACAATGGACTGTTGCAGTGGTGGGTGACGTGAAGCCTGATTCTCTGCTATGACATGCAGACTGATTCTCTGCTGACATGAAGACAGATTGTCTGTTACGGGACCTCCCTCCTCTGCCTGGGTGCTGGGCCTAAATATATGCCAATGGACTGTTACAGTGGTGGCTGACGTGAAGCCTCATTCTCTGCTATGACATGCAGACTGATTCTCTGCTGACATGAAGCCAGATTCTCTGTTACGGGACCTCTCTCCTCTGCCTGTGTGTGTGCTGGGCCTAAATATATGCCAATGGACTGTTGCAGTGGTGGCTGACGTGAAGCCTCATTCTCTGCTATGACATGCAGACTGATTCTCTGCTGACATGAAGCCAGATTCTCTGTTACGGGACCTCTCTCCTCTGCCTGTGTGTGTGCTGGGCCTAAATATATGCCAATGGACTGTTGCAGTGGTGGCTGACGTGAAGCCTCATTCTCTGCTATGACATGCAGACTAATTCTCTGCTGACATGAAGACAGATTCTCTGTTACGGGACCTCCCTCCTCTGCCTGGGTGCTGGGCCTAAATATATGCCAATGGACTGTTGCAGTGGTGGCTGACGTGAAGCCTCATTCTCTGCTATGACATGCAGACTAATTCTCTGCTGACATGAAGACAGATTCTCTGTTACGGGACCTCTCTCCTCTGCCTGGGTGCCGGGGCCTAAATATCTGAGAATGGACTGTTCCAGTGGTGGGTGACGGGAAGCCAGATTCTCTGCTATGGAACCTCTCTCCAATTGATTTTGGTTAATTTTTATTTATTTAATTTTTATTTTAATTCATTTCCCTATCCACATTTGTTTGCAGGGGATTTACCTACATGTTGCTGCCTTTTGCAGCCCTCTAGCTCTTTCCTGGGCTGTTTTACAGCCTTTTTAGTGCCGAAAAGTTCGGGTC
The DNA here is from genome assembly GCF_014858855.1 of Bufo gargarizans. Lineage (NCBI taxonomy): Eukaryota > Metazoa > Chordata > Amphibia > Anura > Bufonidae > Bufo > Bufo gargarizans. Next base: position 29,176,346 of record NC_058090.1, read on the forward strand.
CCCATTGACTTCAATGGGGTTCGGGTTCGGGACGAAGTTCGGATCGGGTTCGGATCCCGAACCCGAACATTTCCGGGATGTTCGGCCGAACTTCTCGAACCCGAACATCCAGGTGTTCGCTCAACTCTATTCGTTGAATAACTTCAGTAATTGATTATTACAGTGAAAAAACACTTAAAAAATTGGAACCAAACTCGGCTTTGGTTCCGAGGAACAGAAGCCCAGTTCGGTTCCAAGGTTTTTCACTGTAATAATCAATTACCGAAGTTATTCAATAACTTATTATTATTTAATAACTTCAGCTCATCAGAGCCCATACATTCTAATGCTGTACAGAGACACATTTTTTAGCGAAGCAAATTCGGATGAAGCATCTGAAGTCCCTTTGCTCATCTCTAATGACAGTCTCTTTCTAAAAAAAAAAAAGCTAGAACCAGCCCTGTACCTTACATGTATCCAGAGATCTCCACATTCACTGCTCCAGCTGCTAGATTATCGTCAGCCTGGCAGCTCAGGGGGCATGTCCTTTCTGCAGCAGCTCTCTCCCTGTAGCTGCCACAACATCTAACAGAACACATGGCTGGTACAGTTGAAGATTTAAACTGAGCATGTGCGACCAGCTCAGTGAGACGGACAAAAAATAATGAAAGGAACAAACAGCAGGTGGCGCTCTACAGATACATTTTATTGAATAGCTCCCTGGTTATACAAAATTTTTAATTACTTGCAATTACAAAAGTATTCAGATCCAGATGCTGGTTTGAAAAAAATAAGATATGTTTCGTGACACAACCCCTTTAAAGTACCTCAAGAAACTTTTTGTAGTTATGTAGTGGGTATCATAATAGGCGTCCTAATAATAGTGACCCAGGGTCATTAAGCTACATGGCCTGATAACAGTGAGCGAGTAGATGCTGTAATGAATCTGAAAAGTCCGAATTCTTGCACTGTCTGGGAGATGCAGTCTGCTAAATCTACACTCCCCCCACAGAGGCAGGGAAGACTAATTAAAACTTTCCTCGTAATATGCTTGACGATGAGATGAGTACAAACTGTCCCCAGTTTGGGACCCTCAGTGATCAGCTGTGGGGAAACCTAGCTGAAGGTGTTCAACGTTCCCACAGCGCCACCACACGGAAAATGAAGCACTACACAGCACCCTTTCAAATCAAAGGGTTCTCTGGGTAATGCTGGACAGGACAAATCCTCCAGAGCCAGAGATGCTTTTTCTAACCTCTCTCCATGCTGATAAGAGATCCTGAACAGAGAACCTCCTCTATTAAAGGGGTTGTTCCACAAAAAATATTCTACATTTTTTAAACCAGCACCTGGGTCTGAATACTTTTGCAATTAAATGTAATTAAATATTTAGTATAGCCACTGAGTTATTCAATAAAATGTATCTGTATGGCGCTACCTGGTGTTCTTTTTCTTATTTCTTTGACCTGCTCACTGAGATGGCCGCACATGCTCAGTTTTATCCTTCAACTGCCTCCTGAGCTGTGATAGGGAGAGCTGAGACACGCCCCCTGAGCTGTGATGGGGAGAGCTGAGACACGCCCCCTGAGCTGTGATAGGTAGAGCTGAGACACGCCCCCTGAGCTGTGATAGGGAGAGCTGAGACACGCCCCCTTAGCTCCAGCAGAAAAGACACACCCTTTAAACTGTCTGCTTGATGTAAATGTAGCAGAGTAATGAATAGGGAGATCTCTGGATCCATGTGAGGTACAGGGCTGGTTCTAGCTTTGTTAGAAAGAGTATGTCATGTGCTATATGATGTCTGATTTTCATTTTTAACATTAATCATGGGAGAACCCCTTTAACCCAGAATCCCCTTATAGAATGCTTGAAAATTACTGTTCTAAACTGGACAACCCCTTTAAAGAGGACCTTTCATGTTTTTTTTTATTAATGGAGATAAATAAATACCTTTACTTGCGTGATACACCCGCTGAAGCTGCCACCCTGCCTGTTTTTTTTTAAATATTGCTCGAAAGCCTCCGGACTAAAAAGTCGGACATGCAGGACTTTTTAGTCCGGCGGCTTTCGGCATGCACCGCCGTGCTGCGCCGGAGCTCCGCCCCCGTCACCATTATAGTCAATGGGGACGGAGCGGCGGTCCGGCCATACGGCGAAACAGCGGAAGGATGGATCAGACTGCCGGATCCGTCCTCCCGCAAGTGTGAAACTAGCCTAAGCCTGGATACAAAAGTAGCAAACTCTCAACTATTAGACCTCCTGCACACGACCGTATGTATTTTGCGGTCCGCAAACCGTGGATCCACGAAATAGGGATACCGGCTGTGTGCATCCTGCACTTTCCTCAGTCCCTAATATAGAAATGGTTATTTTGCAAAATGGACAAGAATAGGACATATTATAAAAATAAGTGAGAGGGGCACACCTGCCCATAGTGCTCTATGTGAATTCCGGATGCAGGTGTGCCCCTCTCACTTATTTTCATAATCTGTTTCTCTTTTAAAAGATTGGGGTCATCTTTTCAGGGGGAGCACCCATCCCTTGGGCATTGGAGGGTGAGCCATCCCAACCTACTAAGAATAGGACATGTTCTAGATTCCAGTGCAGAAAAAAGTTGGCAAAAAGTTTTGAGTGAACCCACCCTAAGGCCTCATGCACATGACTGTATCCGTATTGCGGTCTGCAGAACTTGGATCTGCAAAATACGGAAACCTTCCATGTGCCTTCTGCATTTTTCTCAATCAAATAACATCCTTGTGCCGTTTTGATTTTTTTTTGTGGACCCATAGAAATGAAAGGATCCCTGTGCAAGCCACAAAAAATGCAGATCAGTCACAGATACAAAAAAGGGTCGTTTGCATGAGGCCTTACGAACAGATGTTGTGCACCGATTTTTGTGCAGAAAATCCTCAGCGTAAGGCCTCATGCACACGACCGTTGTGTGCACCCGTGGCCGTTGTGCCGTTTTCCGTTTTTTTCTGCGGCTCCATTGACTTTCAATGGGGCCGTAGAAAACTCGGCTTGTGCACCGTTTTTACACCGCGCCCGTGACCCGTGTTTCGAGGCCGTGAAAAAAATATAACCTGTCCTATTTTTTTCACGGCCAACGGTTCACGGGCCCATTCAAGTCAATGGGTCCGTGAAAGAACACGGATGCACACAAGATTGGCATCCGTGTCCGTGATCCGTGGCCGTAGGTTGCTTTCATACAGACGGATCCGAAGATCCGTCTGCATAAAAGCTTTTTCTGATCTAAGTTTTCACTTCGTGAAAACTCATTTCCGACAGTATATTCTAACACAGAAGCGTTCCCATGGTGATGGGGACGCTTCAGGTTAGAATATACTGAAAAACTGTGTACATGACTGCCCCCTGCTGCCTGGCAGGTGCTGCCAGGCAGCAGGGGGCAGACCCCCCCCCCCCTGTTTTTAACTCATTTGTGGCCAGTGCGGCCGCCCCCCCCCCCCTCCCTCCCCTGTAGTTAACTTCTTGGTAGCCAGCCCCCCCTCCCTCCCCTGTAGTTAACTAATTGGTGTCCAGTGGGCCCCCCCTCCGTCCGCTATAGATAACTCATTGGTGTCCAGTGGGCCCCCCCTCCGTCCGCTATAGATAACTCATTGGTGGCCAGTGGGCCCTCTCCCCTCCCTCCCCCTCCTAATTAAAATCGCCCCCCTATCATTGGTGGCAGTGGTGAGTACCGATCGGAGTCCCAGTGTAATCGCTGGGGCTCCGATCGGTAACCATGGCAACCGGGACGCTACTGCAGTCCCGGTTGCCATGGTAGCTTAGCAATTTGTAGAAGCTTTATACTTACCTGAAGAGCAGCGATGTCTGTGACCGGCCGGGAGCTCCTCCTACTGGTAAGTGACAGGTCTGTGCTATAAGCAATGCGCCGCACAGACCTTTCACTTACCAGTAGGAGGAGCTCCCGGCCGGTCACAGACATCGCAGCTCTTCAGGTAAGTATGAAGCTTCTACAAATTGCTAAGCTACCATGGCAACCGGGACTGCAGTAGCGTCCCGGTTGCCATGGTTACCGATCGGAGCCCCAGCGATTACACTGGGACTCCGATCGGTACTCACCACTGCCACCAATGATAGGGGGGCGATTTTAATTAGGAGGGGGAGGGAGGGGAGAGGGCCCACTGGCCACCAACGAGTTATCTACAGCGGAGGGAGGGGGGGCCCACTGGACACCAATGAGTTATCTATAGCGGACGGAGGGGGGGCCCACTGGACACCAATGAGTTATCTATAGCGGACGGAGGGGGGGCCCACTGGACACCAATGAGTTATCTATAGCGGACGGAGGGGGGGCCCACTGGCCACCAATGAGTTAACTACAGGGGAGGGAGGGGGGGCGGCCGCACTGGCCACCAATGAGTTAAAAACAGGGGGGGGGGGTCTGCCCCCTGCTGCCTGGCAGCACCTGCCAGGCAGCAGGGGGCAGTCATGTACACAGTTTTTCAGTATATTCTAACCTGAAGCGTCCCCATCACCATGGGAACGCCTCTGTGTTAGAATATACTGTCGGATCTGATTTTCACGATGTAGCTCATATCCGACAGTATATTCTAACATAGAGGCGTTCCCATGGTGATGGGGACGCTTCAAGTTAAAATATACCATCGGATTGGAGAAAACTCCAATCCGATGGTATAAAAGAACTCCAGACTTTACATTGAAAGTCAATGGGGACGGATCCGTTTGAAATGGCACCATATTGTGTCAACTTCAAACGGATCCGTCCCTATTGACTTGCATTGTAATTCAGGACGGATCCGTTTGGCTCCGCACGGCCAGGCGGACGCCAAAACGACTTTTTTTTCATGTCCGTGGATCCTCCAAAAATCAAGGAAGACCCACGGACGAAAAAACGGTCACGGATCACGGACCCACGGACCCCGTTTTTGCGGGCCGTGAAAAAAACCTGTCGTGTGCATGAGGCCTAAGGCCTCCTGCACACGAACGTTTTTTTACACGGTCCGCAAAAACGGGGTCCGTAGGTCCGTGATCCGTGACCGTTTTTGTATTAAAACAATAGAGGGAGGGAGGGGGGGGGGTTGGGGGCGCGCGCACACTGGCCCCAATGTATTAAAACAATAGAGGGAGGGAGGGAGGGGGGTGCGCACACTGGCCACCAACGAGTTAACAACAGGGGAGGGGGGGGGCCGCACAATGATATTCAAACTGGGGAGGGGGGGGGGGGGGGTCTGCCCCCTGCTGCCTGGCAGCCCTGATCTCTTACAGGGGGATATGATAGTACAATTAACCCCTTCAGGTGCCGCACTATCATATCCCCCTGTAAGAGATCGGGTGCTGCCAGGCAGCAGGGGGCAGTCTTGTACACAGTTTGTAGTGTATTCTAACTAGAAGCGTCCCATCACCATGGGAACGCTTCTGTGTTAGAATATACTGTCGGATCTGAGTTTTCACGAAGTGAAAACTCAGCTCTGAAAAAGCTTTTATGCAGACGGATCTTCGGATCCGTCTGTATGAAACTAACCTACGGCCACGGATCACGGACACGGATGCCAATCTTGTGTGCATCCGTGTTCTTTCACGGACCCATTGACTTGAATGGGCCCGTGAACCGTTGGCCGTGAAAAAAATAGGACAGGTCATATTTTTTTCACGGCCAGGAAACACGGCTCACGGATGCGGCTGCCAAACGGTGCATTTTCCGATTTTTCCACGGACCCATTGAAAGTCAATGGGTCCGTGAAAAAAAACGGAAAACGGCACAACGGCCACGGATGCACACAACGTTCGTGTGCAGGAGGCCTAAGGGCTCATGCACACAAATGTATTTTTTTTCCGTGTCCGTTCCGTTTTTTTTTTTTTTTCTTGCGACCCGTATGCGGAACCATTCACTTCAATAGGGCTGCAAAAAAAGGAAATGACTCACTGTGCATTCCATGTCCGTATGTCCGTTCCGCAAAAAAATAGAACATGTCCTATTATTGTCCGCATTACGGATAAGGATAGGACTGTTCTATGAAGGGCCAGCTGTTCCGTTCTGCAAAATACGGAATGCACCTGTAACGTCATCCGTACCTTTTGCAGATCCATGTTTTGCGGACTGCAATTAGCATTTGACTGCAATTAGCGCATTGACACGACTGTAGTGTTTTACGGATCCGCAAAACATAGATTCCAGCCGTGTGCGTTCCACAAATTGTGGACTGCACATGGCCGAAACTATACGGCTAGGGCTACACGATGACGATAAGTCGTCCAATAAGTTGGATCTAGGCTTGTTACCAGAGCGACCGAATACGAGGTGGAATAGCGGAGGTAAGTCTGCTTTAGTGCCGAAGACCACGTGGGACGCCACGCCGAGGCACTATACTCCGCTCCACAAGTCGGGACTGCCTAACTGTAAGTAACTGCCTGCATCGATCTTGACCAATACTATGTGGATATGCGGTGTCCAATTGGTGCGGTATGGAAATTCTACTGCACACAATATATAAACAAAACTGTTTGCCGTTCCAAAAGGAATTTATCGGAACTCCATTGAGAACATTATCTTTGTACCTTGCAAGCCAACATGAAGGTCTAATCCCAGGGATATGGTGGTTATTTCCAGTATCAAGGGGGTTTTGAACTATTTTTAAGGGCATATGTATTCAGCTTAAGGGCTCATGCACACGACATTATGGCTTTTTCAGTGTTTTCCATTTCCGTTCCGTTTTTTCCGTATGCCATATACAGTAATTACGTTAAAAAAATTGGGCTGGGCATACCATTTTCAATAGATGGTTCAGCTAAAACGGAACGGATGCATACGGATGCATTTCCGTATGTGTTCTGTTTTTTTGCGGACCCATTGACTTGAATGGAGCCAAGAACCATGATTTGCAGCCAATAATAGGACATGTTCTATCTTTTCACGGTACGAAAATACAAAATACTGAAACGGAATGCACACGGAGACACTTCAGTTTTTTTTTCTGAACCATTGAAATGAATGGTTCAGTATATGTACAGCATACTGAACTCAAAAAACGCCCAGTATACTGAGCGCAAAATACTGTCGTGTGCATGAGCCCTTAGGCCTCATGCACACGACCGTATGTATTTTGCGGTCCGCAAAAAAATACGGATGATGTCCATGTGCATTCTGTATTTTGTGGAACGGTACAGCTGGCCCCTGATAGAACAGCACTATCCTTATCCGTAATGCGGACAATAATAGGACATGTTCTATTTTTTTACGGAAAAACGGACATACGGAAACGGAGTGCACACGGAGTAACTTCCTTTTTTTGACGGACCCATTGAAATGAATGGTTCCGCAGACGGTCCGCAAACAAAACTGAATGGACACAGAAACAAAATACGTTTGTGTGCATGAGCCCTAAGGCCCCATTCACACATCCGCAATTTCGTTCCGCATTTTGCGGAATGGAATTGCGGACCCATTTATTTCTATGGGTCCGCACTTCCGGGTCCGCATTTCCGTTCCCCCCAAAAATAGAACATGTCCTATTCTTGTCCACAATTGCGGACAAGAATAGGCATATTCTATTAGTGCCGGCGATGTGCGGTCCGCAAAATGCGGAACGCACATTGCTGGTGTCTGTGTTTTGCAGAATGGACCCTAAACCAGGATTGGAGCCTCTACAGAGATCGGGTTTAGGGTCCATTAACACATCCGTGTGTGTTTTGCGGATCCACGGATCCGCAAAACACAGACAGCGGCAATGTTCGGTCCGCATTTTGCGGACCGCAGATTGCCGGCACTAAGAGAATATGCCTATTCTTGTCCGCTATTGCGGACAAGAATAGGACATGTTCTATTTTTTTCAAGATTGGAATTTCGGACCCGGAAGTGCGGGTCCGCAATTCCAGATCGGGGCCGTACGTCGTGCGGCCCCATAGACATGTATGGGTACACAATTCCGTTCCGCAAAATGCAGAATAGAATTGCGGATGTTTGAATGGAGCCATAAGGGAAAGATCTGCACCTGTTCTGTGTCTGGGGCCACACCTGGTTTTGGATCACAATCACTGATAGAAATCACTGACGTGTGAATGAGGCCTCATGCACACGACCGTTGTGTGCATCCGTGGCCATTGTGCCGTTTTCAGTTTTTTTCGCAGACCCATTGACTTTCAATGGGTCCGTGGAAAAATCTGAAAATGCACCGTTTGGCAGCCGCATCCGTGATCCGTGTTTCCTGGCCGTGAAAAAAATATGACCTGTCCTATTTTTTTCACGGCCAACGGTTCACGGACCCATTAAAGTCAATGGGTCCGTGAAAAATCACGGATGCACACAAGATTGTCATCCGCGTCCGTGATCCGTGTCCGTTTTTTCCTATCATTTCAATGGCCAACTTGACTTCGATTTTTTTTTCATGTCCGTGGATCCTCCAAAAAACAAGGAAGACCCACGGACGAAAAAACGGTCACGGACCACGGACATACGGACCCCGTTTTTGCGGACCTTAAAAAAAAACTGTCGTGTGCATGAGGCCTGAGGCATAATCCAGTACCAGCTAAGTGAAGGGCTCATTCACACATCAGTGTTTGGTCAGTGATTTCTATCAGTGATTGTGAGCCTAAGGCCTCATGCACACGACCGTTGTTTGGGTTTGCATCCGAGCCGCCGTTTTGCGGACAAGAATAGGCATTTATATTGCCGGCGCCTGTTTCGTTCCGTAAATTGCGAAAGGCAACACGGACGGCTTCTGTTTTTTGCGGATCCGTGGTTTGCGGACCGCAAAAAACGGCACGGCCGTGTGCATGAGGCCTTAGGGCTCGTTCACACTAACGTGTGAAGCCCTTGCTGTGGACTGAAAATTGCGGTCCGCAATGCACGGGCACCGTCCGTGGGGCAGGCGCATGGGGATTGCAGACCTATTCACTTGAATGGGTCCGTGATCCTTCCGTTCTGCAAAAAAATTGAGCAAGCTCTATATTTTTGCGGTGCGGAAGCGCGGAACGGAACCCCAGAAAGCACTCCGCAGTGTTTCGTTCCATTCTTCCATTCAGCATCTCCGGATTTGCGGACCCATTAAAATTGAAATGGGTCTGCATCCGTGATGCGGAATGGCCACGGAACGGAGCCCGTGTATTGCGGATCTGCAAATGCGGTCCGCAATACGGCAACGTTCGTGTGAATGAGCCCTAAACCAGGAGTGGAGCCTCCACAGATATAAGGCATAAAGGAAAGATCTGCTCCTGTTCTGACACTGACTGTGTGAATGAGGCATAAGGCCTAGTCAGACTACAGTTATTCTCATCAGTTAGGCCTCATGCACACGACAGTATTTTTTCACGGTCCGCAAAACAGGGTTCCGTTGTTCCGTGATCCGTGTCCGTTTATTCTTCCGTCTGTCTTCCTTGATTTTTGGAGGATCACCAGACCAGAAAAGTGAAAAGAAAATCTAAGTAAAATTTGCCTTGAAAATGATAGGAAAAAAACGGACACGGATCACGGACGCGGATGACAATCTTGTGTGCCTCCGTGTTTTTTCACGGACCCATTGACTTGAATGGGTCCGCGAACCGTTGTCCGTCAAAAAATTAGGACAGGTCGTATTTTTTTGACGGACAGGAAACACGGATCACGGATGCGGATGACAAACTGTGCATTTTCCAAGTTTTTAACTGACCCATTGAAAAGTCAATGGGTCCGTAGAAAATCACGGAAAACGGAACAACAGACACGGATGCCCACAACGGTCGTGTGCATGAGGCCTTATGTGCCTCCGTGTTTTTTCACGGACCCATTGACTTTAATGGGTCCGCGAACCGTTGTCCGTGACTGGAAACACGGATCACGTACGCGGATGACAAACTGTGCACTAGCCGAGTTTTCTACGAACCCATTGAAAGTCAATGGGTCCACAGAAAATCACGGAAAACGGAACAACGGACACGGGACACAACAACGGTCGTGTGCATGAGGCCTAACTGATGGAAATAACTGAAGTGTGAACGTGGACAGATTTTTCCTTACACGATGCGGAAGTTGACCTGCGGCGCGGATTTTGAAATCTGCAGCGTGACATTTGTAGATCTCGCCCTCTGCAGTTCAAAAGGTGAGATCTTGGGGCAAAACGGATGCAAAATCTGCAAGCGGCACATGCAGATTTTGGTGCGGAAACGCAGTGAAAAGTGGGTGGAAAATCTGCATAAATTAGACTGCATATTCCGTAAACCTGCGGCCCTCCAGCTGTTGTAAAACTACAACTCCTGTAGGCTGATAGCTGTAGGCTGTCCGGGCATGCTGGGAGTTGTAGTTTTACAACAGCTGCAGGGCCGCATGTTGGGCATCCCTGGTCTAGGTCCAGACCCGGCATATAACGTTCTCTCCTTCTTACCAGCTGAGCTAAATCTATCCTAATGACCCATCAGGTCCTGCAGGGGGCTCCGCCGCTGTCTCATATATTCTCCATGTAAAACCAAGGAGCGCTCCCTCCCCCCAGCTCCGGGACACAGTCAATACCGAATTAGCCTTTAATTATATGTATTTTAATTATTCAATGTTACACGCTGAGTTTCCAGCGGCTCTAAATCTTTCATAAGCTTTTCACAAGGAGCGTGTCGGGCCTGCTGAAATGGCTAATGGATTTGGGGAGGTGTCGATCAGTGACAGCTCTGCTTCTTTAGATGTAGCAGAGCCGAGTTTGATGCTTGGCACCTTAAAGGGGAAAAATCCCATGACAAATATTCCTTTGCAATGAAACATTTTTACAACACACATGTAATAAAAGCACTGGAAGTTTATTTTTATTTTTTTGTACATTCCATTTTCCAGTCTGTTGGCGCCCCCTGCTGTTTCTCCTTCTGGTCCACCTTCAGTGGTGGACGGACATGCTCAGAAGCTTCCCTGGCGGTGCGGTCTCGGTGCATTACATACGACGCGTGTCGCTGGTGCTATAGGTGAGGGACTCCTTTTCTACGCAGGGGAGGAAGGGGTTAACAAGAGCCGATTGCCGAGCATCCTGGGAGATGTAGACGCTTGGTTGCTTTATGTGACAAGCTGCTGCTGACCACAGGAAGGAAAGACTGGAGATGAAAGGTGATGATTACACCGGACAGCAGCGGTTTTGCGTGGATATAGTCCAGTGGGGGTCATTTACGAGTATTTTTAATACCTTTTCTACATTTTATGCCTGGAAATAGGCGTAGAAGAGGAGGAAAAACTACGGACTGTTGGTGGTGCACCTAATTTATGGCGTTTTCTTCGCCAGTGCGGTTGGGGGGGGGTGGTACCTCATGCACACAACCGTATATGTTTCGCAGTCCACATTTTTATTTTTTTCACCTCCTGTAGAAATTACTTAGGATTTGGACATGTATTTTCTTCTTTGCCGGGGAGCGAAACGGACAACGGACATACATGCAGTGCGCTGTACGCATTTTTTTTTACTGCTCCATTGAATTGAATGGGTCCGCATCCAATACGCAAAAAATACGGTCATTCACACGCAGCAGATTTTATGCGCAGACAATTCCGCAACTGAAAATCAGCTCCAGTCATTTGAATGAGGCAGCAAAGACATGGCTTTCTGCAAGCTCCATTTAAGGGGTTATCTGAGACTATAAAAAGCGCCCCCCCCCCGTATGCCGGACCCCCACACTGAATATACTTACCTGGCTCCCCGCTCCCTGCGCCGCTCCTGCTCCTCCGTGTGAGCGGATGAAAAAGCAACCATTGGCAGACAGTGACGGGGATGATCCTCCTTAGTATCACCCGCAATGCTAGGGAGGCTCCCCCCTGTCTGCCATTGGCTGCTCCCCCCCGACACCGTATGTTTACATCCGCGAACGGGGAGAAGCAGCAGAGGCGGTGCGGAAACCAGGAGCGGTGCAGGGAGCAAGGTAAGTATATTGAGTGGGAGGAGCCCAGCATATGGGGGAGCTTTTTATATTTTCGGATAACCCCTTTAGGCTACATGCACACGATGTGTTTTGCAGTCTGCAAGAAAAAACGGATGACATCTGTATGCCATCCGTTTTTTTTGCGAATCCATTGTAACAATGCCTAAAACAGACAAGAATAGGACATGTTCTATTTATTTATTTTTTTGCGGCGCTACGGAACGGACATACGGATGTGGATAGCACACAGTGTACTGTCCGCATTTTTTGGGGACCCATTGAAATGAATGGGTCCGCATCCTATCCGCAAAAAAAAAACGGAACGGACACGGAAACAAAATAGGTTCATGTGCATGTAGCCTTAAGCTGAATGGAACTGATTTTCTGCCACAAAATCTGCTGCGTGTGAAGGCGCACTAAGGCCTCATGCACACGACCGATGTTTTATTCCTTGTCCGTTGTTCCGTTTTTCGTGATTTTCTGCGGACCCATTGACTTTTAATGGGTCCGTTGAAAACTCGGCTAATGCACCGTGTGTCATCCGTGTCCGTGATCCGTGGTTCCAGTCCGTCAAAGAAATATAACCTGTCCTATTTTTTTCACAGAAAACGGTTCGCGGACCCATTCAAGTCAATGGGACCGTGAAAAAACGCGGAGGCACACAAGATTGTCGTCCGCGTCTGTTTTTTTCCCATCATTTGCATGGCAAACTTGACTTAGATTTTTTTTTACTTTCCTTCATGTCTGGTGATCCTCCAAAAATAAAGGAAGACACACGGAAACAAAAACGGATCACGGAACAACGGAACCCCATTTTGCGGAACTGAACACAACGGTCGTGTGCATGAGGCCTAACAGTGTATGCAGTGGAAGAGGAAGGCCTCGTATACCGTCCATCCAGCTTCACTTGTAGTACCCCAAAATGGCCACTAAACCATTTGTGGAGCCGTCTGTAGAGCTTTCGATACTGCATCAGTGGGGGTGCCGGAGGTTGGCCCCCCCCCCACCGATATGACATTGATGACCTATCTTCAAGGCTGTAGGCCAGAGAACCTCTTAAAGGACTCTTTCACACTACCGTTTTTTTTTCCGTTTTGCTGGCCGTTTTTTGCGTTCCGTATACGGAACCATTCATTTCAATGGGTCCGCAGAAAAAAGAATGTGCTCCAAATGCATTCCGTTTCCGTATCTCCGTTCCGTGCAAAGATAGAACATGTCCTATATTTGGCGCAAATCACGTTCCGTGGCTCCATTAAAGTCAATGGGTCCGCAAAAAAAAATACGGAATGCATACGGAAATGCATCCATATGTCTTCAGTATCCGTTCCGTTTTTTGCGGAATCATCTATTAAAAATGTTATGCCCAGCCCAAATTTGTTCTATGTAATTACTGTATACTGTACATGCCATACGGAAACACAACGGAAACAAAAAACGGAGCAACGGATCTGTGAAAAACAGACCGCAAAACACTGAAATAGCCATACGGTCGTGTGAAAGAGGCCTAAAGGGGCTTTCATAATTATTTTTTTTTAAGTTAGGCCCCTAGTGGCCCCCCCACCAGTCCTGCGCCGCTGCAGCCAATGACTGGTCTCAGCGGTGACTTGTCCACGAGTGGATCTACAATACAGAAGTGTGAACGAGCTCATAAGAAAATGAGTTTGTAGGTCCGACTAGGGACAGCGACTGGTGTTAGTGTCTCTGTACACTGCTGCTGAATATGTTGGTGCTGTATAAGGCCTCATGCATACGAACCTATTCTCTTTCTGTGTCCATTCCGTTTTTTTTTTGCAGACCGTATACGGAACCATTCATTTCAACGGGTCCACAAAAAAAACGGAAGTTACTCTGTGTGCATTCCGTTTCCGGATGTCCGTATTTCCGTTCTGCAAAAAAAGTCCTATTATTGTCCCTATTACGGAGAAGGATAGTACTGTTCTATTAGGGGCCAGCTGTTCCGTTTTGCAAAATACGGAATGTACACGGACGTCATCTGTATTTTTTGCGGATCCATTTTTTGCGTACTGCAAAATACATACGGTCGTGTGCATGAGGCCGAAGTGTAAGAGTCACGTGTATGCATGCCTCCGAACTTTTTAGACGTTCAAAGAGTGACACTTTGTCCTTTGATCCTTTTTATCTGCATATCTATACACTTCAATAGTTTTCTTTTCCAAATTAGCGCAAAAATTATCCAAATATTTCTACATTTCAAATTGCATGAATATAGGAGGCAAGCTTTAATAACACTCTCTGGATCGATATTGTAAATACAATAATAAAAATCTATACCTCAGATCAAAAAACAGGACATTTAGGCCTAGTTCACACGAACGTATGGCTTTTTCAGTGTTTTGCGGTCCGTTTTCACGGATCTGTTTTTCCGTTTCTGTATGCCATGTACAGTATACAGTAATTACATAGAAAAAATTGGGCTGGGCATAACATTTTTAATAGATGGTTCAGAAAAAACTGAATAGAAACAGAAGACATACGGATGCATTTCCGTATGTGTTCCGGTTTTTTTGCGGACCCATTGACTTGAATGGAGCCACGGAACGTGATTTGAGGGCAATAATAGGACGTGTTCTATCTTTCAACGGAACGGAAAAACAGAAATACGAAAACGGAATGCATACGGAATGCATTTTGTTTTTTTTGCGGAACCATTGAAATGAATGGTTCCGTATACGGAACACAAAAAAACGGCCCGTACACTCGCAAAAAAAACTTTTGTGTGAACTAGGCCTTACGCTGGGTTCACACCTGAGCGTTCTGAAAGGAGCGCTCTGTATGCGGGATTGTACCGGCGTTTGCAATCGCACATACAGAGACAAGCGAACGCCCATTGTCGCGCGTTCCTGAAAGTCTATGTACGGGAACGCGCGACAAGACGCCCCAAAGAAGCTCATGTACTTCTTGGGGCGTCGGGCGTTTTACAGCGCGATCGTACGCGCTGTAAAACGCCCAGGTGAGAACCATTCCCATAGGGAATCATTGGTTCTTGCCTGTTGTGCGTTTTACAGCGCGTAGGAACGCACTGTAAAACGCTCAGTTGTGAACCCAGCCTCAGGCTACATGCACACGACCGTATGTGCAAATTGCGGATCCGCAAACGATGACATCTGTATGCCATCGTTTTTTTTTTTTTTTGGCGGATCTATTGTAACAATGCCTAAAACGGACAAGAATAGGACATGTTCTATTTTTTTTGCGGGGCTACGGAACGGACCTACAGATGCGACAGCATTTTTTGTGGACCCATTAAAATGAATGGGTCCGCATCCTATCCGCAAACCCCAAAAAAACGTAACGGACACGGAAACAAACAACGTTCGTGTGCATGTAGCCTTACGGACTGAGGGACAACAATAGGGACTGTCCTTCCGAAAGACGGAGACTTGGGAGGTCTGTGTTTGTGTTTTCTGTATGAATGAGACCCAGCGGCTCTGCTTCATCTGTATGTACTAAAGTAGCGATGCCCAACGTGTGGCCCTCCAGCCGTTGCAAAGCTAGTACTCCTAGCATGCCTGGACGGCCTGCAGCTATTAGGGCATGCTGGGAGTTGTTGTTTTGCAACAGCTAGAGGGCCGCAGGTTGAGCATGCCTGTGCTAAAGAATTACCGCAAGCAAGAAGGCCTGGATGAGGCAAAGTGATTAAGTGCGGAGGGAAGAATGCCGAGCTCCGTGCGGGTGATTAGCCTCCTGTACTGGGGACAGAGACGTTGTCATCCTAATAAGATTTGTGTAATTGTGTTTCGTGTTTTTCCTTCAGAAATAAAATTATTGGATCGGAAGGAGGTTACGACGACCAAGAAGCTTCCTGACACTCGACATCATCATTTGTAGCCTATTACCCGGGACCTTGCAGACATCTGCTGGGTAGGTCATGTCCAAGGGATTTCCATATATCATGAAGGAAATTGTGTATTTAATTGTATAAATCTTCCTGTTTATTAAATAGAAGCAAATTGATTCCAACTGTGCATTAAATGACACGTGGACACGCAACGAGACGAAAGGAGAACCGTGACACAGAGGGGTTGTTCACCCCGGGTGCCTTTCAGACAGACCCCATGGCCAGACCTGCTGAGGGTGTCAGACTTATCATACAATATATCATTCATACGACTTCAATCCGAATTTCAGGATAAATTTGATTCGCCTCGAAGCCAAATTTCCTTGCGCTTCGTGGTAGCGAATCGAAATAACCTGAAATAGTGCAAAAAAAATATATATCATCCTTACCTGATCCATTTCCTCATGACGTACCGGCCGCCGCCATCTTGCTTCGAAATCTCAGCTAATGACGTCACCATGGGCCGCGTGATATTTTGCACCAGACAAGATTTTATTTATTTTTATTTATTTATTTTTATTAATTTGACACTCTGTTATTTATATCAGATGCCGAGATCACGTATGAATCGCCGCTCCCTGTCATTATGCCCACTACTTACAAAGAAATGCGCTTCGTGACAAAGTAATTCATCACAAAGCGATTTTTATATATTTTTCTTTTTTGCAAAATCGACAAAGCAGCCGAATTGAACTTTTCGATAATTCGCTCATCACTAATCATTAACTTACTGATCGCCGCCACCGGGATCCGGCTCCTTCGCTCCCTTCCGCAGCTGAAGATCTTCGGTTTATCTGCGTCACCATCCTTTGCAGCAAATGACTGGCCGCAGCGGTGATGTGTACCCCGTGCGTCAGGCCACCAGGTCACGTGATGCATGGGGGTGCACGTCGTGGCTGCGGCCACGCATGAACTGGATGTTGTCGTGGAGAGACTGCAGCCGCGGTGGGGGAGCGAAGGAACCGGAACCGGGCAGGGATTGGGTAAGGCTACTTTCACATTTGCGGCACAGCTCGCCTGAGTTCTCCGGATCCGGCATTGCCGAATGATACCAGAATGCCCCCCCGGGGCCACTGACTGTAATGGGATCCGGCGGGACAAAAACTGCGGCGCACAACGTTTTTTATCCGGCTGATTCCCGGAGAGCTGTGCTGCCAATGTGAAAGTAACCTCAGCATGATTCCCTCGGCAGGTCCGGCTACACTGGAGGGGGGGGGGTCTGCCGAAAGGCCAGTGGGGGTCAACGACCCGTTTTAAAACGGTTGTCCAATGTTTTTTTTTTTTTTTGTATTATCAGGGAACAGACAGGATTATAAATCAAATAAAGATGTAACTCGCCTCCTGATGGGATTTCCGTTCCCGCATTGTGGGTCCGATCCCTGAGACCATGACATCACGTCCATTGCTCACGTGACTGCTTAGCCAATCACTGGCCTCGGCGGTCACGGGCTTCTCCTGACATGTCTGATTTACTAAATACATGAAATAGCAATGTTGTGTCATCTTTTCTTAGAATTCTGTTATTGTACTGTTAGGCCTCATGCACACAACCGGTTTTTTTTGCGGCCCGCAAAAACAGGTTCCGTAATCCGTGTCCATTAATTGTGCGGATCACGGCCCCCTGTAAGAGATCGGGTGCTGCCAGGCAGCAGGGGGCAGTCATGTACACAGTTCGTAGTATATTCTAACTAGAAGCGTCCCCATCACCATGGGAACGCCTCTGTGTTAGAATATACTGTCGGATCTGAGTTTTCACGAAGTGAAAACTCAGATCTGAAAAAGCTTTTATGCAGACGGATCTTCGGATCCGTCTGTATGAAAGTAGCCTACGGACACGGATCACTGACGCAGATGACAATCTTGTGTGCATCCGTGTTTTTTCACTGGACCCATTGACTTGAATGGGTCCGTGAACCGTTGTCCGTCAAAAAAATAGGACAGGTCATATTTTTTTTGACGGACAGGAAACACGGATTACGGACGCGGATGAACAACGGTGCATTTTCCGAGTTTTCAACGGACCCATTGAAAGTCAATGGGTCCGCAGAAAATCACGGAAAACGGAACAACGGACACGGATGCACACAACGGTCGTGTGCATGAGGCCTTACTCTGTTATTCCTCCTGGAAATATATGAATTTAACAATTGGCTATTGCCATTCTCCTTGACAATACAGTGCGACTGGTGTCAGGTTATGTTATACGGCATGTCCTAGCCAGGAACCTACTGTGTGGCATTCATATTACTGGAGTCCCTCAGGCACCAGGGTCTGGGTGCAACTGCTTCCTCTCCGTCCACTACAGGGCAGGGGTCAGCAACCTCCAGCTTTTTTGAAACTATGATTTCCAGCATGCATATTCGGCTATAGAAGTGAACAGAGAATGCTGGGAATTGTAGTCCAACAGCAGCTGGAGTGGCGGAGGTCCCTGCCCCTTCTCATCTACATTAGTCTTATCATATTCTTGTCTGCCTGAATTTAATTAGCAACTATAGATAAAAGGGTTTTCCGAGAGTTTTTTTAACTGATGAGCTAGTCTTTGGATAGGTCATCAGTATCTGATCGGTGGGTGTCAGACTCCTGGGACCCCCGCCGATCAGCTCCTGTGTGCACTCCAGCCTTCTCTCAGCACAGCGCCATACATTATATAGTGGCTGTGCTTGGTATTGCAGCTCAGGCCCATTCACTTCACCAGAGGATAGGTCAGCAGTATAAAACTCTCGGAAAACCCCTTTAAAGGGGTAGTCCGGTCTTTAGAAGCTATCCGCTATCCACAGGGTAGGTCAGATCGCTGGGGGTCCTACGGCTGGGACACCCACCAGTCACGACGATGGGAACCCGTACCCCCTGAAATGAACAGAGCAGCTGGTCGAGCATGCTCATTGCCATTCCATTCCTCTCTATGGGAGCTCTGGAGACAGCTGAGTACATCTCTCTGCTCTTTTTGAACTCCCATACAGGCGAATGGAGTAGCAAGTTGAACGCCCGACCGGCTGCTCTGATCGTTTCGCGGGCTCCGAGGGGTACAGGGGCCCCCTTTCTCGTGAACAGTAGGACCCCCACTGATCTAATGGTTATCCCCTACACTGTGGGTAGGGGATAATGTCTAACAATCAGAATGCCCCTTTAATATCACTAGTAATGGTAGCCAATTGCTGGGTTTGGGTTTTTGACGTCTTTTGTGTCTAGATCGTGGTAACTTGCGGGCGGCAAGCCTAAAGGCATTGTCTCATCACAGACCACCTCTGATTGACTCCCAAGACCCTGACAAACAACGGACTTTTTTCGGGGTAGTTGTTGTCAGATGTTAATTTTTCCCTGCAGCGCCCACTACAGGGGAAATCTAGTATTACATCGACATATACAAATGTAATATATGCTTGATAGGAAGAGGGTAGTTCCCAAAGAGCGGGCGCCCTCCATGATATCCGTAGCCCTAATTCATAATATATAAGAAGAAGAATATCCCTTCCACTTTACTTTATCTAAAACTTTTCATAATCCTCCCAAAAAAAAACAAAAAAACTTTTCCGTATCGAAACATACCTGTACGTACAAATGACTTGTGAATGCCTAATTCATCCCGAAATCATAAAACGGCTCCAACCTCATTATGGCTCCAAACAGTTTCTCATTATGCCATCAGGATCAAGACTTGCTCCTGGTTAATTCCCGCAGAAAAACAATAAAAAAAATAAAAAAAAATTAAAATGGGAGCACTAATAAAAAATAAGTTAATCATGTCACTTTAATTGGAAAGCAGTAATAAAAGGTAATTGAGTTTAATATCCAGTTTCAATCACTTGGACTTCATTTGATACCTTCGGAGAGCGCGGTGTGAAAATATTTCTGACATTCACAGATGACTTCATTTATTTTAATGCATTAAAAATGAATTGTGTTTCATTGGCGTGAAAAAAAAAAAAAGTTTATTTTCTCTGCTCGTTAGAATATCTCAAATGTGTTCTTGTTACATATGCTGTCAACGTGCGGAAAGTTGCACTGTAACAAGCATGGGCGCCCGTAGTGGTGTCCATGCCATACGGCAGGGGTCAGCAACCTCTGGCACGCCAGCTGTTGTGAAACTACAACTCCCAGCATGCTCCATACACTTCTATGAGAGTTCCAAGAGCAACTGAACAAGCGTGCCTGATGGGAATTGTAGTTTCACGACAGCTGGAGTGGCTGACCCCTGCGGTCTAACTATAAGTGCTGCACATTAGTGTCCATATAAGGCTACTTTCACATTTGCGGTAGTCTTTTCCGGCAGGCTGTTCCGGATCCGTGCTACCGCAAGCCCACAGTGCCGCCGGAAGTCCGCTCCGGCCCCATTCACTATAATGGGAGCAGGCTGGAGGTCTGGCCGCAGCATGTCAAACAAGCCGAGAGGCAGCCGGACAAAAAAACGTAGCGTGCTGTAGTGTTATTCCGGCCGCCTCTCGGTATGTTTGCTGTTTCGGCGGGGAAACAGCCTGCCGGAAAAGGCTACCGCAAGTGTGACAGTAGCCTAACAGTGCCATGGTTTGGCCAAATATCATCATAGATTTACTAATGCTATACAGTGCTGCACGGTGCATACATGACCATGCATAAATTGGTCTGCAGTTTTTTAGGTCATGTCAATTACTGTTGCAGATTTTCCCCATTGAGTTCAATAAGAAAGTCAAAATCTGCAGATTACAGGAGCCGAAAATGGTTAGAATGGGTTGTCCAGGATTATAAAACCTTAGCCACTTAGTCTCGTTTCTTACAAAAATGATGCCACACCTGTCTGCGAATTGAGCTCAGCTTCATTAGAGAACAACTGCAATACCGGACACAACCTATGGACAGGGGTGGTGCTGTTTTCTGAAGTAAGAACCGGTTTCTCTAATCTTGAACAACCACTTTAAAACAGGGGTTAAAAGCAATATATTCCCTTGGCGCTTCTATCTTGATGGGTTTTATAGCCCCCTGCGTTTTTCATTATTATTTTTTTTTCTCCAGCGATCAGGAGTAGTGATGCACGAACATCGGCCGGGACGATTCACGAACGGTCAAATGTTCACGAACTGCGCGTTCGCGGTGTGCCCTATTAACTTTAATGGCAGGCAAACCTGAAAAACCTTCAGCTCATATTTGCAGCCACCAAATACTTACTAGAAGTGCACAAATAGTCCCACAACATGGACAGTGACATAGCAGAGGGGGATCATTGGCAGAAAATTCCCACAAAAATATGTATTTTAATCAGGGGCCATTTTTTATGCGTCTTAAAGGGAAACTCTCAAAAATGTGCCCGGCTGGAGCCTAGAAAATTTAAATTTCCTATCGGTTTGATGTATACAAATGTGCAGCACTCCACGTTTTTTTGTACCCTGCAGAGTCCATAAAAAAAATGCATAAGTTAACGTACATTTTTTTTTCTACCGTGGAACTGTATGGTGAACGGACGCCACTGTACGGCATCGGTCTGAGGCATCTGTTAACGCATAAATTTTTGGTATACATTAAATGGATGGCAAAAATAGGATTTGAACCCGGCCCTAGTGTCAGAATAAGCACCAGTACACAGCGGAGCAGCGTGGCGGAGAGGGGAGGCCGCCATGTACTGACAGAGCGCTACCTGGGGCACAGTCACATGACCCTGTGACATTAAAAGGTCCTTATGGTGAATGCGGTTCCTACGCCACCATAATCAGAGGCAGAGGAGTGAGACAGGGGTGTGATTATGTGGCTAGAGATAAAAAAAATTTACTGTCGGCCAGTACAGGCCCCAAAAATTAGGCAATAGGCATTCACCTGACAGCAAAGAACTTTGGATTCTGTGGCTGGAGGTACATTAGGCGGTCACAGGATAAATATGTTACTGTAGGCCAGTACAGGCCCCAAAAATTAGGCATTCATCTGACAGAAAAGGTCTTTTATGCGGCTGTATATACATAAGGCAAGGACCATTCTTTGTTCTGTGTGGTGGCGGATATGTGTGGGCTGGCATGAGGAAATTCAATTACACGTGGTCATCACAGGTGTTGAATTCCTCCAAGATCCATGCCTCATTCATTTTTTTAAATGTAAGGTAGTCCACACTGTCGTGAGTTAGGCGAGTGCGCTAATGGGTCACGATCCCCCCCTGCTGCGATGAACGTCGTTTTTTCATTTTTTGGGCGATTGGTTCATTTTTTTTCCGGGATGAGATGATGGTTTGATTGGTACTATTTTGAGTTACATATGACTTTTTTGATCACTTTTAATACCTTTTTTAGGAAGTGAGGTGGGAAAAATTTCAATTCCATCATAGACGTTCACCATGCGGGGAAAATAACGTGATCCTTTTATAGATCAGGTTGTTACGGATGCGATGATACCAAACATGTACAGTGCATATTTTTATTTTTTATCAATTACTGTATAAATGTGTGGCTATAAGAAGACATTAGATTACTATTTTTTTTTACTTTTTTTTCCCACTTTTTTAAAAACATTTTTTTGACCCAGACCCACTTGGTTGTTGATGATCCAGTGGGTCTGATGGTTTACAATACACTGCAGTACACTGTATAGTGTACTACAGTGTATTGTCACTCACAGTAAGCCTGATCAGGCTCCTGCCTTTAGCAGGAGCCTGATCAGCTATACCTACCAAGGCTAGCCGGATGCCTGTGAAGGCATCCAGTTGCCATGGTAACCATTGGGACGGTGCCATAGCAGCGCAGCGCCCGATGGGGGAGGGAGCTCGCTCCCTCTGTTAACCCATCAAGCATCGGGCCGCTGCCACAGCACAGCAGCAACCTGATGGGAGAGGGAGGGAGCTCCCTCCATTTCTTAACCCCTTCCATACAGCAGTCCCTATGGACCACAGCATGGAAGGGGTTAAACGGCCGACATCTGTGCCAACACCGATGTTGGCCGTTTCAAGCAGAGTGTGCGCTGTATATTATAGCTGACACTCTGCTAACCGCTCAGCCATCCTGAAACAGATCGGGGCGGGAGGGGGATCAGCAGCTTTGCCACCGGCCATCCTGAAATTACGGGAGTACAATGGGGGCTAGAGCCCACAGGAGGGGGGATATAATATATACACACATTTTAGAAGGTTCTGATCCCCACAGTCACGGACTGTGGGGATCAGAACCTTTCAGCCGGCATTGGGATCGTGTGATTGACTAGTCTGTATAGACTAGCCAATCAGAGCGATCGCCAGGGGGGCAGATTGGGCATCCGCTGCTCTTAGGCCTCTTTCAGACGGGCGTTGCGGGAAAATGTGCGGGTGCGTTGCGGGAACACACGCAATTTTTCCGCGCGAGTGCAAAACATTGTAATGCGTTTTGCACTCTCGTGAGAAAAATCGTGCATGTTTGGTACCCAAACCCGAACTTCTTCACAGAAGTTCTGGCTTGGGATCGGTGTTCTGTAGATTGTATTATTTTCCCTTATAACATGGTTATAAGGGGAAATAATAGCATTCTGAATACAGAATGCATAGTAAAATAGCGCTGGAGGGGTTAAAAAAAATAAATTAACTCACCTTAGTCCACTTGCTCGCGTAGCCGGCATCTCCTTCTGTCTTCATCTTAGCTGTGTGTAGCAACAGGACCTGTGGTGACGTCACTCCAGTCATCGCATGATCCATCACCATGGTAAAAGATCATGTGATGGACCATGTGATGACCGGAGTGATGTCACCACAGGTCCTCTTGCTACACAGAGCTAAGATGAAGACAGAAGGAGATGCCGGCTACGCGAGCAAGTGGACTAAGGTGAGTTAATTTTTATTTTTTTTAACCCCTCCAGCGCTATTTTACTATGCATTCTGTATTCAGAATGCTATTATTTTCCCTTTATAACCATGTTATAAGGAAAAATAATAATGATCGGGTCCCCGGACCCCATTAAAGTGTATTCCCTGTATTATTTTCCCTTATAACATGGTTATACGGGAAAATAATAGCATTCTGAATACAGAATACATAGTAAAATGTGGATTGAGGGGTTTAAATATTTAAAAAATTAACTCCCCTCATCCACTTGTTCGCGCAGCCGGCATCGTCTTCTTGCTTTTTCTTTCAGGATCTGCAAAAGGACCTTTGATGACATCATCGCGCTCACCACGTGGTAAGCGCAGTGACGGCGGCGCAGGTCCTGCTGAATGAAGATAGAAGATGTTATAAGGGAAAATAATAAAATGAATAGAACACCTAACCCTTCAGTGAAGAAGTCCGGGTTCGGGTCTGGGTACCACATTCAGTTTTTTTCTCACGCGCTTGCAAAACGTATTGCACTCGCGTGGAAAAAACGGATCATCGGAATGCAATTGCAGTCAAAACTGACTGCATCTGCGTGCCTACTCACACGGTTTTCCCGCAATGCACATGCGGCGCATCCGGAGCAAATCCAGAACGCCCGTGTGAGAGAGGCCTTAGGCTACCTGCACACACTGGTTTTCTGAAGCATACTAGAGCACAAGCAAAATGGATGAGATTTGAAATGTCATGTACACCTTGCGAATATTTTCTGTGAGGAAATTGACCTGCCATGCGGATTTTAAACTTGCTTCTGTGGATTTCAACTTTTGTGACACATGCGGATTCGATGGGGAAATGCAAAGAAATCAGAGCGGAAATTAAGCGCGTACCCGTGTGCAGTTAACCCCAGGGTATGTGCGCACAGAGCATCTTATGTGTAGATTTTCTGCAGCATAAAGCCTCCTGCACGCGAAGGCGTGCGCCCCGTAGTTGTGCTGTGGGCCGCAATGCGCGAACACTGTCCGTGGGGAAGCCGCAGTGGATTGCGGACCCATTCACTTTAATGGGTCCGCGATCCGGCCGTTCCGCAAAAAGATGGGACATGTTCTATCTTTTTGCGGAACGGAAGTATGGGACGAAACACCACCGAAGCACTCCGTAGTGCTTCCGTAGGGTTCCGTTCTGTGCAATTCCGCATCGCCGGATTTGTGGACCCATTGAAGTGAATAGGTCCGCATCTGTGATGCGGAATGCACACGGAATGGTGCCCGTGTATTGCGGATCCGCAAATGCGGTCCGCAATACGGCCACGGAGCGCACGCGTTCGTGTGCAGGAGGCCTAATACAGTATCAGCTAGGGCTAATTTCACACCTGCGGTGTGATATCCGGTAGGCTGTTCTGGCAGAGAAGAGACTGACGGAATTCAGGGGCGTAACTACCATAGCGGCAGACCATGCGACTGCTAAGGGGCCCAGGGCAAGAGGGGGCCCAGTCTTAGTCGGGATCATCTCCTCTTCTACTGGGGGTGAAAACGTGGTCAGGACTCTACCCTCTAAAGCAGGCATCCTCAAACTGCGGCCCTCCAGCTGTTGCAAAACTACAACTCCCAGCATGCCTGAACAGTCTACAGGTATCAGCCTACAGCAGGGCATTGTGTGAGTTGTAGTTTTACAACAGCTGGAGGGCCACAGTTTGAGGATGCCTGCTCTAAAGGAACAACTTTTAGCAAATAAAGCAGTGGAAAAAAATGGCCCAAGGGTCTAGGCGGAAACCCTTCTGTCCTGTTGGGGGGGGGGGGGGGGCCTGGTTTGATCCTTGCTATGGGGCCCTTACTTCTTTATGTACGCCACTGCCGGATGCAGACAGAATGTCCACCGGCCCCATTATGTATAATGGGGTCCGGCAGAGATCTAGCCGCATTCCGGCAGTCAATGCGAAGAAGCGGCCAGACACAAACCGCTGCACGCTGCGGTTTGTGTCCGGCCGATTCCCGGCATTGTCTGCCAGAGCAGCCTGCCGACATTCACTCTGCAGGTGTGAAACAAGCCTAAGTAGACAAGACTTTGAAAATCTCATGTACACATTCCGTAAATTGACCTGCAGTGCGGATCCTGATATTTGCAGTCTGCGGGGTTTTTTCTGCAGTGTGTGGATGATTTTTTTTTTTTTTATGTGGCTTTTCACCATGCAGCAGGTTTTCCTCAGTGGGATTGCATTTACTCTACGCGGGGTCATCCCCTTATAGCACCAGGAGGCCTAGACCTTGTCTGCGCTGTTAAGTTGTCTGCAACAGGTCTCCTCTGACAGGTCACTTTAAATAGGAGTTTAATTTATGAAGATTGCATTACCTGGGGCTATGGTAATCTCGGCCTATAGAGTCATTCGCATTCAGCCTCATTTGGAATACGGTCAAAGGCTGCCGTTTTTCACCGTGACATTGTAATCACAGATCCACATTAAAAAGTCATTATTGTTTAGAAGCCAGGTTGGCTTGAAAAACACTTACTATAAAATTCAACGGCCTTTGTAAATTACCAAGAGGTTTATTCAAGAATATGAGGTGCCATCGAAGTTACTAGGCCAATGACCGGGGAAAACCGCCACATTTATGTGAAATGATTAGTAATGATCACTGTAGTAAAGACTTTACTGCTGACACATAAAATATTATGCAGATATTAAACTCTGGCGTGATATATCGGCCGATGGCGAGATACCGGCCAGGCAGCAAGGTGAACTGAATCTCATTCATGGAAGCCCCTAGTGTCACTGGAAAGTCTCTACTAGAGATTTTGTTTGAATTTGTTGAAATTCATTTTGGGTCCGATTAGCCCAATTTTTGAAAAACTTCAAATTGATAGAAATAAATTGCTCATCTCTAGTATGTACATTTATACATATCTGCTTGTGCCTCATATATCAATTTTCCCCCATTTTCTTTTTTTTTTTTATCCAGTAAGTTTTTGGTAAGATTTTCCCCTGGTGGTAGCCTCAAACTGTTCGATCAGTGCTTTTTCATGCTAAGATTTTTTTTATCTGTTGCTAAGGTTGTATCTAGTGTAGAGCGAATCGGAAGTCCGAATTTCAGGGAAGAATTGTTTCGGCCACAAAGCTGAATTTCCTCATGCTTAGTGATAACGAATCAATTTTCCCTGAATAGAATAAAAAAATAAAATACCTCATCCGTTTGAGTGCGAAGAGCTAGCCGCCATCTTGATTGGAGATCCTGAGCGAAATCCCGTGCTCGGTGACCTATGACGTGACCATGCCAGCCGACATCATCATTGACTGCGCGAGATCTTCAATTAAGATGGCGGCAGCCGGTTCTTAGCGATCAAATGGATGAGGTAAGTATGATTTTATTAATTTATTTTAGGCCTCATGCACACGACCGTTGTTGTGTCCCGTGTCCGTTGTTCCGTTATTTTCTGCAGACCCATTGACTTTCAATGGGTCCGTGGAAAACTCAGCTAATGCACTGTTTGTCATCCGCGTCCGTGATCCGTGTTTCCAGTCCGTGAAAAAAATATGACCCGTCCTATTTTTTTCACGGACAACGGTTCGCGGACCCATTCAAGTCAATGGGTCTGTGAAAAAACGCGGAGGCACACAAGATTGTCATCCGCGTCCGTTTTTTTTCCTATCATTTGCATGGAAAACTTGACTTAGATTTTTTTCTACTTTCCTTCATGTCTGTTGATCCTCCAAAAATAAAGGAAGACACACGGAAACAAAAACGGACACGGATCACGGAACAACGGAACCCCTTTTTGCAGACCGCAAAAAAATACTGTTGTGTGCATGAGGCGTTACACTGTAATGAACGCGGCATCTGAGGGGTACAATGACGGGGAGCGGCGCAATTGCTGTTCCCTGTCATTGCACCCACTAAGAAATGTGCTTTGTGACAAAGTAATTCATCACAAAACGAATTTTTGGGTAAAATTTGGCAAAGCAGCCGAATCTAATTTTCCAAAACTGCGCTCATCTCTGGTTGTGTCCGTACATAATGCTTCTCTGAAAAAGAAAGGGAAACTTATTATCTCATACCAGGAGCCCAGCTCTTTCTAGGTATCTACCCTTGAACAGAGCTGAGCAAAGAAACTTTGCTTGGCTGCCTGAGAGGCCTCGGTTGGGGTACTATTTCTCTTTATGGAGGGCACCTAGTATGCTTGAGGAGTATTCTAAGCCAGTCAATGCTCCTCTTATTTTCTGGGAAAATATATGAAATTTAGCACATCTTACATCTGCTGGCTTCAGATAGGCTTAGGAAAGCTAATTTGAAAATCTTTCCCAGAAGCAAAGAGGGGCATCCCCTGGCCTATAATATTCCGTACACATACTAGACATACTAGATGGTCTCCATAATGAGAAGGATTACCCCCCAGACAATGCATATATATTGCCTGGAAACCCAAAGTAACACACTAATGTCTGTCTCTCTCCAAAAAATTTGGGTTGGTGAGAATTTGAACTTTTTAGGAAATTCAGGATACATTCCAAACAGGTAGAATTGATTTGCTCATCCTTACTCTCCTCCTATCATACATCTTGGACCCACTGAGAGCGATTTATCAAACTGGTGCAAAGGAAAACTGGCTTAGTCTGCCCGCAGCAACCAATCAGATTCCACCTTTCATTTTTCATGGCTCCTTTGGAAAATGAAAGGTTCAATCTGATTGCTATGGGCAACTAAGCCAGTTGTCCTTTGCACCAGCTGGCCAGTTCTGCTCCATTTAAGTGGATTCTTAAAGGGGTTTTCCAAGATTCTGATATAGGTCATCAATATCAGATCGGCGGGGGTCCAACATTCTTGTCAATCAGCTGTTTGAGGAGGCTGCAACACTCACCGTAGCACCGCAGCCACCTCACACAACTGATCGGCAGGGGTGTCGGATTCCCACTGATCTAATATTGATAGGCCATTAATATCAAGATCTTGGACAGCCTTTTTAAACCAAAACTGGTTTGACATTGGCTAAACTAGGAGTCAGATCTAAGTAATCTACCCTAAGGCCTCATGCACACGGCCGTTGATTGGCCATTTGCAACGACTGGACATCCTAGGGGTGATGTGCGTGAGCGTGCTAGTGATAAGGTGCCGAGGATAGTAGTACTCACTGTTAAGTTGTCCCTTGGGACCAGCGTGCAGTGGATGGGAAGACAGCACGAAATCCTCCGGGGCACTCTCTCTTGCAGGGAACACCAGCCAGATGTTGGTTGAGGTTCCCTTGATGGTATTTGGTGTGTTTAAAGTGCTTTGGTGGCTGGGCCCCTGATTCGTGACGCCAGCAGCGCTAGAGAGAAGTAGTAATGATAATATAGAATAAGGAGACTAGAGCTTTTAATAAACTCCCAGTACTTTACTGAAGCAGATCCACAGGTCATCAATGTATGCAACAGTCATTTACATCAAGGCAGCTTTTACAGGGATTCACATTAGTTCCCAGAAGTTGCATAAGGGCTCTTTCACATCTGCGTTATAGTCTTCCGGCATAGAGTTCCGTCGTCGGGGCTCTATGCCGGAAGAATACTGATCAGGATTTTCCTAATGCATTCTGAATGGACAGTCCGTCCTTCAGGATGCATCAGGATGTCTTCCGTTCCGGAACGGAACGTTTTTTGGCCGCAGCAAATAGCGCAGCATGCTGCGCTTTTTGCTCCGGCCAAAAATCCGGAACACTTGCCGCAAGGCCGGATCCGGAATGAATGCCCATTGAAAGGCATTGATCCGGATCCGGCCTTAAGCTAAACGTCGTTTCGGCGCATTGCCGGATGCGACGTTTAGCTTTTTCTCAATGGTTACCATGGCTGCCGGGACGCTAAAGTCCCGGCAGCCATGGTAAAGTGCAGTGGGGAGCGGGGAGCAGCATACTTACCATCCGTGCGGCTCCCGGGGCGCTCCAGAGTGACGTCAGGGCGCCCCAAGCGCATGGATCACGTGATCGCATGGACACGTCATCCATGCGCATGGGGCGCTCTGACGTCATTCTGGAGCGCCCCGGGAGCCGCACGGATGGTAAGTATGCTGCTCCCCCGCTCCCCACTACTACTATGGCAACCAGGACTTTAATAGCGTCCTGGGTGCCATAGTAACACTGAAAGCATAGACGGATCCGTCTTCAAATGCTTTCAGTACACTTGCGTTTTTCCGGATCCGGCGTGTAATTCCGGCAAGTGGAGTACACGCTGGATCCGGACAACACAAGTGTAAAAGAGGCCTAAGACATAGTCCTCTATGACAATCAGTCATTCTATCTCTTATTTCTCCAGGTTGGAGGGATGAACTCTCTCTGCTGTACTGTATAATCCTATACCTCTGTATCCTCTTCTGGGAATACTGTATTCTGACAAATGGCCTTTTTGTCTTTAATTATGGTGGGTAGCTTGTAGCTTAGAATCTCTCACCTGATGCAAGGGAGTCTGGAGTCTGATAAATGACCGTTACCTTCCTTCGTCAATATTCTCATTCCCTCTCTGAGTTGCCTGGTTCTTCTGTAATCCTTTCCCTTCTATGGGCTGCTACATGGAACTAAGTATGGAGTTTGGAGAACCCTCCAACATGGCTGCGGAGGTCGGACATTGCACACACGGACCTTCTTGCTCCTTCTGCTCTGTGCTGTGTGTACGGCGGAGTTAACCCTGTGGAGGCCTGTTAGAACCTACGCCTCCCTATACAACTTTATGAGAACACATTTACAGGCACAGTTCACATGAAACACAATCACAACATTAAGCAGTGTGTTTTAGGACATTGCACATTTAGTGCATTGGGGACCACAATTTGCGGTCCCCAATGCTCCGGGCAACATCTGTGCGGATTCCGTAGACGGATCCAAACCCATTTAACTTGAATAGGTCCGTGGTCCATCAGCACTGCAAAAAAAGTAATGCATGCACTACTTTTTTGCGGTGCGGAGGCACGGACAGAAACCCCACGGAAGCACTCCCTTCCATACCAACCTTCTGGATTGCGGATCCATTCAAGTGTGCATGAGGCCTAAGACTGCCCTAGAACCACTGCTAGGAATGGGAGGTATGGTCTGTCTCTAGTCCTTTTTGGTCCCATCATCTTTACTACCAGTTGGTGAGAACATGTCCAGGAGTATCCTGTCCAGAGGTACACCCATATGGTACGAAGTTGTATTTTGAAGCCTTTGACAATGGCAGGTTCAACCAGTATCTTCTAAAGGTCATTGAGTTCTGGTGCATCTTCTTCATCCCCTGAAGAGCCATCATCCATCCTGCCATACATACAGCACATTTATGTAGAGCTTCTCAAAAACCTCCTCCCATCCCACATGGTAAAATGTGTCCTTTTAGTTAAACAAACATTCCGATTTCTAAAATTGTGCTGCATTAAAACTGCAAGATGAATGCTTTCCGAGGCTTTTAGCTTTTTACAGTGATAAGTACAGTAAATCACTCTGAATAGAGCAACAATGCAGGGCTCCAACCTTAAAGGCACATGGCACTTATTTTCCCGAAGAAAACCAGCCACTTAATACAGTACCAGCTCAGTAGATGAGATTTTCAAGATCTATTCCATAGAATGCAGAGGTTTTCCACGTGGAAATTGACCTGAGGTGTGGATTTTCAGTGCTGATTTCACCCTTTGGATCTGGGGAGAATCTATGTTAAAATCCACAAGTAACACATGATGATTTTGGCGTGGAAATGCAGCAAAATCCTCATAAATGAATTGCCATGTACATATACCCAAAGGGTTATTCCTAACTCAGCCATGTATGGTGAGATCAGAACAACCCTTGTATGCCATGGCCGGTGCTACGATAAATAACCAAGCGGGCCATGGTACGCTGTTTCCGTAAACTTCATAGACATGCAAAAGCAGCGTAGCGCAGTGTGGCACATAAATGGTAAAGTCCTCATTGAGAGTCATTTAATCCTATATTTTCCCTGACCAACATGGGTTCCCACCACAATTTATGCCATAAGCGTCTGATGCATGAGGGGAGGGAAGACTTACGTCCTGGAACCAATAGATGGGAGTCTCATCGGTAGAACCCCTAAAATGAAAGGGATTGTCCCACAAAAAAATTTTCTACACTTTTCAAACCAGGACCGGGATGTGAATACTTTTGCAATTGCATGTAATAAATTTTTTTAATATATCCACTGAGTTACTTACAGGTAATTAAATCCATCTGTGTAGCGCCACCTGCTGTTTGCTCTTTTTCTAACTTCTCTGTCCACCTCACTGAGGTGGACACACATACTCAGTCCCATCTTTCCCCTGGCACTAACTGCAGGGTGTTGGGTCCCCACTGATTGGATATTGAGGACCTATGCTGAGAATAGGTCATCAGTATGAGCAGCCTGGAAAACCCTTACGTCACCTTAGAAACAGCACTGCAGTAGAACTCGGAACCAGGGAAGAATTTAACTGTTCCTTTGCTGGTGTAGCAAGGTATGGCTAAGCAAATAAGACTTAACAACATAGAACCATAGCAGAGCTGTATTGCAGACAGAACAGCAGAGCTGCATTTGTAGAGCAGACTCTGAGTAGTCACCTAATAGTGGAGAAGCTCCTCCACCTTGATTGACAGGACCAGGCAGTGAAAACGTCATCATGCTTATTCCTGTCAATCAAAGTGCAGAGGGTGTGGCAGGTGCAGAGAGAGCACAGCCTCTAGGTGTAATGGTAACGCCCTCATTGCTCCTAGAGGCTCATTTGCATATAACAAAAAGTCATTTTTCTCAGCAATGAGAGCACATATGAACATGGGACCAACACAGATGCCTTCCGCTGCCAAGTGTACATGTAACAGGTCAGCCAGTGTCATAGGTACAAAACTGCTGACAGATGCCCTTTATTATGCAAGCAGGTGTGGACCCACTGCGCCACTGACTGGCTATACTCTGGAGGGGCGTGACTAAGCAACTTCCTGGTCTTCACTAGAGCCTCTGATGGTGAGGATAGGCTTGGGCCGTTAGGGTAGTTGCCAGGTGCCACTCCAGAGCAGTCCCCGAGTCAGTGGCAGCTGACCAGGAGGTCAGAGATACCGGTGCAAGCACCAAAGGGAAGTACGTGGTCAGGAATTCCGGGGTCAGGGCAGGCGGCAAAAAGCAAGGTCTGTAAATGAAGTCTGAGGTCAGAGGCAGGTGGCAACAGGCAAAATTAAATAATTCCAAAAGCAGGGTCCGGTACACAGCAAAGCAGAACTAGAAAAATACCCTCACACTTGGAACTAGTCAAGCTAGTGATGATGTTGTAGGAAGCGCCTTTAAATACTCCCTGCAATACAGCCATAGGCTGGTGAGATAGTGGGGCCTAACAACGGTACAGGTCTCCAGCAGGAAGTAAACTCTGGCATGGAGCACAGATGCAACAGTTAGGCTGCCTGCGCTTGTCAGCACGGGGGCGCATGGCAGCAGGAGTGAAAGAGGGAGCCTGTGCCCGTGGCTAGGGGCAGCAGCGCTGGCATGGACCGCTGGGCTAACGCCCTTTAAGATACGCAGTAGGCCTCAGCAGAACATTCATCAAAGTAGTTATGAGAGTGAAAACCGCGACTGATGGCTTTTATAAGGCAGTAAGGAGAGGGAATCTATCCCCGTCCACTAATGTATAGAGACATATTGTAAACAAGCATAAATGAACAGTTCGTTTCTCCGGGGGGAACAGATGCCTCCTTAAGACTGATTAAGCATCTTGTTCATCCTTGGTGTCTGGCAAAGGATCACGAGTCTGAACAAGAAAGCAAAATTTGGAAATGACAGCCTTATATCCTTTAGCTTCTCTAAAAGCTCTCGGGACTGCGGCATAGCATTTATAATTCTCGATTCCACTTCCCAGCTCGCTGCCTTTAATGGGATTCACCATGGAGAATAGACATTAAGCCACAGGATTTGTCTTGTAGCGAAGTTAAACACTTAGGCAGGTAGGTAGTGGCGTACCCTGCAGAGTCGAAGACTTTGAAATTACAGTCCCCTTCGTGAAGCAGCGTGACGCAGACCTCGCACGCTGTGATATCGGTTTTAAGTAAAGGTTCAGAAAACTGAAACTAAAAGTTGATCTGAGTGAATAAAAGTCTCACATAGACTATGTGGCCAAAAGTGGATATTGCCTTCACAATCTCTTACCAAGAATATGTGCAATAATATTCATCTGGTCAGGGACATAGCGAGCACGGGGGCTGGCAGGTACTCTAGATTCTTAGTGCCAAGGAGGGGTGACAACAGGCCAATTTCCCTTGCCAAGGGTATATAGATATTGGTGAAGAAAAGTCTATCTGGGGAAGGCCTGGTTGGGTATGGGCCAAATTGAGGGTGCACCATCAAGCCACTATCTTCTCTATGGTATCTAGATGCAGTAGTCAAGCAGGTATGTGGTTCTTTGCAATTGGTGAAGAAAAGCCTAGCGAGACAGGCTGGTGGGACGTGTGCCTAAGTGCTGGATGTTGCTTAGGATCATAGCTTTAGGCAATGCAAAAGGACCCTAGAGATCACTCTACCATATAAGAATGATAGATGAAGGGCAAAGCATGTTACAGATTTGGCATTGGAACCCAGACGTCCAGGAGTTTCAAGTTACACCCCTGGAGCCACTGGTGGGTGCCAACATGCCACTCTGCCTCACATAGGGGCACTTATATATTTTTAACGTTACTGTATTTTTTTCAAAATGTAGAAAATGTGACTATAAAAGGTATGACAGTTCTAGATTCAGAGAAGAAAGAATAGATTTCCACCTTTGGCACTGCTTTCTCAGCTGGCATCTGTCTTACGTATCCTAACCACTGAGGAACTTCTACCAGGGATAGTTTGCCCATCACTGATTCCCTAATAAGCGAATGGGCAGAAGAAGCAAGACTTAGATTTGCTGGATGATCATCACCAACCCATGCAATCAGACACTGGTGAACAGTCTATGGCAGAAGCTGCTTATGCTCCGCAAATTCAGTCTACAAAAAGCCAAAAAAATGATTGGCACAACGACAATTGATGGGCACCTGTGTTTTTGCCGAAATATTGGGTTGTCCATAGTTAAAGCCCTATGTGGCACAGATTTAAGATCTGCAAGCTTTGACTCTGGACCTAGTCACCTCTTAATAATTGGCTCCACTGTTTTATTTAGGTTCACTCTTCTTTCCATTACATTTTAACATATTCCCATGGTGTCTCCTCCATTCCTCAAGAAGATCATTGTTTTTGGGTAACATTGTTACAGCGGTGGCCCGTGGCTGCTATTGTCCTGCTCACCAGTCCCGGTGGCGTGGACTCGCCTTCTGCTCTCTTCCTGTAGAGTCCAACGACCTGGTCTTCTCTGTCTGTCCAAGCAGGTTGCAGCCTGCTTGCTGGCAAGGCCTCTCTTTCTCTGCCTGTAGGGTGATCACTCCCTCTGGATCTGAGAGGGCCAGAGTACAGACATCTTAATTCACACTAGCCAATGGCTGGTCACATTGGGTTACTTAAGGGACCTTCCTCTGTTGGAAGTTGCCTGTGCAATGAGTTTCCTAAAATGCTAATATCCTGCTAAGTTGTCTGACTTCTATATTGGCCCTTCGCTGCCTGCACTGACCTCGGACTGTTTATCAGATTGCTCATACTCTGCCTTCCCTGACCTTGGCCTGTCCCTGACTACGATTTTGCCCCTCCTCTCAGTTCCCTGCATTGGTGTCTCTTGACCCCCATGGGTCAGCCATCAATCATACAGAGACTACTCCAGGAGGTAGCAGCCTGGTGGTTCCCCTGCAGCAAAGTCCAGATCTCTGTGTAGGGGTTCAAGGGTAAAAATCAGGGGACTGCCAGGATAACGCCCTTAGGAGTAGCCCAAAGCCAGATCTGTTTGTTGACACAGTGCTTCCACACCAAGTGCCATAATACACATTTGGTGTTCTAATTAATCTCAAAGGTGTTTCATGGGGTGTAAGGCTCTGCTTACACCACTCAAGTGTTTCCTCTAAAGTAGCAAAATATATTTTATGGACCTTTGTATAAAAGGTCTTTGCTGAAGGAAGAAAAGACCCTCCCAAATTGTTAACACAAAGTCAGATGCACATATGGTGGATCTTATTATATACAGCAGTTACTACCTGGCATTGACGTAAAGGGTGCATTAGATACAATTGTTGCATTGTCCATTCTCTCAAAAATTTGTGTATTAACACTTCTGTAGAGGAGACAAACATATCTAAAAGGGGATCTTCACTTTAGGTCATCTCTTTCTGTTAGAAAGATTTCAAGATGATAACCTGGTCCATATACGGTCAGCTGGTTTCCCACTTCTGGGCTCCTATGATCAGCTGTGAGATGTAGCAGAACCTGGCAGCAAGTGTTCAGTCTCCCAGCAGCACCCCCATAGGAAAAAGGAAGCATTACACTGTTCTTATAGAAATCAATGGTGTGTCTGTGTGATGCATGGATGTGCTGGGTCCTCCAAAGCAAAAGACAATCTTTGTAGCTGTTTTCAATTTGGCTGAGAGATGAGGATCCCATTTTTCTCAACCAGACTCATTTGAGAAGGGGCGTCTCTGATGTCACCTAGAAGCCATAATATGCTCATATCCAGTCCAGATTTTACATTGGGTTCAGATTTTGCTTAATCATTGTGTATGAAAAGATGATTATAACGAAGAGCATGATGTCATCCTTCCCAGCATTATCTCATGCACGGCTGATTGTTGTTTCTTCTTACTTCTAGTAAATGAAGGTTGGACAGCTATTTAATTAGTGATGTAATTAAGACAAGGTTTGAGAAATGAAAATGGATTTTGCAGAAGTCATTAATGTCCCACCAAATTATCTGGTCTTGTCAAGTCTGTTCTGTGTCCTTAATTAACTTCTAATGAGACCCTAAAGAACATGGACACTGTTGACAAAAACAAAGAAGCATTTCCCATTGTTACACAATGTATCTAATGGATTATCTCATGGATAACTCCATGATGTAGTAGTTGCTTGGCCAATATTGATGATGCTTAGTTATATCAATAATAGGATGGTTCTGAAAGCATCTTCAAGATGTGCAGAGAAGAGGCCGTAGTCTTTTTAAAGGCTGCTTGCTAGACTAGTGATGTTCTGTATTAAGGCATCCCCTTTCATATTCATATTTCTACTCACAGTTTGGGGCCATTTACCAGTTTTACTTGGAGTGCTGTCTGAGTGGTTGTATTCTGCAAAGAAAACTCTTCAGAGAGTTGGTGTTTCAGAATAGAGCTGGTTCCTGGTAGGACAATATGCCAGGAATCAGTGGAAAAGCTGGTGGCTAAAGACAGTAGCAACAGTTGGCATTCTACGTGATGATCACGAGCTAGCAACAGTAGGTTATGGAAAACTGCAATGGCTATGGACAGACAGACTGGTTGAGTTGAGGTATATCATCCAGAGCATAGATCCAGGTGGAGCAGGGTATGGCAAACAGCAGCAGCTAGCACTCGAGAGGGACACTCAAGAATTAGCAAGCTGGACTATAGAGACAGTCGAAATAGGGTATGGTAAAAAACAGTGGTTGGTATTCTGGTGGAAACCGCTGGAGCAGAGTACAGCAGAGGCTGGCACTGGCTAAAGTGGTGAGATATATCAAGTGGAGCAGTTTAGTGGCAAGAACAAGATCAAGGCTAAGCCGGTTTAATAACACGACAAACAAAATCACCAAGAACACCATTGGGCTTGTAAAACAGGGCAAGGAGTGATAAAAAGGCTTTGGTTTGAATTTACCACACCTATTAAGTTCATGGTTTGTCACACATGACTTCTTGTGACCTATCATGGACCTCGTCTATCCTTGGATTGAGGACAGGTGAGCACCCTCACAGTGTGGTATAATATCAAGGATATAAAACAAAACAAGTGCACATTTTGATAAAGGTAGCCCTTTTTGCTATAGGGTGAGGAGGTTGGTGTGATCCTTAACTCAGGCATTGCTTGAAGACCAAATAGAGGAAGAAACTGGTCAAGAGGTTCTACTGCCCTTCTGAGGGGTGCATGGTGACCAGATCATGAACCAACACTAGGGTGAAGACATTTTTCTGATTTGTAGCCCTCTATGTAGCTCTTCGCTTCTTTGACTGTTGCAAAAAAAAAAAAAAGCTATTATATTGACCAGAACTTTTGAAGCAACTAATTTACTTGATTTGGCAAGTTAGTATTCTTAACTAGAGATGAGGTAGTTTTATTTTTTTGTCTTTTTTTTTTTTTTATATAAACGGCTTTCCCAACATTTCTCCAAATTGATCCAAGCCTCAAGAATGACCTCATTCCTCTACAAACCTCAGTCGTTTGCTCATCTCTAATGATAACGTATTTCCTCTATTTATCTCCGTCCCAGAACCAGATGTGAAGATGTTCTCAATATGTCCATTTCCTGCCATTCTTTATAGTAATCCCATCTTTATACTTTTAATTATTTTTTTTAAATTTAACAAAAATCTAAACGTATCCTGAAAGAAAATCCCATTTTAAATGAGACTGAAAATCTGCAGTGGTAAAATCTATACTGAAATCTGCCGGCAAACAATAGACTAAGATAAAGCAAATTGTTTCATTTCTACCGAGACGTCTCTTTCTCCAAACATGTATTTTTGTGACACTCGAGGTAAAGACCTTATTTCACCAGACGTCCAGTAAATATAGCGATTGTATGAGGAAAAAGCAAGGGGTGGGGGGGCGTCAATTTTTTTTTTCTATTTGCGCGACTAGCAAAATTGGTTTGTTATTTCATAGAGATGTATTTGTACTTTAAAATGTGAAAAGCTGCAGGAAGCCCCGGCCTTGTTTTTCTAGTAGGACGTAGTCTAAGATCTTGCAATGTTTATGCCATACATTTAATGTATCCATCATAGCCGACACATGGGGATGTAAAAGCCAAGTTCTGTATTAGCCTACTGGGATGACCTCTCCAGACGGTAGCACCCTACAGCTGAGTAATCCACGCTCCCCAGCAGTGATGGCATTAAATCCATTTCTATGGGGAATAGGAGATAGTTTAGTATTGAGCATGCTGGTGTAGATGACTGCTGGGTGGGATCCAAGTGCATCCTGTGCTCGAGGTGACATTGACTTGTCCTTAAATGAAATGGACATTTACTATTCAGTAAAGTACCTTTTTCTGCCTCGTTCCTTGAGGAATGTTTTATTCTTTGTTTTATATTTCACATTTAGCTTTTTTTTTGTTTCACATTGTGTAATATTTGTCCATGTAACCCTTTAAAGGGTTATCCAATGATTACTGTAAAAAAATGAAAACCAGACATCAATCATAGTGTATATGACTATCTTTCTAACAAAGCTGGAACCTGTACTTTACATGGATCCAGAATTGTTGTTCCAATTGTTCTGCTAGATTTATTTTAAGCCTGCAGTTCAGAGGACGTGTCTTTTCTCAGAGATGTGTCCTTTGTGCTGCAGCTCTCTCCCTATAACAGCTCCTGAGGTGTGTTCTTTCTGCTGCAGCTCTCTACCTGTCACAGCTCATACACTGTGTCCTTTCGGCAGCAGCTCTCTCCCCCTCTCTCACAGCTCAGGAGGCCTATCTTCTAACACTTGATACGGATGGTGGCAGTTGGAGGATGGAAGTTGTCATGTGCCACCACCTCAGCAATGTTACTGAGGTGGACGGAGAAATAAAAAAAAAAAAAAAAACAGCAGGTGGCGCTATACAGATACATTTTATTGAATGGTGGCTGCTAGGGATGAGCGAATCGACTTCGAATGAAACATCCGCGTTTAAAATTTATTACAATACTGTACGGAACGAGCGCTCCATACAGTATTAGATTGTATTGGCTCCTATGAGCTGAAGTTATTACTTCGCGAAGTCTCGTGGGACTTCGGGTAATGACTTCAGAAATTTATTTCTACTGTAAAAACCTTTTACCAAACCCAGGTTCGGTTCCAAGGTACCACTTGGAACCGAACCCAAGTTTTTTTACAGTAGAAATAAATTTCTAAAGTTATTACCCGAAGTCTCACGGGACTTCGCAAATTAATAACTTCAGCTCATAGGAGCCAATACATTCTAATTTTGTACAGAGCGCTCACTACGTACAGTATTCGAACAAAATTTTATGCAAATCGACTTTGAATGTTTCATCTGATGTCGATTTGCTCATCCCTAGTCATCTCTTTAAAGAAAGAGCCCGCTCCACAGCGGATCAGGTGCCATAGTTGCCGGGTGGCCTGCTCTTTCACACAGCAGATACCCGGGGATAATGCCTCCAATCAACGATAACACAGATCATAGACATTTAACTCTATGGACAGTGGTGACCAGGGCAGCTGGGGGACTGGAAGGGGGCCCGAAAGGCTCCCACGTGAGATCGGGGAAGCCGTTCACTCATATTAATAGCATAAGTTTCACTAAAGAGCTTCATGCTTTTACAGCTGTAGTTCTTATGGAGGCCTACAAGTGGCAGTGCTCCATAAGAAATAGTGAATCTGCCATACCCTGCAATGTTAATTCATCGCAGTGTAAAGGAGAAACGATCTGGAGATTGCATATTTATGTCCCCTAGAAGGGGTTTAAAAATATAAATATTTAATAAAGTTAAAAAGTAAAAAAAAAATATAAAAATTCTAATCAGCCCTCTTTCCCCATTAAAAATAAACAATAACAAAATTTTAAATAAAGAAGATTATATGAACTACCGGGTCCCAAAACCCTTTGAAGGAATTTGTTGGTAAATCAGGACAGGACAGTTTTTTTTTCTCTTAAACAATGAAAATTTTATTGACTGCAAGCAGAGATCTAGAAAATATGGATACACACAGTCTATTAGTAAACAACATTATTATTTGCTGACTACCTTGCATGCAGTATGCACTATATATTATATGGATTGCCTCGTGTCAGGTGCTACAAATGTTAACTATCCCGAGGGTTGGCCACATAAAAAAAAAAACAGTCTTCAATCAGGAGTGTGACTGGTGCGGTAAAAGACTTGGCGGTCTTGTAATCAGCAGCTGTGAATTATGGCCAGGTCCAGCCGATGGTGGCAGAGGCAGAATAGCACAGGTTATGGGTGAGAAGTGCTGATTTTCTCAGAAGGGTCTCTCGCACGTGTGGTCTCGTGTTCATCTGATGGTAGGTCAGGCAGACAGCGACCTAAACCGAGGAAGTAATTGTGAGAAACTGCCAGAGAGAGAAGACAATCAATAACAGGTCAAGGTCTACGCAGTTTGTTGATAGCGTCACTCAGTGTGAAGACTATCATGGATGGAGCATGTGCGGGGCTTTTCATATGTCACCACGGCAAAAGATGACTCTACCGTAGTAGGACCTAGCCTACATGATGCCCATTGATAGTAGATTGTGCTTCTTGAGATGCTTCATGCAGGAAAGGTCCTCAACATCTGACGGGTGGAGGTCCAACTCGCAGGACACCACCAATCATTGGTCACGTGGCTTTCAACCTTCTGGTGCAGTACTCTTGTGGAGTGCAGGAGTCTTTATTAGAACTAGTTTTGATCCAAAGTATCCAAAGTGGACTTCGATCCGAATTCCAGGAAAATTTGGATTAGCCGCAGAGCCGAATTTTTTCGTGCTTCGTGGTAACGAATCGATTTTCCCTAAAACGAGTGATGATCACCACCGTCTGAAAAATGGTGGACAACCCCTTTAAAGTCAACAGAAATGTGAGCACTCCGCGGAGACTATGGACAGCCCATGTACATGATTCACTGCTGTGTGAAAGTGGCTGGAGGCTTGGATGGTCGGTCTGTCTGACCAGAGAGAAGACAGACAGCAGAGTGAGAGCAAAAGATACAACGTGTGCAAAACATACAACTACTCACTGATACAAATACAGCATTCAATATCAGAACCTCAATTTCACATACATTTGCTTTCCTATGCGGTATACTGCCCCTTATTTATTGAAGTGTGTCATCATTTACTGCAGTCTTGGTTTATATTCGTATTCCAAGATGATCAGAGCTATATTCCTTAAAGGGGTGGTATCACTTCAGTAGATGACCTTTATCATGTACACTAGATCAGAGTTTCTCAACCAGTGTGCCTCCAGCTGTTGCAAAACTACAACTCCCAGCATGCCTGCACAGCCAAAGGCTGTCCAGGCATGCTGGGAGTTGTAGTTTTGCAACAGCTGGAGGCACACTGGTTGGGAAACACTGCACTAGATAAAGTTAATACACGGCACTTACTAATGTATTGTTATTGTCCATATTGCTTCCTTTGCTGGCTGGATTCATTTTTCTATCCTATTATGCACGGCTCGTTTCCAGGGGGGTTACGACCACCATGCCATCCAGCAGCGGTGGTCGTGCTTGCACACTATAAGAAAATGCACCACCCTGTGTGAGCTCCCATGGTCTCAACACCTTTTTCTATAGTGTGCAAGTGCGACCACCACTGATGGATTACAGGGTGGTCATAACCATGGAAACGAGCAGTATATAATGTGATGGAAAAATATGGACAATCTACATAATTTTATTTGCTGAAGGGACACAAACCCTTTTTAATTAATTTTTTTTATTTATTTTTTTATCTAGGGGATAAATGAAAACCAGATGGAAACAGATTGCACATGGCTGTAGGGGACTTTATATACCGGATTCTGCTGTGGTTAAAAGGGTTGGCGGTGATCTCCAGTGTCTCATCTATCTACTCACTGTGCACCATTCAATCTGCTATACCAGTAAGTGGTCACTTAGTACCTACCTAATGCGTATAGAAGAGGCATTACGGAACAGTTAATAGTACATATGACCTTACCTCCACCGAACGCGCGGCAATTTCTGGATCTAGTGATCTCATCGTCGTCTTAATGACCTCATCTAATTATTGTTAACGGAGAGATTGTCTAGAGCTTAATGCGCCTCCTAATGAACTCCTCGCGCTGCGCTGCTCTTTAACCAGAAACAGAGGATCATTTGGAAAATTAGAAAAAAAATACATTAAGGAGAGGAAGCCGGATTCATTTACATCTATCCCCGTGACATAAGATGATAATGACGCTGCCATCTCCAGCCATGATAGAAGACCCAGGTTCAAGGAGGTTACACCAATGCACTCTATGTAATACAGAGGACTAGCAGGAAGGAGTTTGTCATTTCCCATAGGACCTCATCTAAACCTCTTACATTAACGTTAGGCAGAAAGCTATCAGGCTGGATATAAAGAACGGAGAGGGCTCAGTGCTCAACATACAGTATACGGTAGGAATATTTTACATACAGGCTCCATTGATGAGTGTAAAGGATCCTGCAGCTCCAACTGTTAAAGGGACTGTGCCACAAACCATAGTCTACATTTCTCAAACCAGCACCTGGATCTGAATACTTTTGCAATTGCATGTAATTAAAAATTTAGCATAGCTCCTGAGTTATTCAGTAAAATGTATCTGTATAGCGCCACCTGCTGTTTGTTCTTTTCTTTATTTCTCGTCCATCTCCCTGAGGTGGGCGCACATGCTCAGATTAAATCTTCTTCTGCTACCAGCCATATCTTCTGATGAAGCTGGGTCAGATACAGGGAGAGAGCTGCAGCAGAAAGGACCCCCCCCCCCCCCAAGAGAGGACATTCCCCCTCAGCTGCCAGTCTGAAGATAATCTAGGGCCTGGATCCATGTGGAATACAGGGCTGGTTCTAGCGTTGTTAGAAAGAGACTGTCATGTACTATGTGTGTACTATCTAATCTTCATTTTTTTCCCATCAATCATGGGATAACCACTATAATTAAAAAAATATATATATATATTACAGTGTGTGTATTTTATAAGAATATGTGTGTGTGTATATATTAGACAGCATGCAGCCACCACGAGGGGGAGCTTATTGGATTCTTTGCTATCATTAAAGGGTTCACTGATTAATTTGAAAAACTGGTGGGAGCTTTTTTTTCTGATACAGAGCTCCAAATCCTCTGCATAAGCATAAAAGGATAACATAGCAGCCACCACTAGAGGGAGCTCTAGAGTTTACTGCATATTAGTTCTACATTGAGCTTAAAGGGTTTCTACCACCAGAAATACCGTTATGTAGCTGACTGACATTAGCGATGCGCCCATGTCAGCACTACATAACAGTATGTTTCTAACATTAGTCCCTGCCGCCGTTTTTGTAAAATAAGCACTTTTATAATACGCTAATGAGCCTCTAGGTGCTATGTGGGCGTAAAATCAGCACCTAGAGGCTCCGTCCACTCACCCTTTATCCTGCCCAGGTCCTCTGTTCCGCCCGCCCCGCTCCTCTTGATTGATGCCACGGTCCACCGCATCGCAGACGAAATTCCGCGCCTGCGCCGCTCACTACTGTATTCGGCGCAGGCGCAGTGAGTGAATGATGCGCTCCTGGTGCCGGATTCCTCACTGCGCCTGCGCCGACTACGTCACAGTGAGGAAGCCGGCATCAGGAGAGCGGCCTTCACTCACTGCGCCGAAGACAGAAGTGAACGGCGCAGACGCGGGATTTCGTCTGCGATGCGGTGGACCGTGGCATCAATCAAGAGGAGCAGGGCGGCAGAACAGGGGACCTGGGCGGGATAAAGGGTGAGTAGACAGCCTCTAGCTGCTGATTTTACACTCACATAGCACCTAGAGGCTCATTAGCA
This sequence comes from Bufo gargarizans, assembly GCF_014858855.1. Lineage (NCBI taxonomy): Eukaryota > Metazoa > Chordata > Amphibia > Anura > Bufonidae > Bufo > Bufo gargarizans. Next base: position 29,220,284 of record NC_058090.1, read on the forward strand.
TATTAAAAAGTGCTTATTTTACAAAAACGGCTGCAGGGACTAATGTTAGAAATATACTGTTATGTAGTGCTGACATTAGCGCATCGCTCATGTTAGTCAGCAACATAACGGTATTTCTGGTGGTAGAAGCCCTTTAAGCTCAATGTAGAACTAGTATACACTAAACTCTAGAGCTCCCTCTAGTGGTGGCTGCTATGTTATCTTATCCAAATGTATTCAAGGCTGGATATGTGGAGAACCTATATATCATTTTTGGGCTCTGGTCAAAAGTGTGCTTCATATGTTAACTGGGGTATATGTCCTGACCTGATTGACTGAGAGGCATCATGACGTCATGGCTACAGCACTTGTGTTGAAGAGCCATGATCAGGTGGTAGCCATTGGGTGGTGAAAATGAAGCATAAATGATGCCATAAGCTCCAGTTAAATGGTCGCACTAGCACCCCACAGAATATCCAGCATCCTGAAGATACTCTTAATGTATGGAGCTTGTATAGAGAGATTCCCTTTTAATAACCTATTCAGCTCTGCTACATCACTGTATACATAATTTTTCTGCCTGCTGATTGCATTGGGCTCATTTACACTCAGTGTCAGGTCTCTATATTTCTTGCTAATAACAGGAGCCAGTGCCCGGCATATACCGCTTCCCTAATCTTTCCAATCAGCGGCCACTGCCCTTTCATAGAAATCCATCTGTAATTTCAGGAGAGAAAAGGAATCTGACAGCTGCTCTGCCTCCAGCGTCTGCAGGTATAGATGGCATCAGCAGATAGGCAAAGCATTGATTTTCTTTTTTATTACAGCAGAATGAGCTTCCAATCGATAGTATTGATCCATAGGAACTCAAAGGAACTTCAGGAGACTCTTCACAGTGCAGAAGACCGCGCCACAATAGGTCTAATAGAGCGAGAGCAACTTTTTCTTCTTCTTTTTTTTTGGGGAGGGAGGGGTGCCCGGGTGACATTGCCGTTTCCAAGCATAGGTAATTCTGTCATTGAGCCTATATCTATCTCATATCTCTCTCATATGTCTCTCTCTCTTATATATCTCTGTCTCCCATAGCTCTCTCATGACTCTCTCTTAGCACTCTCCTAGCGCTCTCTCTCTCCTAGCACTCTATCTCTCCTAGCACTCTATCTCTCCTAGCACTCTATCTCTCCTAGCACTCTCTCTCTCCTAGCACTCTCTCTCTCCTAGCACTCTCTCTCTCCTAGCGCTCTCTCTCTCTCTCCCAGCACTCTCTCTCCTAGCACTCTCTCTCTCATAGCACTCTCTCTCTCTCTCATAGCTCTCTCTTCGCACTCTCATAGCACTCTCTCTCTCTCATAGCACTCTCTCTCTCTCTCCTAGCACTCTCTCTCTCTCCTAGCACTCTCTCTCTCTCATAGCACTCTCTCTCTCATAGCACTCTCTCATAGCTCTCTTAGCACTCTCATAGCACTCTCGCTCCTAGCACTCTCTCTCTCATAGCACACTCTCTCTCATAGCTCTCTCTTAGCACTCTCTTAGCACTCTCTCTCTCTTAGCACTCTCTCTCTCCTAGCACTCTCTCTCTCCTAGCACTCTCTCTCTCATAGCTCTTTCTCTCTCAGCACTCTCTCTCATGGCACTCTCTCTCTCTCTCATAGCACTCTCTCTCTCATAGCTCTTTCTCTCTCTCATAGCACTCTCTCTCATAGCACTCTCTCTCATAGCACTCTCTCTCTCATAGCACTCTCTCTCTCATAGCACTCTCTCTCTCATAGCACTCTCTCTCTCATAGCACTCTCTCCCATAGCACTCTCTCTCTCATAGCACTCTCTCCCATAGCTCTTTCTCTCTCTCATAGCTCTCTCTCTCATGGCACTGTCTCTCTCATAGCACTCTCTCTCTCTCATAGCTCTTTCTCTCTCTCATAGCACTCTCTCTCATGGCACTGTCTCTCTCATAGCACTCTCTCTCTCATAGCTCTTTCTCTCTCATAGCTCTCTCTCTGTCATAGCACTCTCTCTCTCTCAACTATCATTGTTGCAACCCACGGGTCATATGGCAGCGAAGGAGCCCATCAGCTGAGCTGCCTGATGGAACAGAGTGAAAATTCAGATCCTGCTGCTAGAGAAACTCAAGGCTGCACAAAGACAGTGGTTCAATTTTTTTTTATAAAGACCAATAGAAAAAAAATTATCTTTAGCGCAAAACAAGTACAATGCAATAATTAAAAAAGTGTACATAGCCTTTAAGCCGTGTATGGCAGTATTACTGCAGCCCCTTGAATCAAGCAGTTGGCGGAGATATTAAAGGGGTTATCCAGTAATTGATAATGATGACGTTTCCTATGGATAGGTCCTCATTAATACATCAATGGGGGCCTGAGTCGCAGCCCCTTAACTGATCAGCTGTTTCAGGGAGCCACCTCACTCACCATAGCTCTGGTGAGCGCCGCTGACTCCTGGCAGCTTTCCAAGGACAGCGCCATACATTGTATAGTGGCTGTTTTTGGTATTGCAGTTTAGTCCCATTGAGTTGAACAGGGCTGAGCTGCAACTAGGCCACGTGACCTATGGTGATGTCACATGGCCTAGGAAGGAGCTGTGGCTCTCAATGAGCACCTAAAATCTTCTAACAGCTGATTGGCAGGGGTCCTGTGTGTCGGACCCCCACCAACCAACCTAATATTGATGACGTATCCAGAGGATCTGTCGTCAATATAAATTCCCTGATAACCCCTTTAACGTGCACAGTTGCTTACATGGTGGGCCCATCAGAGGCTTCAAAATATATCTCTGGGTACCTAAATGATGCAGGGCTTTTTAGTAGACTGCATGAGCTGGGTAGCCTTTTATGTTCAGTTCTCGAGAAATGGAGCGCATCTTGAAGACGGTTCATACAGATTAGGAATACAATGAGTTTTTTTGTGCGCTCCCCATTGCATCAAAAAATGTAAATGGTTGTTTAAAGTTACAGCCAAAACTACACCATGAGAACGACGCCACTATCATTTGCCGTAATGTTTTCCTCAATCACGCACTTTTATCTGTTGTTCCGTCTCTCCGCCTCAGTCCCGCTCACAACATCAGGTCGGCCATAGACTGGCTTCTGCGGGTTAAATATTGAAGGATTGCTATCTCATTTCCCATATCTTGCTTTTCAATGGCCGCTCAGAATAACATGATGGTAATAATGGTCCTCGGAATGAGCTTTCAAAATAAGACTCTTTTCCCATTTATTCTCGAATAGGCCTCAGAATTGCCGTAATAAACATAACTTTCCTCCCTCGAAGCGTTGAAAGCTTCATCCTTATTTCTTTGTCTTGTTTCTTGGAACTTGATAAGTGATTTTGTAATAATGGTAATAACAGAACAAAAACCGTCTCCTTTACAAATCTATCGCTTTATTGTACGTCAGTGGTTTAGCTTACTGCATCTTCATAGTCTCCTATCTGTCTACCGCTTTCTGTCTCTTTCTATCTCTCTCTCTCTCTCTCACACCCTCTCTTTCTCTCTCTGATCAGTGTTTGTTGGCATTATTTGAGCACTCTATGGTGGTTTTTAGTTGGGCATTGTATGACACTAGTATGTAGGCACATTACTTTGCACTGCATAATGTGGATTATCACATTATATGAGATACAGATGTAGCACTTGTCACCTTTACCAATGTTGTGCTACTCTATTTGGTTCTAATACACAATGCGCTATGCAAACAGCTTAGCATGCGGTGGTGCTATACAGAAGGGTGGTAGCCTACTGCTGGTAAAGGTAGTGATTGCCACATCTGGAGTTATTTTGTACATATACGATGGATGGGTGGATATTGGACAGACGTGACGGACAGACAGACACGATTGATTGACAGATTGCTATAATTCATATGATCTAGATCCGATAGATTAGATCAGGGATGGCAAACTGCGGCTTTCCAGCTGTTGTAAAACTACAAAGCCCATCATGCCCTGCTGTAGGCTGATAGCTGAAGGCAGACTGGGCATACTGGGAGTTGTAGTTTTACAACAGCTGTAGAGCCGCAGTTTGCCCATCCCTGGATTAGATAGATTGATCTAGATCCGATAGATTGATATAGATTAGGGCTCCTTCACACTTGCGGCAGGACGGATCCGGCAGGCTGGTCTCCCTGTCGGATCCGTCCTTCCGCTGTTTCGCCGAGCCGCCGGACCGCCGCTCCGTCCCCATTGACTATAATGGGGACGGGGGCTGAGCTCTGGCGCAGCACGGCGAAAGCCGCCAGACTAAAAAGTCCTACATGTCCGACTTTTTAGTCCGGCGGCTTTCGCCGTGCACCGCCGTGCTGCGCCGGAGCTCAGCCCCCGTCCCCATTATAGTCAATGGGGACGGGGGGACGGAGCGGCGGTCCGGCGAAACAGCGGAAGGACGGACCCGACAGGGAGACCAGCCTGCCGGATCCGTCCTGCCGCAAGTGTGAAGGACCCCCTAGATCGATTAGATAGGTTGATCTAGATCAGATTAGATGGACTGATCTAGATCAGATTGAGGGATTGTTCTAGATCAGATTAGATGGACTGATCTAGATCAGATTAGATGAATTGATCTTGATCAGATTGATGGCTTGATCTTGATCAGATTGATGGCTTGATCTAGATCAGATTGATGGCTTGATCTAGATCAGATTGATGGCTTGATCTAGATCAGATTGATGGCTTGATCTAGATCAGATTGATGGATTGATCTAGATCAGATTGATGGATTGATCTAGATCAGATTGATGGATTGATCTAGATCAGATTGATGGATTGATCTAGATCAGATTGATGGATTGATCTAGATCAGATTGATGGATTGATCTAGATCAGATTGATGGATTGATCTAGATCAGATTGATGGATTGATCTAGATCAGATTAGATGGATTGATCTAGATCAGATTAGATGGATTGATCTAGATCAGATTAGATGGACTGATCTAGATCAGATTGATGGATTGTTCTAGATCAGATTAGATGGACTGATCTAGATCAGATTAGATGAATTGATCTTGATCAGATTGATGGCTTGATCTTGATCAGATTGATGGCTTGATCTAGATCAGATTGATGGCTTGATCTAGATCAGATTGATGGATTGATCTAGATCAGATTGATGGATTGATCTAGATCAGATTAGATGGATTGATCTAGATCAGATTAGATGGATTGATCTAGATCAGATTAGATGGATTGATCTAGATCAGATTAGATGGATTGATCTAGATCAGATTAGATGGATTGATCTAGATCAGATTCGATGGATTGATCTAGATCAGATTAGATGGATTGATCTAGATCAGATTAGATGGATTAATCTAGATCAGATTAGATGGATTGATCTAGATCAGATTAGATGGCTTGATCTAGATCAGATTAGATGGACTGATCTAAATCAGATGGATTTATCTAAATCAGATTAGATGTATTTATCTAATTCAGATGGACTTATCTAGATCAGATTAGATGGACTTATCTAGATCAGATTAGATGAATGTATCTAGATTAGTGTCACGGCCATGGTCATGGTCGTGACTCCTGAACCGCAAGCGGTTGCCTGCGGTTTGGTTTGGTTGTTCAACCACAGGTGAGGGCCGCTAGTGTGTTGCCTCACTTGTGGTTGCTGTGGGCAACAAGTCGTTTGCTATTGTCACAGTATAGCAGCCTGAGCTGGTGCTAGGCAGCTTGCGGCAATGTGCATGCGGTTGCAACCTTTCTGGTGTACACGAAGATTATGTTTGGTGTGCACTGTGACTCTTCCCTTCACTGTGGCTGCCCGTGGCAACGTTTGGTTTGGATGTGTACATGTGGTGGCAGTGTCTCGGCCTTCTGGCTGACTCCCAGGACATGGTTGCCACCCATGTCATTGCCTACGGTAACAGCTGCAGTGTGATCTTCTTTTGGACACTTCACCTTTAAGTGGTTTCACTCCCTGGTTAGTGTTGGAAGGGTTAATTCCCTCTCCTGTGTCTGTCTGTGTGGGTGTGGCCACTTTGGGCTATAAAGCCTCTTTGGAGATCAGAAGCTGAGGGGTTCTTCAGCCATGCTTTGCTGGAGACGCCCTCCTGGTAATTCCATATGCCGGATCATAAACACCTAGTGCACACCAGACATACAAAGTGCATAACATACACACACACCTAACTGAGAGGTTGCTAGGTGCAACCGCATGAACATTGCCGCAAGCTGCCTAGCACCAGCTCAGGCTGCTATACTGCGACAATAGCAAACGACTTGTTGCCCGCGGCAACCACAAGTGAGGCAACACACTAGCGGCCCTCACCTGTGGTTGAACAACCAAACCAAACCGCAGGCAACTGCAGGCGACTGACCATGGCCGTGACAATTAGATAGATTGATCTAGATTAGATTAAATAGGTTGATCTAGATCCCATAGATAGAGATGTTGGATATAGTGCAGTGGGCTGAACCAGTCCCGTATAATATCCGGGCTGCAGAGATCGGCACAATCCTTCCTATTCTTGTAAGACTTCAATACCTGTCACTTAAGATTAGTTTCATGTATTTCTTAATAGCAGCTTTTCTATGGTTTGTGTAAACTCCCTAATCATGTTAACAATCACTTTACGGCAAGGCCTCCGAAACACCGACTCTCAGGTCAATGAAGCCCATACGAGATCCGGCCTCATTTCCATAATAATCTGTTATTTCCATAAGAATAAGCCGGTAAGGGTACTTTTATTGCTGCAATAAAAACAGCCAAGTGATATGGTGATGGTACTTTATTAGATTTATTTTATCTGCCTGTACCGGCGGTGACACAGCGTAACCCTTATTTATGAAGTTTAAATGAATGTCTTATGGATCTTAATACAATACAGAAGAAAATTACCATGACAGTCAGTTTAATCTGGATTTGTATCCGACACAAATGGTCCTGGGATAAATTGCAGGAAATAATTTCCCTTCTTGCTTGTATCCATAACAACCTGGGATAATTGGTTCCCCCACTTACATCTTCATCTTTGACCAGGCGAAATAACAACCTCGCGAAAATGGAGGTGAAAGGCGAAAGAGACACCACAAAGGGTTGACGTGTGCCTCGGATTCATAGCCAAGCCACTGAAATATGGCTCTGCTGAGTCAATATGTCATGTAGTTAACGGGTTGCGGAACGTTTTCCAGACTTAATTGTAATTGGAAAATATCCCGCCGGACGTCGACATGAGTCAACTTTGTGCTGTGTATTTACAGAGGCAAAAAAAATTGGATGAGTAAATTCTAGTCAACAAAATGTAAGAGATAATATGTGAAAGTATACAGGACAAAAAAAATAAATCACACTCCGGAGTTTTTTGCGCAAAATAGAAGCATATTTACATATGGCTCTCGGCAACACGGACCTGACACTGCTGAATGCATCTGAACAGTATATATGAGCATTGTATGGCCACTGTGTGACAGTATTCATTTTGGCACAGTGTTGTAATATTCACATGGGAATTGTATCAGTTTACCAGTATTTACTCTGTGTGTGCGTATACAGATGTAGTAGAGTTAACACTCATGGTTTATGAGACGTGTTATCTAAACTAAATGCGTTAAGCAAACACCGTCAATTGCTTTTCAATGGCTTTTGCTTTTGCTCATAACACGATGAGTTAAGAAATTTTAAGAGGACCTTTCATCAGAATTAAACTTCTAAAGTAACCATACAGGCGTGTAGAGCGGCGCCCAGGGACCCCCCTGCACTTCCTGTTATACCTGGGCGCCGCTCCGTTCTCCGGTAATTGCCTCCGGTATCTTTACAGTTAGGCTCCACCCAGGGGAACCTGCCGTCGGCTCATTCTCCAATGCTGTAGCGCTGGCCAATCACAGCGCTCAGCTCATAGCCTGAGAGAGAGCTGAGCGCTGTGATTGGCCAGCGCTGCAGCATGGGAGAAGGAGGCTCCGGCAGGTTCCCCTGGGTGGAGCCTAACTATGAAGATACCGGAGGCTATACCGGGAGAACGGAGCGGCGCCCAGGTATAACAGTAAGTGCAGGGGGATCCCTGGGTGCCGCTCTACATGTCTGTATAGTTACTTTAGAAGTTTAATTCTGATGAAACGTCCTCTTTAAGTTAAGAGTTTGTGTGCTAACCCTGCGACATCTGTATATGTATGTGTGTGTGTGTGTGTAATATATATATATATATATATATATATACAGTTGCAAGAAAAAGATTCTTTAGATTCAATGTGCTCCTTCTCTCTTCCTCTGCAGAATCTGATGATGACATGAATACTTTGGGTAAGATAGCTGAAATACCCTACTGCAGTGTGCAGATTTGGGGAAATCATAAACCAGGTTGTGTCTAAGTGTGCATGGTGTCTTAGCAGTGTTCCCCTCACAGCAGTAATGTCTATAGATTTTGATAGCAGTGTAACTTACTAGCTCCGTTTATGACGAGCCTTTCTGGAATCTCTATCTATCTATCTATCTATCTATCTATCTATCTATCTATCTAAGAGTATTTCAGTCTTAAGATGGTTCTCTCTTGGTAGATCAAGCAGAGATGGTTAGTCTCTGTAGCTGAAGGCCAAATACTGAGGAGCGGAGCACCTGGACTTTGCCTCCTCTTCTTCCTGCTAACGCTGGACCCCTCTTCTAGACTGAGCAATCCCCAATTCATCTTCCCTGGGGGCCATGCCAGAGTAGGTTAACTCCATTACTCCCATACATTACCATACTGGATATACAGAGCATAAAATTACAACATAAATAAACAAAACAATTTTGTGCAACCAGCCTTTGCTCTGGGGTACTGCACTTTTACTAAGTAAATTTTGCGTGAAATACATGGGCCCTGTATGGAAGACATTATCTGGGCACTGAATGGCAGTACTTCTGTAGGCTCAGTATGGCAGTATTTACCTTGACATTCTATATCAGTATTTATCTCAGACCTGTGTGGCAGTATCTGGGCAATTATGTACGATTTTATCTGGTAGCAGTATGACATACGGTAATTTATCTTGGCACTGGGTGGGGGTAGTTATCTGGGCATAGTCTGGCATTATATGGGTACTGTAGGCACTTTATCTGGGCAATGTATTTAGTGGTAATGTAATCACTGCAGCGTACTGTTTTATTGTAGATAATTAAAGGTTAGGCCTCATGAACACAACAGTATTTTTTTGCGGTCCGCAAAAAGGGGTTCCGTTGTTCCGTGATCCGTGTGTCTTCCTTTATTTTTGGAGGATCTCCAGACATTAAGGAAAGTAAAAAAATAAATCAAAGTCAAGTTTGCCATGCAAATGATAGGGAAAAAAAACGGGCGCGGACGACAATCTTGTGTGCCTCCATGTTTCTTCACAGACCCATTGACTTGAATGGGTCCGCGAACCGTTGTCCGTGAAAAAAATAGGACAGGTCCTATTTTTTTCACGGACTGGAAACACGGATCACGGACGCGGATGACAAACGGTGCATTAGCTGAGTTTTCCACAGACACATTAAAAGTCAATGGGTCCGCAGAAAATCACGGAAAACGTAACAACGGACACGGGACACAACAACGGTCGTGTGCATGAGGCCTTAGGATCAGGATGTAATGGTTATCGCCCGGCTTCTGATTTAAGAGGAATTGTGTCCCACTGGTAATAGTGTATATTTTGTACATTCTACTGATATCCATATTAAAGAATATATAAAAATAAGTGATGGATCATAAGTTATTTCCTTTTAAAGAAAAAAGTTTTTAACCCCCCCCCCCCCCCCCCCAAGTCTTTGCAGTAATACGGGTATTGAAGTCCTTGGTGACATCTAATATTCTGATCATTTCCTTTTCAGAGACGTCTCTACATAATTTCTCCCATTTGTAAATTGGAATAGAGAGATGATTTGTGCCTGATCTCCCTCTCTGTTCTCGTGGTGCAGAGCAGACAGATCATTTACAGACAGATGTCTCCCCAAATGTATCACCGCCAATTACTGCAGAAAACCAGGCTTCCAAACTTGAGTCTGCTAAACAAAGGAATCGCCCAAAAGCGCCCAGGATCCTCCGCCGCGTGACCCCCCTAGAGCCGTCGCATACCTTTGTAATCTGCTAATTGCGAAGCAGCTGCTGCCCTGTAAAACCAGGGATGAATTTATCTGCTCTACAATATGTCGGATTAATTTTGCCAATCGTATTCTGGCGGTAGACATCACTTCATCTGTAGTCCGCAGTCACAGGGTATAATAATCAGCCTGGCATCTTCCTCGTCTTTCTCCTTCTTAGAAAAGGGTAAAAGACGTCCTCCCCAACGTAGTAAACTGAGCTGCATTTTATTGAGACCAAGGTTCGTGGTTATTTCCAGGTTTAAAATATCATATAATATAAAATACAATAAAGTAATTATACTAATAATTAATTATTTAAGATATTAAACTACACTCATTGACCGCAAAAAATAATAAACTCACCTAGAGGTTTTGGATTGTTGCAAAACTCGGCATGTAGTTATGGGGTATTGCCACAAGAGGGCGTAAAAGTGCTTAGTCGCTGCCCTACAGAAAGGCTCTCAGAGGCTCCTTTTGGGTAGTGTACCTGTTTGTGAGAGATCATTGACTGCTAGACATGCCACTATGATGCACTCAAAGAAATTTTGCCCAATTGACAGACTTTGTGATAGGGGGTCATCATTTGACTGAGGTAAGCATCTAGGCCAGGCATGTCCAAACTGCGGCCCTCCAGCTGTTGCAAAACTACAACTACCAGCATTCCTGGGAAGCTTACAGCTATTAGGGCATGCTGGGAGTTGTAGTTCTGCAACAGCTGGAGGGCCGCAGTTTGGACATGCCTGATCTAGGCCATTCTGACCCAGTGTCTGGATGGCCCAGACGCACCACCAGTAGAGAGGATTATTTGATCCACTGAGAAGCCAGAGCAGCTACCGCTGTTTCGTGTCCACCATCCAGACACGGGTGGCCCCTTCAGTACACCTCTGTCTCTGTCTGGACCATTTCCAGACACTTAGCTCCTGCCTTTGCTGTGAGACACTGCTCCAACTCCTGGTGTGATGATCTGGGGAGCCATCACATATGACAGTCGGTCACCCCTAGTAGTAATATGAGGTACACCAACAGCTCAGTGATATGTGCAGGACATCCTGCCACCACATGTGTTCCTCTCATGGCAGGACTTCCAACTGGTATTTTTCAGCAGGATAAGGCCTCCTGCACACGACAGTATTTTTTTGCGGTCCGCAAAAAGGGGTTCTGTTGTTCCGTGATCCGTGTCCGTTTTTGTTTCTGCGTGTCTTCCTTTATTTTTGGAGGAAGGAAAGTAAAAAAAATATCTAAGTCAAGTTTGCCATGCAAATGATAGGAAAAAAACGGACGCGGACGTGCGGACGCGCATGACAATCTTGTGTGCCTCCGCGTTTTTTCACGGACCCATTGACGTTTTCCGTCAAAAAAATAGGACAGGTTATATTTTTTTGACGAACTGAAACCACGGATCACGGACGCGGATGACAAACGGTGCGTTAGCCGAGTTTTCAACGGACCCATTGAAAGTCAATGGGTCCGCAGAAAATCACGGAACAACGGACACGGAATGAAACAACGGTCGTGTGCATTAGTCCTAATACTCACCCACACACACCAAGGGTTTCCCAGGAACATCTGCAATCGTTTTCAGCTGCAAAATTGGGACATTTAACCCCAGTGACTGCCCATACGCCTTTTTACAGAAGTCACTAAGGGGCTGTTTAACCCCTTACATGCCCGCCGCATGTTAATGGTGAGGGAGTGGATTCCCTTTATCTCCCATTGGCACCCCGCAAATGAGATTGAGGGGTGCCGATGTGTGCATAGGTTGGCTGGGACCTGGTGTAGGCCCCAAGCCTCAATTGTAGTGTTTTCCGGCAGTCTGCGCCACTGACATTAAAATACTATGTACTATAGGGATATTACAGTGTAAAATAAAAAAAATAAAAAGCTTACCTCATCCATTTGCTCACGACGGGCCACCCGCGGCCATCTTGATGGTGACGTAATACGTGCGGTGAGAGATGGTCAAGCAAGATGGCAGCGAGCAAATGGATAAGGTAAGTACAATTTTGTTTTGTTTTGTCTTTTTTTACACTATTTCAGGTAAAAACGATTCATTTCCACAAGGAAATTCGACTTCGCGTTGAATAGAATTTATCCTGAATTTCGGATCGAAATTCTAGTCATTAACTGGCGATTATTTTATTATATGGGACTGGAGCGAATCGGCAATTTATACGCCTCCACTTAAATGATCCATCTGGAGGCAGGAGGGCAACGAACACAGATATCCTGATCCTGAAGAGACTGGACCCCACGAGGCCCATAGGTGGGCTGTGTGATAAAGCCGTTCATCATTTCTGGGTCTGCTCCCCAGACCACATCTAAAAGCCGCCGCGGTGTAACACGTCTTTAAATTTTAAATGAAATCCATAATCTTTTCTCTTTGGGAGAGTTATGTCGGAGAGGTTCTGGACGGTTTTCTACGTCGTTCATGAATCACATATTAAGGTTTTATAGGGAAGGTCATGGAGCGCCGCTGAACCAGAATAATGTCGCAGGCTTGCGTCTGGATTTAAATTCATTAAGATCTGACAACCGGCAGCATTTGCTACTCGCTGTGTTTTTGTGGCTGTGACCCCGTACAAATCACTCTGGCGCTGAGTGCTTGAGTACACCATAAAACAAAGGGGGGGCTAGGTGCTGATCGTCGGCCACATAAAGATACGTTAAGGAACACAGAAGGATTTTTATAAAGGAAAACGGCCACAGTGCAGTAGATGTAGCTCCTCCAGTGACCTCATAGCTGTGGTCTGACCAGAGCCGGCCGTGGACGGGTGAGACCTGTCCGCTGGGGGCTTTGCCTATCACAGCTGTCACTAGAGAATTTTGACCACCGTGAATTTTAAGAGCAATTATATAACAAAATTGTGCCGCACTATTACTAGATAACTTCATCTATGGACCTGTTAGTTGCTCACTGTATGGCGGTATATTTTTAACACTATATGGTAATATTTCATTGTATTGTACATTGTATTGTACACAACATTTCATTGTATTGGACATTGTATTACATTGTATTGTACAGTGACAATAAAGGCATCTTATCTTAATATTATTTAGAAGCTATGCGGACTTTGGTTACTGTACAATGTTATTACTTGGTCACTATAATGGGAATATTTGGCCTCTGTACGGGTACTTTCACACTAGCGTTTTTCTTTTCCGGTATTGAGTTCCGTCCTAGGGGCTCAATACCGGGGAAAAAACTGATCAGTTTTATCCTAATGCATTCTGAATGGAGAGCAATCTGTTCAGTATGCATCACGATGTCTTCAGTTTAGACACTGTACGGTTTTTGGATGGATAAAATACCGCAGCTGCAGTATTTTCTCCGTCCAAAATTCTGGAACACTTGCCGGAATGCCGGATCCGGCATTATTTTACATTGAAATGCATTAATGCCGGATCCGGCCCTAAATGTTCCGGAAAAACGGATCTGGTTTTGCGGGCTGCGCATGCGCAGACCTTTAAAAATGGGAAAAAGATAAATACTGGATCCGTTTTTTTGGATGACAACATTTGTGAGATGGATCCGCATCCGGATCAGTCTACAAATGGTATCCGTTTGCATACAGATTGCCGGAATCCAGCGACGCTAGTGTAAAAGTACCCTATGGTGTCATTATTGAATCACTATGGTAATATTATTTGGTCACTGTACGGAGCTGTTTTTTAGTTTGCTATATAGTGGTATCTGGTCGCAGTAGGTGGTATAATTTGGTCACTGTATGCCACTCGGTGGCCACTGTTATTTGGTCACTGTACAGAGCTGTTTTTTTATTACTGTATGGTGGTATTATTGTATAGCATGTACCACGCTGACGGCACAGAATGCCAACAGCGTGAAACAGGTCATACAATGGTCATTCTAAGAAGGCTGTTCAGGCATAGAATGCCGAGAATTAGCCAGACAAAACCACTGGTATTTATCCGGTCGTTTCTCTGCATATTTGCCAGATTCCATCCTGATCACCGCCGGACCCCATTATAGTTAATGGGGCTGGGCAGCATCCGGCAGGCTGTTCCCGACCAGAGAAGCCTGCCGGACCTATAAGTGCTAGAGGGCAGCTAGGCTAAGTTGGCATTTTCTGATCAACCTATGGAGCAATTTTTTGGTCACTGTATAGAGCTGTTTTTTGGTTACTGAATGGTGGTATTATTTGTTCATTGTATGGTAGTATTTTTGGCCACTGTATGGCGCTATTAGGTCACAGTATGGTGATATTTGCTCACTGTACGGTGGTGGTATTTGGTCACAGTATAGGGATATTATTTGGTCACAGTATGATGGTATTTTTTGGTGTAATTATTTTTTCTCTGTATGGAGTTATTATTAGGTCACAGTATGGTGATATTTGTTCACTGTATGGTAACATTTTGGTCACAGTATGGAGCTATTATTAGGTCACTGTATGCAGGGGTGCACCCCCAATGAGACCAGGTTAGGCAATTGCCTCAAGCAGCAGCAGGTAGGGGCAAGAGAGGGGGGCAGCGGAAAGGTCATGGGCTGAAAGGAACGGGTTAGGTTAAGAAATTAGCATTGGGTAGGGGGGGGGGGGCGCCATTTCAGTTTTCGCCTCAGGCAGCAGAAAGGCTAGGTGCACCCCTGACTGTATGGTGATATTATTTGGTCACAATATGGCGGTATTGGGTCACTGTAAAGGAGCATTTGCTGAGACATGTGACACTTTTATTTAGGCACTGTACAGTGCAAGTTCCATGTGTCTATTGCCAGAGGACAAACCTGAGGGTCCTGGGCCTCAATGCAAGATGTGGTACCGTGCTGCATTCACAATACTGATGCCTTCTTATTGGCTAATACAGGCACCAGGTCCTGGATGCAACCGATCCCTCTGCATCCCACATAGTTACCCCCTGTCCACAGCTTAGGTATCTATACTAAGATATAAATGTCTCTAATTTTTTTGTGTAACATAATATGAATTCAAAAGATTTGAGAATGAATAAGCTTACGCAGGCTAAGTGATTACATATACGATAACACAAACAAATCACATACTGAATAATAAACAGTAAATAGACATCACTAGCCTAAATATGCAACATGCAATGTGGGGTAGCACCCCGGTCACCATGTCATAGCACATGGACGACACCACAGGGTGTACAAGGAATAGGAAAAATCAATACTCACATCAGGCATGCTCAACCTGCGGCCCTCCAGTTGTTGTAAAACTACAACTCCCACAATGCCCTGCTGTAGACTGATAGCTGTAGGCTGTCAAGGCATACTGGGAGTTGTAGTTTTGTAACATCTGGAGGGCAGCAGGTTGGGCATCCCTGACTTACATCCTACCTAGAATGAAGTCTTTTCAGTACAATGGCAGATAGGTACTCCATTACAAGGTACATCATTACACAGAATGGTAATAATAAAAGGGAACAGAATTTAAGGGACAGAACCAATTAGTACTTAAAAATACCCTTACAATACACCTTGCTAACTGCAGATGTTCCTTCTCATCCAGCTTTCCCAGAAACAGATGTAAAAACAAACCTGCCACCCCCGCTAGCATATGTTATAATTGTATTCCCCATGAAATGAGTTTCGGAGCATCTTTACGTAGAAATCCCGTTGTGCCGTCCACCAGTGATGACCCGTTCAGACTGTCGGGAGACATCCTATTGACAAGCAGCATAGTAATGCCCTGTTCATACGTTTCTAGGAGGAATAATAGAGGAACGGTGCAATACTTCAGAATTTCATTGGGAACACAAGTATTTACTAAAGCAGACATATCAGAGGAGCCGACAGATTCTCTTTAGATGTTTTTTTTCATGGGGGGGGGGGGTGTATCTTCAATGCACATGGCACCTGGTAGACTGCGACAGGAATCAGACTTCACAGAAATACATGATGTTCATGTGACAGATACAACTCCTGAACAGGATTTTATTCCAAACTACAGAAACAGAACAAAACCATCCAGCGAGGACTGATGTGCGGCGACGGGGAAGCGTCAGATCAATGTTTTGCCATGTTTAAGTAATCCCCATTCTTTTTGATGTCTGGCGGTGCCCGTGTCTCCGTACACAACAACACAAACACCAGGATTTGTCTTTTATCTTCTAATTTATGATAATTACACCACATCAATGGCTTCGGTCGGTGTAGAAGCAAACTGTATTGGAGTTGTCAAAGCTTTTGATATTGTAATGTATGACAATTCCTTCTGCGAGCGTCTCCATCTTAAGCAAAAAACCCAAGACCACTTTAGAAGCCGTATTATGCAAGTGTCTGAACGTCTTGGAGCCAGGGACCGTCTAACATCTCGAGTACGCCGAAAAGACGGCTCCCTTTAATCTGCTGAATGTTTACTTTTAAAGCCTTGTATAGACTGTGAGAATAGGAGAGAGGATTCCACCTTTTCCTGTCTTGTAGGGTTTTTCCTCTTCCAAATTCTTTCACATCCACAGTCCGATGTGCATCAGACTGCTTAGAAAGTCAGTAATTCAACATCATGACGGATAAGATGGACCTAGAGATAGACAGACATAGATATAGCGAAATATATGATAACTAGATTGGATTGATGGATAGATAGAAAGAATAGCTAGGATACATGTGGGAAGAATTGATAGAAATGAGATAAGATAGATGGATAAATAGGATAGAAACTAGATAGATAGATAGATAGATAGAATAGTTAGGATACATGTGGGAAAGAGAGACACAGACCAACAAATAGATGTGAGAGAGATAACATTTACATAGATAAGTTAATATAGATGTAGGAAAGATATACAGGCCGACAGATGGATGGAAAGATATGTTAGACATCTTATATTCCTATGTCAGGGTGGCCCAGCAGCTACTAACTGCTCTATCTCAGGCTGTATAGCAGTTAGAGATCTTAGAGCTGCAGGTATTATCTTCAAATATCGCTCCTGTCACGCCGGACGGGATAACAGACATACAGATAAACCCGCAAACCAGGCGAGAAGCAGGGTCACCTCCTAGCAAATCCCTGACTTCTCTCCCTGCTCTGCTCAGCCCACATTCAGACCTAGATGGTAGGAATGAAGTGTCCTCGTGCCTGGGCTAAAACACCCTAGATTCCCTGAGATGGTGAAAAGGGGAATAGGAGCAGCCTGCTCGCACAGAACCTGGATCGGAGAGATGACACCAACACAACAAAGAAAGCAAACAACAAAAAACTGAAACCACACTTATCTCTGCAGAGCTGGACCAGACAATCTTCCTTCCAAGGTCAGAATGATTTCTATCACCCGCTCAGAGCACTGGGATGGAGTGCTATTTAAACTAATGACCCCACCCAGTGCACCTGATGGGAGGCGGATCCAGCACGACTCCAAAACAAAATACTAAACATGTGCTGCTATTCTGGCCGACCTCCGCACATAGTAAGAGCAGGGCATGACCGCTCCTGACCCAGTTTTGCTAGAAATGTGGTCCCAGGCCTGTTTTAAAGGGAGCCTGTCACATTGAAGACACACTGCAATCTACAGGCAGTATGTTACAGAATTTGGGGAGATGAACCGGTTGATACATAGTTTTGTGAGCAAAGATTCAGTATAAGGGGCTCAGTACAAGGGGCTCAGTACCGGAAAAAAAACACTTCAGTTTTGTCCTAATGCATTCTAAATGGAAAGCAATTCGTTCAGTATGCATCAGGATGTCTTCAGTTCAGTTACTGTACAGTATTTTGCCGGAGAAAATACTGCAGCATGCTGCAGTATTTTCTCTGGCCAAAATTCCGGAACACTTACTAGAATGCCAGAATTATTTTCCATTGAAATGTCCTAATGCCGGATCCGGTAGCAAGTGTTCTGGAACAATGGATCCGGTTTTCTGGTCTGTGCATGCGCAGACCTTTCAAAATGCGAAAAATACCGGATCTGTTTTTCTGGATGACACCAGAGAGACGGATGCATTTGTCAAACGGATCCGGATCCGGAAACAAATGCTATCCGTTTGCACAAGGATTTCCGGATCCAGCAGGCAGTTCCGGCAACGCTAGTGTGAAAGTACCCTGAGCTGCCAGCTAAGTCTAGCAGAGTAATTGGAGCAGTGAATGTGGAGAAAGTGAAGGTCCTTCTATCTTCATTCAGCAGGACCTGCGCTGACGTCAACGTGCTCACCACATGACGTCAGCGAAGGTCCTTTTGCAGGAGGTCCTTCAAGAAGAAAAAAGAAGAGGATCCCGGCTGCGCGATCAAGTGGATGAGGTGAGTTATGTTTTTATTTTTTAACCCTCAATTGACCTTCTACTTAGCATTCTGTATTCAGAATGCTATTATTTTCCCTTCTAACCATGTTATAATAGAAAATAATAAAATCTACAGCACACCAAACCCAAACCCGAACTTCAGTGAAGATGTCCGGGTTCGGGTCTCGGTACCACATTAAGTTTTTTCTCACGCACGTGCAAAACGCATTGCACTCACTCGGAAAAAACTGAACAACGGAACGCAATCGCAGTCAAAACTGACGGAAATTGCGTGCCTACGTGCACGATTTTTCCTGAACGCACCTGCATCCCATCCGGCCCTCACCCGCGACGCCCGTGTGAAGGGGGCCTTAAAGTAGGCTCATAGTCTTGATAAATTTCCCAGTTTACACACTTATATATAAGTGACAAGTGTTTCAAAATGGGAATGGGTCCGCATCCGAGCCGTCAAAACTGCGACTCGGATACAGACCAAAACAACGGCCGTGTGCATGAGGCCTAAGTGTCAGTATGGCATTTCCTTTTAGCGTCTTAGTCAACCTCTATATTTCTGTATATGTCTGCGCAATTTTCTGTTATAAACTATTCTACTGTATATTTTATTTTCACATTAATCATGAGATAATCCTTTTAAAGTTGCAGAGACGATCGGTTAGCACTGGTTTTGTAATTCAGACAATGACATTGGACCTTTCCCCTAGTTTATTGGCTTAATTTATGCCCCGTGAAAAGACAAGCTACAAGAAGGTACGTATTGATTGCCGACAATCATGGAAAAGTGCCGACCCGGACACTATTGAAATAAAGCTCGGGGGGGGGGGGTCACATCTCCGTCCTTGGATGCTGCAGATAGTGGACAAATGAATGAAACAATCAGATGTTGCTTATATATTCATAATTTTGCATTGATGCCTCATATGAACATCCAGCTGTAAAACTGCACCAATCTCTGGAGCCATACTGCACCTCTGTGTCTCCAATATCATGCAGGGGTTCGTGGGTTTACGGAATACGGGTCTGTATGAAACGCCATATGGCTGTACAGTGACTGCGACCAGACATGTAATTTGTAGCTTCTAGACCCCAAAACAAAATCTGTACTAGGGGTTCCCACTTACCATGTGTGATTTATAATACTGGTGGTTTTTTAAAAGGCAGAGGACTATCTCGGGTATCAAGATCTCGGGTCACTGCTACCCCTGCACCCCCTATAGATACACCTCTCACTCCTCACTTCAGACCTGTAAGGACTTCATGATCCACTGTACAAGCTGCATCACAACTCCCAGCATGCCCTGATAGCCCCAATGGTCTTCAACCTACAGTACACCAGCTATGGTAGAGCTACAACTCCCAGCATGCCCTGATAGCCCCAGTGGTCTCCGACCTACAGTACACCAGTTATGGTAGAGCTACAACTCCCAGCATGCCCCAATAGTCTCCAACCTACAGCTCTCCAGCTATGGTAAAGCTACAACTCCCAGCATGCCCTAATGGCCCCAGTGGTCTCCAACCTACAGCTCTCCAGTTATGGTAAAGCTACAACTCCCAACATGCCTTGATAGCCCAGTGGTCTCCAACCTACAGCTCTCCAGTTATGCTAAAGCTACAACTCCCAGCATGCCCTAATAGCCCCAGTAGTCTCCAACCTACAGCTCTTCAGCTATGGTAAAGCTAAAACTCCCATCATGCCCTGATAGCCCCAGTGGTCTCCAACCTACAGCTCTTCAGCTAACACTACAACTCCCAGCCAGTGTCCTACCTTCAATGGAGCTAGACCACAGAACAGCTTTTTTTTCCTGACAAAAAAGCACTGCATTTTGATACAGCCGTCACTACGGGGAGCGCAAACTAAGCAAAGAGATAATCTCAGCTTCCATGGCAGGAAATGGTAACTGTATAAAATCCTACACACTGAGCTCCCCTAGTGGTGGCTGCAGGAAGACAGATTTTTAATAGATAGGAAGCAGGAGAATTGTCCATGCAAGTCAGAGTGGGTGAGGTAGAGGACAACTTTTCTTCCGCTTAATAAAAAATATAAATAAATGTAAATTTAGCGCAAATCTGGAGTGTTGCGGTTTTAGTTGCCTGGGAGTAATTGTTATGTACTGGGAAATTGGGTGGGGCAGGGGCCCCCCACTAAGTTTTGTTATGGGGCCCTATGAGATCTGTGTATGTCCCTGCTCCCAGCATACCCTGACATGCTGGGAGTGGCAGTTTTATCACGGTAATAGGATCACTGCCCTAATTTAAAAAAAAAAAAACTAAAAACGATATTTTAAGGGCCAATTGTGGCCCTGAGATTAAGCTATTAAATGTTATATGCCGTAATAATGTATTATGATATAACGTAGCCATATGTGACTCTGCAATTCCGGATTTCTTTGCTGCTCATTATCAGCTCTTTCATTGTAAGAGACCTTCTCCGGGGGCTGTAAATCATCATAAATAACGTGAATCTGCTCAGTGAAAGGCAGAGTGGAGGAAATGTAGAAGGGGTGTAAACTCCGTCCATAGGTCATTTCACCATCTGAACCTCTCCTACAAGAAATAAATGGAATAAAAACTATGAGAGTGCCGGCGATGTGCGGTCCGCAAAATGCCGAACGCACATTGCCAGTA
Organism: Bufo gargarizans; assembly: GCF_014858855.1. Taxonomy (NCBI): domain Eukaryota; kingdom Metazoa; phylum Chordata; class Amphibia; order Anura; family Bufonidae; genus Bufo; species Bufo gargarizans. The sequence continues at coordinate 29,241,143 of NC_058090.1, forward strand.
TCCGTGCTTTGCGGACGTGTGAATGGACCCTAACAGTTACAGAACATACAAACTGTGTGCAGGTGTCCTTGGTTGTATTAAAACCCAGGACTGCAAGGCTACAGTGCTACCCACTGAGCCACCATGTCTCTACCTGTGAACCAGGTGACCACAGATAGCACTGCCTCCTTGTCTCTCCATGTAATAGACATAGGCACAGATAGTACTGTCTATCCCTGTATATAATAAAGACGATATAGTACTGTACTGTCGCACGATGTAATAGACATAGGCACAGATAGTACTGTCTACCCCTAAGTATAATGAAGACTGATATAGTACTGTTCCCTGTCTCCCCATGTAATTAAAGGGACACTGACAGGCCCAATTAGCATATTGAGTTATATATATCACAGTACAGGTCATATAAAGTGTATTAGAATCATGTAAGTAGCCCCCCTGCCCACCTTATAAATACGGAAATATAAAGTTTTATAACCTGCTTGTCCGATCTCCAATCTGCCCAAGGGGCGGCGTTTTATCTGAAAATGCGCCCAGCCAGCCGCTCCCAACTGCCGTTCTGAAGCCCCGCCCATCTCATTAATATTCACTTTGCTGGGCGGCGGCTACAACTCTCCAGGTCACGATCCTGCGCATGGGCAATCGAATCATCCTGGCATCGTTCGTGTGTAATCTTCTGCGCCTGCGCCCCGCCGTGGTTAGATCGCGCCTGCGTACACACCCTGCCTGCGTCCCCGAGCCTCTGCCTCATGCGCATGCGCCTGAAGCGCTGCTGCTATGAACAGTGTCTGGCACATGCGCATGAGGCAGAGGCTCGGGGACGCAGGCAGGGTGTGTACGCAGGCGCGATCTAACCACGGCGGGGCGCAGGCGCAGAAGATTACACACGAACGATGCCAGGAGGATTCGATTGCCCATGCGCAGGATCGTGACCTGGAGAGTTGTAGCCGCCGCCCAGCTAAGTGAATATTGATGAGCTGGGCGGGGCTTCAGAACGGCAGTTGGGAGCTGCTGGCTGGGCGCATTTTCAGATGAAACGCCGCCCCTTGGGCAGATTGGAGATCGGACAAGCAGGTTATAAAACTTTATATTTTCGTATTTATAAGGTGGGCAGGGAGGATACTTACATGATTCTAATACACTTTATATGACCTGTACTGTGATATATATAACTCAATATGCTAATTGGGCCTGTCAGTGTCCCTTTAAAGTAGGCACATATAATACTGTCTACCCCTGTGTATAAAGAAGAATGATATAGTACTGTCTCTCCAGGCACAGATAGCACTGTCTATCCCTGTATATAATAGACTGATATAGTACTGTCCTGTCGCTGCATGTAATATACATAGGAACAGATAGTACTGCCTACACCTGTGTATAAAGAAGACTGATATAATATTGTTACCTTTCTCTCTGAGTAATTGACATAGGCACAGAGAGTACTGTCTACCCCTGAGTATAATGAAGACTGGTATAGTACTGTTCCCTGTCTCTCCATGTAATTTAAAGTAGACAACCATAATACTGTCTACCCCTGTGTATAAAGAAGGCTGATATAGTACTGTTCCCTGTCCTTCCATGTAATTGACATAGGCACAGATAGTACTGTGTACCCCTGTGTATAAAGAAGACTGATAAAGACGGTCTCTACATGTAATTGATGTAAGCACAGATAGTACTGCCTCTTTGTATATACAAACCGGATTCCCAAAAAGTTGGGACACTAAACAAATTAGGAATAAAAACTGGATGCAATGATGTGGAGATGGCAAATGTCAATATTTTATTTGTAATAGAACGTAGATGACAGATCAAACGTTTAATCCGAGTAAATGTATCATTTTAAAGGAAAAATACGTTGATTCAAATTTTCACGGTGTCAACAAATCCCAAAAAAGTTGGGACAAGTAGCAATAAGAGGCTGGAAAAAGTAAATTTGAGCATAACGAAGAGCTGGAAGACCAATTAACACTAATTAGGTCAATTGGCAACATGATTGGGTATAAAAAGAGCTTCTCAGAGTGGCAGTGTCTCTCAGAAGCCAAGATGGGTAGAGCATCACCAATTCCCACAATGTTGCGCCGAAAGATAGTGGAGCAATATCAGAAAGGTGTTACCCAGCGAAAAATTGCAAAGGCTTTGCATCTATCTGTCACGGAAGGTGTACAGGAAACTAGAAGACACAAAATGAATATCCAACTCACTGGATCCAAAACTAAGGAACCAAAGGGAAAGCCCTGCAACAGACCTGGCTCTCTCTCTAACTGCTCAGCCTATGCGAAAATCCCAATGGTAGATGATCGCATATCCTCGTACCTCGACTGTATAACACCTGAACACCCTATAATAGTGAGGGGACACGGCCACCGGCTCCCTACACTTGATACGGAGGGAGTCGGGGTCACCTGGGATCCAGAAAACAGAAAAACACAAATGAATGAACAAAACTTATCTGTAGAAGACTCAGAAGTAGGATCAGCATGCACACACTCCAGGAAGGAATATAAACCGCAAAGTGAAGCAGTCTGGGAAGGGATTTAAAGGGATGCAATCAGTGCAACTGCATGACAGCTGAAAAAGGCTAACGAGATGAGAAAATGAAAGCAAAACAAAAGGAAGCTCAAGGAGGAGGTTCTGAAAGACCTCTGTCAGAGCTTCTCAGATGTCTGGTGGTGACACTATCATCATCAACTGTGCATAACATCATCCGAAGATTCAGAGAATCTGGAACAATCTCTGTGCGTAAGGGTCAAGGCCGTAAAACCATACTGGATGCCCGTGATCTCCGGGCCCTTAAACGACACTGCACCACAAACAGGAATGCTACTGTAAAGGAAATCACAGAATGGGCTCAGGAATACTTCCAGAAACCATTGTCAGTGAATACAATCCACCGTGCCATCCGCCGTTGCCAGCTGAAACTCTACAGTGCAAAGAAGAAGCCATTTCTAAGCAAGATCCACAAGCTCAGGCGTTTTCACTGGGCCAGGGATCATTTAAAATGGAGTGTGGCAAAATGGAAGACTGTTCTGTGGTCAGACGAGTCACGATTCGAAGTTCTTTCTGGAAATCTGGGACGCCATGTCATCCGGACCAAAGAGGACTAGGACAACCCAAGTTGTTATCAACGCTCAGTTCAGAAGCCTGCATCTCTGATGGTATGGGGTTGCATGAGTGCGTGTGGCATGGGCAGCTTGCATGTCTGGAAAGGCACCATCAATGCAGAAAAATATATTAAGGTTCTAGAACAACATCTGCTCCCATCCAGACGTCATCTCTTTCAGGGAAGACCCTGCATTTTTCAACAAGATAATGCCAGACCACATTCTGCATCAATCACAGCATCATGGCTGCGTAGGAGAAGGATCCGGGTACTGAAATGGCCAGTCTGCAGTCCAGATCTTTCACCTGTAGAGAACATTTGGCGCATCATAAAGAGGAAGGTGCAACAAAGAAGGCCCAAGACGATTGAACAGTTAGAGGCCTGTATTAGACAAGAATTGGAGAGCATTCCTATTTCTAAACTTGAGAAACTGGTCTCCTCGGTCCCCAGACGTCTGTTGAGTGTTGTAAGAAGAAGGGGAGATGCCACACAGTGGTGAAAATGGCCTTGTCCCAACTTTTTGGGGATTTGTTGACACCATGAAATTCTGATTCAACATATTTTTCCTTTAAAATGGTAAATTTTCTCAGTTTAAACTTTTGTTCCGTGATTTATGTTCTATTCTGATTAAAATATTAGAAGTTGGCACCTCCACATCATTGCATTCAGTTTTTATTCACGATTTGTATAGTGTCCCAACTTTTTGGGAATCCGGTTTGTAATAAAAACTCATATAGTACTGTTTTCCAGTGTTTTTGCACATTTATCTCTCCATTAAAATTATGTAGGCACAGTTAGCAATGTCTCCCCCTCTATATAATAAAGACTGATATAGCATTTTCCCTGTCTTTCCAGATAGGACTGTAGCTAGGGCAAGGGGCAACCAATGCTCCCTGGGTGCTCTGCTACCAGGCGAAGTGCTAACAAACCATTTTTCCTGGGTGAGGGCATTTAAGTATAGCACTGCCTCCTTCATAGCTAACCTAAATTAACTTTGCTCCCCTAAACCATTCAACACCCTGCCAGACCCCCACCCCCCTAGATAAGCCCATGGACTCTGTATGTCCCTTGATAGGTCTTTGTGGCCCATTCAGGCATCAAGGCCCAGGAGCGGCTGCCAGCTTTGAACCCCCTAAAGCTATTCCCGTGGCAGAAACCTGGGCCTTTCTGCTCTTGTAAGTGACACGGATACGGATAGTACTTTCTCCCTATGTCTCCATTGGCAAAGTAATGGCACTTTGCAGTAGCAGATGGCCCACATGCATGCTTCCCTCTATAGTGAAGTCTGGGGGAGATGGAAGGGAGGGACTTTTCTGCTAGTGGGCTGTATGTGCATTTTATTCCCCAGTGTTTAATGTGGCCGTGGTTATGCAGATATATTAGGGGTTTGCACATTTCCTTATCTGTTGAGCTCAAGAAATGCAGATCAATGTGTGTCTATGAGCCGTCTCTATAAATACCATTGGCAGGGACTCTGTCTCATTAATAGCTTTAGAAAACAATCTTGGGCATCAATCCAAGTTGACTTATATTCAGTCGTCCTAGCCAATTCACGTTTTCTCTATACTAGATACTACGCTACTGTATGCGATATAAACACCATAATAGTGAGACTTAAAGTGTCTGATCAGATGTTTGAGAAGGCATCGGCACTCGCAGTAATGCCGCTGCCTTCTCTCTGCTCACCAAGCACACAGCGCCATCCATTTGATAGAGGCTGCGCTTGGCATTGCAGCTCAGCCCCATTGGCTTCTAGGTCCAGATGATAGGTCATCAGTATAAAGATCTTGTAGAACCCCTTTAAAGACTATGCAGACCTTCAGAGGCAATTTTTGTTTAGGATTGCATTTTACTCATTTTTGAATAAAAATCATATTTTCAATTGGCCTTTATTAAAAATATTGAGCCATTCTGTCACAAAGGGTTTAATTGTTTTTCTAACTGTGTGACTGATACTTTCACTTTGTGCCAAAAACCTTATCTCTAAACTACTAAGAGGTCACGAACATTTTTAGGATAAGTAACTGAGCTATAATGAGTGTTTATATTGTCAGAGAGCAGAGATGAGGAGCCCGTCGGCTCCCCAACTGACGGAAAAGACAGGAAATCCACAGGCTGCTAGTACTGGATCTCAGCTCTGTACAGAAAAAAGGGCTCCATATTTTTTAATAAAGGCAAACTAAAAAAAAAGACTTGTAGCTCAAAATGACTACAATGCAATAATAATAAAAAAATTGGCCCCAAAGATGTGCAAGCCTTTAAGCTTTCCTGGTGTTTTTTGTTCCTTTTCAGCTAGCGTGCGATGATCCAAAAACCTATTAGTAAAAATAATAATTTAAATAATTAAAAAAAATAAAAGCAAAATAATAACATGACCCCCAGGGCTGTTACCACACATCTTTAGGCTATATTCACATGACCGTATGTGTTTTGCGGTCCGCAAATTGCTGATCTGCAAAAAAAAAAACGGATGCCGTCCGTATGGCATCCGTTTTTTTTGTGGATCTATTGTAACAATGCCTATCCTTGTCTGCAAAACAGACAAGAATAGGACATGTTCTATCTTTCTTGCAGAGCTATGGAACGGATATACGAATGCAGATAGCACACAATGTGCTGTCGGCATTTTTGCGACCCATTGAAATGAATGGGTCCACATCCTATCTGCAAAAAAAAACTAAACGGAACGGACAAGGGAACCAAATGCGTTTGTGTGAATGTAGCCTTACTGGTAATGGGAGAAATTAGCTTAGTTGTGCACATCTGCATAATGAGGCCCATTTGCCACTCAGGAGTCTGGGAAAGCCGACGGGCCTCTGGGAGTATTATATGGAAATTTTGTGTACACATTGGATCTAGATGAAATCAATTTCTCGTAGAAAACACAACATGGTTTCTCCTGCGGAGTCTCGGTGAGTGATCACACGGGCAGGCGAGGTGAGACCCCCGCCATTATGATGATGGAACTACTGGAGATTACTATTGGAGATCATATCATTTCCCTAATAACCGGCGAGGCACCATCCTCATAACATCTGGATGATTAATAATAATATATATCGATACGTGATGCGCTGAAGCCACCGCTTAGCTATCTTGGCACATTTTTCAAGCAGAGCAACATCTGCAGCCCAGATAATATTATCTCTCCTCAGTCATCGACCGCTGCGACGCAATTTACTTCAGCTGGAATCGCAGCATCGTCTCAGCACTTTTATAATTAACATGTTTTTTCATAGAGGGGACGTAGATTACAGGGTTCACTGAGCGTGTACCGATGGCATTTGTTAATATTAGATGTTAGTACAAACACATTATGGAAAATAACTATTATAGAGGATAGGCTTGAGACCGCTTGTGGGAGATCAGGAAGACGTGGCTGCTATCTTCCCGAAACAGCGCCACCCTTGTCAATAGGTTGTATGTGGTATTGCAGCATTCACTTAAAGGGGTTGCGCTGTCTTGCCTTCATTTTGTTCCTTTTAGGGTCCATTCACACATCAGTATGTGTTTTGCTGATCCGCGAAATACGGACACCGGCAATGTGCGTTCCGCATTTTGCGGACCGCACATCGTCGGCACTTAATAGAAAATGCCTAATCTTGTCCACAATTGCGGACAAGAATAAGACATGTTCTATTTTTTTCGGGAACGGAATTCCGGATCCGGACAGCACATCGTATGACCCCATAGAAATGAATGGGTCCACAATTCCGTTCCGCAAAATGCGAAAAAGAATTGCGGATGTGTGAATAGAGCCTTAGTCTAATAATAAACTTGCCCGATGCCTGTTATTTTCACACTGTCCTCCTCCTCTACCTGTTCCTAATTTTTCTTACCGCTCATTATCAGGGGTCACAGACCTTATTCTTGTCTGTGCTGGCCGTGACCATAGGAGCAAGCGAGGCTTCTCCTGACCCGGCCACCGCTCAGCATCACAATAGTAATCAATGGACCAGGTCCTGAGCATGTGCAGCTGCTGTAGACTAGCGGGGGCGCTCTTGTCGCTTGCCTGAACGTCGCTTGCCTGAACGTCGCTTGCCTGTACTGTCAACCAAAGTGGCAGATACCACCCACGCAAAGCACAGGAAGTGATGAGCTGCAGCAGGGAAAAGGGGGCAAGAATGAGACAACCCCTTTAAATGGAGTGGAACTGTAATACCACACGGACAAGAGTGGCGCTATTTCTAGAAGAAGCGGCTATGTTTTCTGCCCCTTTTAAGCCTAGTCCATAGTCGGCGTTTACACTGCAGTTTGAACTTGAATGTAGCTGAGCTGCAATACCTTCCATGGCTCGTGGACAAGAAGCCACTGTTAGCTTTTTCTTCAAATTCGATGCAACCCCCTTAAAAGAAACGAAAGAACTAGCTCCACGTCTCATACTACAAGGACGTAGAACTTGTCGGCCAGTGATTCCCAAAGCTGCCCCCAAAGACTCCAACAGATCATGTCCCTGAAAATAAGTTGATTAAAGGGCTTCTCCAGGTTATAGATATTGATAACCTATTCCCCAAATAAGGTCTGACTCCTGGCGCCGCCATCAATCAGCTGTTTCAGAAAAGATACAGGGCCAGATTTATCATTAGCTCAAGTCAGAATATGGAGTGAAAAAGTCGAAAATTTTTGCGCAATCGCTTAAACTGCGCAAAAATTTGGGACTTTTTTCTGCTCTGCACTATGCTCGCCAGTTTTCTGAAAGTGGGCGTGTTTTCTTATGTAAATTAATCTCTAGACAGATTTACTATTGAGGCTATTTAAAAAGTCGCAAAAAAGTCGCAATTTCACTCCAGTGAGGACCATGCTTATCTTATGAGACTTTTTAATAGAACATGCGACTTTTTCATAAAAACGTGCGACTTTTTCGTAAAGATGTGCGACTTTTGTAAAGCTGCTTACTGACGGATAAACTGCTACCGTCAAACCACATTTATTACAGTCTTAAAGGGCCGATCATAAATCTGACTTGGCTAAAACTGACTTTAGCCATATGTGAAAGTGGAGTGAACTGTCAGAGTAATGATAAATCTGGCCCACAGAGTCCAGAGCGGTGAATGGTATCCGAGCTTCAATACGGTAGTGCTGAAAACTACACCGAGAACGGAGCCTTCTACTTCTTCTGATACAGCTGATTAGTGGCAGTACCCGGAGTTGAATCTACACCTATCTGATGTTGATGACTGGAGATGAGCGAAGTTATCAAAACTTCATTTCGGCTGCTTCACTGAATTTTACAAAGAAATTTGCTTCGGGACAAATTACTTCATCACAAAGCACATTTCTTTGTGAGTAGCGGGCGTAATGACGGGGAACAATGAAGGTGCCGCCCCCCCCCCTGTCATTGAACCCCTCAGATGCCACGTTCTTAGCTGATCTGAGATGACCATTGAGGGTTATCAGGGGTTAATCTGTTTTAAAAAAAATATTATAAAATACTCACCTTATCCATTTGCTTGCGAAGAGTCCGCCGCGGCTATCTTGACTGAAGATCCAGCACGAAATCTAGTGTGGTGTGTGATGACGTGACTAGATTTCGCACCGGATCTTCAATCAAGATAGCCGCGGCGGACTCTTTACGTGCAAATGGATGAGGCGAGTATGAATTTTTATTTTTTATTTTTTACTGCCATTTTAAGGAACATTGATTCATTACCACGAAGCACAAGGAAATTTTCCCTGAAATTCGGATCAAAGTCCCCTTCGTGAACTTCAATTCGTTCAACACCATTAATGACCTATCTGGAGGCCTCAGGGATAGCTATAGAAGTAGAGGGTCCAGAGGTTGCATTTGGACCCAGGTCCTGGTACTTGAGGGGTTCAGAAACCCCTCTGTCTTTATAAGAATTTTCATATTTGGCATTAGGCCCCTGGAGCTTGAAGTTGAACTTCTGAGGATGCTGCTTATATTTTATGCTGTTTACAAGGCCTTCAGAAGACAGCTGCCCCAAAGGTGCAAAATAGGCATTTGGAGAAGGTAAAAATTTTGTCTCCTTCAGTGATCCAGATTCTAAACTAAAGGAGAACTTTTCTAATGGCTTTAGTCCTGTTCAGTGTGTGTGTATTCAATCTGTTAAGCATCATGTTAACGTTTGTCATGTTTGTACTCATGGCATATGATTTGTGGAGGAAGACCTCCTGCTATAGTGCTCGGTCAACCCCAGAATGTCGTTAATCTAATTACTACAATCCAGATTTGACAGTCTACAAGACTTGTTAAAAGGTTTGCCTCATCAGCAGATCCACAGTTGATTTTGCTTGGGGATGACATTGTAGTAGCCGTGGCCAGCCAGACAAATGTAGTATTACATGGCGTTAATTAAGATGAATGGTCACCTATGTAATAAATGGATGACTCAAGTCTAACCAGAAATAGACCAGAAGTTTTCCATCCTGGTTCATAGCAAGGGGCCCGGATCAGGGACCCCCTGTATGACCTCCATTTGCCTTAATGCATATGGACAGAAGATGCCTTGATGAGACAACCCTGTTAAAAAGAACCCGACATGTCTAAATTCCACTTTTAGCTATGCACATTACCTTATCAATAGTATGTTGCCCTGATGCCTCTTTTCTTCTGCTTTCCATTTCATGGTTGTCGAGAAAATGTACTTTATATCTTGCTCCCATCATATGCTAATGGTATTCTTGAAGTCAAGTAGGTTGGCACTTTCATCCTGCAAGTCCGGTCTTCTGCCTCATGATTGATGCATCCTAGCAGTGGCCACGTTGTCCTCTTGCATCTCCATATCTTATACAGAAGCCATCCGACTTCCGGACCACTGAAGAGTTGTGATACGAGTCACCATGGCAGTGGCCACGTTGTCCTCTTGCATCTCCACATCTTATACAGACTCCATCCAACTTCTGGACCACTGAAGAGTTGTGATACGAGTCACCATGGCAGTGGCCACGTTGTTCTCTTGCATCTCCACATCTTATACAGACGCCATCCGACTTCCGGACCACTAAAGAGTTGTGATACGAGTCACCATGGCAAGGCGCGCAGTCAGGGTGCACCTAGCCTTTCTGCTGCCTGAGGTGAAAATTGAAACGGCGCCCCCCTCCAGCTCTACTGTTAAATGCATACAGTGATACAGTTGACTATAGAGAGATGAACACTTCCACAATAGAAGTACTAATTTCCCATGCCCTGCCACCTCCCCCACTTGTCTTCAGGTTTCGCTGACTGAGGCATTCGCCTCACCTGGCCTCATTGGAGGTGCACCCCTGTGCGCTGTTTCCCTTGACTAGTGCACGTGCGGAAAACCGCTAAAGCCGCAGGCCCAGTACACCCAGCTTCATCACGCAGGCGCACTGGTGGTGTCGGAGTGTGCCTGTGCGAGATGTTGAGAGGGTTATGTGGCTACTGCTGGGAGGCATCAATCATGGGACGGGAGGCAAGATTTGCGCGTGGCAACCATGACTTGGAAGATAAAAGCGCCAGCCTTCTTGACTGCAAGATGATCATTGGCACATGGTTGGGAGCAAGATATAAAGTTCATTTTCTCAACAACCATGGAACTGAAAAACGAAGAAGGGAGTCATTGAGGCCAATAAGCTTGTATTGATATGGTATCGGCATGACAGGTTCCCTTTTTAAAGCAATTCTTTTGGACATAAAATGCTAACTTTCTAGCAGCTCAGTTGTATATATACACTTTTAAACCCTTTCATTATGGGCAGCTGTATGGTGTGGTCCCAGTCTGACCACCAGTCCAGAGCTTGCTTTCCTGTGTAGAGGTCAGTAGGCCAGTCTCGCCTGTGCTGCAGTCACTGCAAACTAAAGGATGATATCAAACCTCAGTTTGCTCCTGGTAGCTCTGACACCTTCCTTCCCCACCAAGCTCTACTCTCCTCATTCATCTGTATGTCCTCACCATGCATAGAGTGCTGCTGCTGAAGCTATAATATGTGCCCTATCTAAGGGACCGGCACTTATATAATAGGTCAGTCCATGAAATGATAACCTGCAAAGTTATAAAACTACCCTGGCTTGCACTAATTATCTATACTATCTCTGGGTTCTCTGTGCGAAGTCAATGGTGTATTTCTATGAGATGCAGCTTCACACTGCTCTTCCATACCATCAGTGCTGACATGGCAGAACCTATGACAAGCAGGAGGCAGGGGAGACAGACTGAAGCTGCAAACCTTAGGAATATACTGCAGTGTGAGGAGACAGCAGTTCTATGTCACTGATCTGTCACTTGCTGTTCCAGTAGAGATGCAGACTACTAGCTACCCTATCAGACATAGCTGCACACAGCCGGATCCTCATTGACTATAATAGGATCTGACAGAGGGTTTCTGGCATAAATGCATGCAGCACATTTGGCGAAAAAGAACCCACCAGATCACCGTCAGATCCCATTATAGCCAACGAGGATCCAAGTGGCGAGTGGTGGTGTCTGGCTATACCAGATCCGGTAACTCCAGTAGTCCTTTCCTCTACCGAAACAAAATATTGGAGTTTTGTGCCAGAGATGTGAATGTAGCCTTAGATAGGACTCACAGCAGAGCAAATGTGGTGGGATGAGACTTTGCCTCCTCTGTCTCTGCCATGCCAGGGGCATAAGGAGAAATTAAGGCGGCATTAGAAGGAGAAGGAACCAAGATGGCAGATAAGTCATAAGTGGCAAATCAACTAAAAAAGGTATACACAAGCCATACACTAGGGCTTCTACATTAATCTTTAAAATGGCCAAAAAAAGCTGGAGTATTATTTTTTTTTAATACAATTCTAGGTTCCTTAAAAAAAAACTTATCCATTGGTCCTACAGAAACTGCAAAAATGAGCCTAAACTTGCCGGGGAATTGCATAAAATAGATTGTCTTCCTATTTAAAGTTCTAATTTTACCGTAAATTGAAACGACGTTGCGTCCTGTGTCACAAGACAAACTTTGTAAACTCGGCGTCTTGCAGACATCATTAGAAGTCACGGCGTTTCTCAATGTCACCGGTGATAAGAAGACATTGGGAAGCCACCAGCCTATTACCTTAGACCCAATTATCAATTAAAGAACACAAAGCTGTAATTATTGTGTGTATCCTTTATAGTCCGGTGGGAGTCGCGGATATCACTTTCCCAGCGCTATCATAATTCAGCTATCAAGGACGTGTCAGTGATTTATTGTCAGGCGGTAATGAGACTGTCCAGTGTTTGGCTTTACCATAAATAAACAGGTACAAAGTGCTGAGCGTCCCGAAATTCTGCCTGATTACATAGAAGACATTATTATTACACTAAAATGAAATAGCGTCTGTAATCAGTGAATTTATGCTCTTTACTACCTGGAATCTCATTATATTCTTAAAGCAAGTGATGCAAAACTCTTCCCTCCGCTAAGTTGCTGTAGTCATTAACATTGCAGGCCCGGTTATTGACGAACCCTGACAAACAAACTCGTAAATTACCCCGGGGTTGTGACGGTGATTTGTTAATAATCGTGTGATGACGGTGTCAGGTAGCTTTATAGAGGAAGCGCCATATTCATTTTGGAAGTAATAGAAAGTGGTTGCGGGAAATTGCTTTCCGCTGTGTTTAGAGGGCAGGCTCCTCGAGACAGATGCCTAAAGTCTATTTGTGCAAAAAAGATCTCTAGATATGCAAGGCCAGGCATAGGGAGGGCAAAAGGGGCAGAATAGGGATGAACCAATTGATTTATCTCAATAGCAAGAGTTCTTCACCTGTGAGGGGCTGTCCTCACAGGTAAAGAAGTCCCCACCTGACTTTGGAGTGACAGGGCCGCACATTTCGTCTGGCCCTGGTCAACCTGGAACCAAGAGTTCTTCACCCGTGAGGGGCTGTGCCCACCTGACTGTTGAGTGACATGATCAGATATTTCACATGACCCTGGTCAATCTGGCACCAAGAGTAATTAACCTGTGAGGGGCTGTCTCCACAGGTGAAGAAGCGCCGATCTGACTGTTGATGGACAGGGCTGGCAAGGCTCTGCTTCAGTTTTGGGAGCAGCAACTGTTCACACGCCGCTAGCCGGAAGTGTAGTAAGTAGTGTTGAGCGAACTTGTGTTTTAAGTTCGGGATCAGGTTATCGAAGAATCGCGTTATGGATTCCGCTACCCCGGACCAAGTTATGGTCCGTGGTAGCAGAATCCATAACGCGATTCTTCGATAACCTGATCCCGAACTTTAGACGCCGAACTTAAAACACAAGTTCGCTCAACACTAGTAGTAAGGCATGTGCAGTTGCTGCTCCAGTAGCGGAAGCAGAGCCTCTGCTCTTGCCCCACCGTTCAGAGCAGTGGTGCAGGAGCTTGATTGTCAAGGCCAGGCGAGATCTCCAGCCCTGTCAATCAACAGTTAGGTGGGCGCCTCTTCACCTGTGGAGTCAGCCCCCCACAGGTGAAAAACTCTTGCTAATGAGTCAATTCGATAAACTTTCCCTAGGGCAGCTATCCATGGGCCTCCATCATAATTTCCATGGTAACATGGTAACTTGCGTAATTTAAGCCCAAACATTCTAGGAACTGCCTACTTATAGGTAAGGTTTGCATAGGCCCTGTCCAGTTTTTGGGCCAGGACCAGCCAAATGTGATGAGATTGTCTGGAAATTCATGACCATTGGCAACTATGCTTTACAACCTAGGGAGTATGTATATGATCATGCCTGTGGGTCCTTGCAGTTTATGGCTGTGGTCATTAAAGAGCATCTGTCAGCAGGATTCAACCCGAATAAACAGACAGGGTTGATACCTGGATTGGCGTCCCCCTCCCAAATAAAATAAAATATGCAAATGAGGGTTTCAGTTGCGGCGTACAGCACCAGCCATGGGTCCCTTAAAGCAAATATTTGTTGTGACACCAGTTGCAGTGAAGCAACACGGGCACAGGGCCCATTTTAGTAATGTAGTAGTTGGTACCCAGTTGTAGGAATGCCAGAGTGGTATAGGAGAGCCTATAATGTCCCTTAATGTTTTGTGCACGTGTCACTGTACTCCTACCTGGATACACTGGAACCCAGGCATTGTCGTCCGAAGCAGAGCAAAGGGGGTAGGTCATGAAGAAGATGAAGAAATAAATTGAGTCTAGACCTTGTGATGAAGCTGATAACAGCTTTACTTGAATAAACGTTTCTTCAAACTGTTTCAGGCTTTGTCTTGGTTCCAGCAGGCTTTGGCATTAACTGTGGCAGGCAAACGCCTCTCTGCTATGTCTTTTACTCTCTGGCTCTGCTGTGCTGACAGGATAGCTGTATAACTTAGCTTTCTCTGGGTGCTGCAACTTCCTTCTTGTACTCTGTCTCTAAACTGGACCAGGGAACTTTACTCCTGGCTTCAGAGGCTTCCAGCTTCTGCCTCCATATCCAGCTGAGCTGAAGGTGCTCTAGCTGGCTTATACAGGGATTATCCAACAGGGAGGTGCACCTGCTGCTTTCTCCTTTCAGGGGGTAACATAGACTGCTCCTAACTAACTTTCACTGGTCCCCACCCTTCCTGCAGCAAGTGGGAAAATGCCCACCACATCACAGAGGGGGATTAGAATGGAAAGGAAGGTTCCACTCTATATCCCTGTAGCCCTGCCATTTATGCTGCCACCTGCTGTTGAACCAGGCACATTACACTCAATAAACAGTTGCAAAATAGAGAATGCACATAGTGAAGAACCTGCAATAAATACATATGATAACATGGGGTTAACCAATAAAGACAGTAGCGGGGTGCAGAAGTGGTAATGCACCTCTGGGGCGTTACATAGTGCACCAATAAGGTGGGACCTAGCCACTCAGTGCGCCTCAGCTTTCCAGTGCTGGCCACGCTTCTCAGTGCACTTTAATGGGGCTGAGCCATGTGACCAATGAATGTGACGTCACTGGCCTACGAAGAGGCTGCAGCGATCACCGGAGTGCAAAACCCTCTTTAAACAGCTGGTCGGACCCCCACAGATCGGATATTGTTGACCTATCCTGAGCATAGGTCATCGATATCAAACTTCCGGAAAACCTTTTTAATATTATGACCGGGACAATGCGAAAAGACTGCCATGTTGCCCAATCTCATAGCTGTTACAGCTTATAATTAGCAATCATAATGAATGTTAAATTAGTTTATTATAAACTTTTCAGCCTTCATTTCTGAGGAGTAGAATTATATTATCTGCATTAACAAACCATATTAAGGTCTGAGATTAAGAAACACGTCAATCTAACTAAACCTATGACTACTGCAGGAAAACAAAACCATCCCCCCGGGTAATCCATCAGCGATGCTGCTACACCATCTAATGCTATCATTTTCCTCTTTAGTGAGGCATGCTAATACATAAACCAGAGACTTTCAAGGACTGCAGGAGTCTTTTGTTGAGTTTCCGTTCCATTATCGTGCGCTCATTCAGATCACCTTGATATTATAAGTAAGTAGGATCTTCAAAATGATGGAAAAATAGCGAACGCTTCATCTTCATTAACCTGCCGCAAACCTGACTAATCTTATGCATATATTACCTAATGCCTTTGTCATCCTGATTATGGAAATCGCCCGGTGGAATAACAGCACGATGTGTTCCCATTCAAATGACAGAGACAGAATTAGCAAAACTCTTATGTCTTATTATTTAAAGGGGTTTATCTCCTCCAAAATTGGTTTCGAAGTAACCAAACCACCATGTAGGGTAGATAGTGATACCCTGACTCATAACCATAAATTTATTGTGAAAATCCAGTACTCTAGGTCATGAAAGGTAGGGAACAGTACAGTCATGTACTCCTCCCGAACCACTGTCGCTCCTAACTACTTGCACGATCTGCCCTAAAAGGCGACGCACAACTTGGCGACGGTCCCTGACTTGACTAAGTGCAGGGGCCTAAACCAAAATGGGTAAAAGAATAGTGAGACGGAAAGAGGGCAAAACCAGGAACAGATTGGAATCCAAAAGTTAAGTCAAATACACATCAGAGTGAAACTAGGTGATAAGTCAGAGACAAAGTCAACAGACATAGTGCAGTCAGACTTTCCGATAGGTAAGTACGTGACACTCTAATTCTTGGAAAACATTTTTTTTTATGCAAATAAGGTTTACGGTTATTCGTGCACTCCGTTCATGCACCTAGTGCGTGTCATTGCTACTGGCTCTGAAATCTCAGGGACTGCCAAACAAGAGGGGAGGTATTGACCTGCATTACTGGCATTGCAATGGTGCACCAAACAGAACATCTCCGCCCATAGTGCATCAAAAACCTAACATGCATAAAAATTACAAAAATAAAAATCTAGACTTAGCTTTTTACAAGAAAGGTGTGGTTATGTTTCCAGGTACCTGTCCTACATAGCAGTATGCTTACTTTGAAAAAGATTTGGGAATTGTTGGGAAACCCCTCCTTCTGAGCAGACCTGTGAAGAGAAGTATACTTACCTGCTTCCAGGTGCTGGCTCCCGGCTTTTTTGCTCCACGAAGCAGAAGTTAGGAAAAAAAAAGTAATGTTGCCCTTTACAGTAGTTATCATGGTGGTCTGGCTAGGATCTTGATTTCCCTGATGAAATAGTGATTGAATTAGCAGTTATAGGACACCCCTGTCTCATCGTTGTCATATTTTTGACTAGTCATCTTCTTTCCAAGTGGGGAATAAAATTAGAGATGGTTGAACGGAGGAAAAAGTCTTTACCTTGGAGATGCCAGCTCTACAGATTGATTTTCTGCTGCCTTTGCACATGATGTCTTGAACATAAGATATAGCCTGCATGTCAATGTACAGTATATTTCAGCCAATGCTCTAATTAGTGCCACTAATCACTTGATCCTCCTCTAGGAGACGAGAACGTTGTAAAGCAGGATGGAGAAATATATCAAGCGGCTGCTATGTCTTGTTAAAATGACACTCCTGAGATGGTATGACCCAAATACATCAACAGCATTTTATCCAAGGACTGGGAAAAACAAACTCCTCTTCTGCTGTAAGTTTATCATCTAATTTATACCAGACAGCTTTATTGTGATTATTTAAAAACTAGTCCAACAGAGTTCACTTTTTTTGACCCTTTAAAGGGAATTGTTGATGATGAACCAACCTCTTCAAGGTAAAAGCCTTAAAAAGAACCTGTTGCAGACCTCGTTATAGCATGAATGGAACAGAGCTAGACTAGCGAATGGTTCCTCAATGTGACAATAAGCAGGGGAGGGACAAAAATAAAGCACTTCCTGATCCTGTGGAGTCACATGTTGTATCACATGAACCATCTGGAGCTCTGAAGAAGGTCATGATTACAATTCTTTGTAAAGTTTAAAAGGCCAAAAATTGGAAAACCTAATAATGCGGGTGTTATCGATCACACTCTTGTGGCAGTCAAACTCTGATGTCAAGTATGGACTGGTCCGTTCCACTGGTCCAAGTTATAAAATCAATGCTTCTGGGACTTGGGATGAGAAGAAGTAAGGAAACTGAGAAGTCCAGTGGGCAGTCCTACTCGATGACAGATTCCCCTATGATTGTGTAAATCCATGGCTGTCGATCACTGATAGGACCTCCCACTGGACTCCTAAGCTCAGAACGAGCAAGAACTAAAAAGTATCTAATTGAGAAATCCTTTTCTGGGACGAGAAGAAGAAAGAAAACTGAGAAGTCCAGTGGGCAGTCCTACTCGATGGACACCCTTCCCCTATTATTGTGCACGGCAGTGGCTGTCAATCACTGATAGGACCGCCCTCTGGACTCCTAAGCTCAGAACGAGCAGGAACTGAAAACGATCTAATTGAGAAATCCTGTTCTGGGACTGGGACGAGAAGACGAAAGAAAACTGAGAAGTCCAGTGGGCAGTCCTACTCGATGGACACCCTTCCCCGATTATTGTGCACGGCAGTGGCTGTCAATCACTGATAGGACCGCCCTCTGGACTCCTAAGCTCAGAACGAGCAGGAACTGAAAACTATCTAATTGAGAAATCCTGTTCTGGGACTGGGACGAGAAGACGAAAGAAAACTGAGAAGTCCAGTGGGCAGTCCTACTCGATGGACACCCTTCCCCTATTATTGTGCACAGCAATGGCTGTCAATCACTGATAGGACCGCCCTCTGGACTCCTAAGCTCAGAACCAGCAGGAATTTAAAACTATCTAATTGAAAAATCCTGTTCTATAACATGATACTAGCAGATTAGACTGTATGTTCAATGGCACCGGTTCCCTTTCAGGTAGGTTTTATGGTGCAGTGGTAGCAGTCATACAAAACTGCCAGCCCTATCGGCCACAGAAGCATTATAAATGGTAGGTGGGATTGAAGGGCTTTTACAGATTTAGCATTGTGGCTTTGGTAGATATAGTAAGTAGTGATTTATAATGCAGCATGTGGCTGACTTTCATACTGGTATCATGCATGAAGATGATTGACACCTCAGTACTTTTACCTACCAAGCGGCTGCATGTACTATAGTACGCAAGAGTTCACACAAAGGGGATACGACTACGCTTATAAAGAAGCTGTTAGGTGAGATGTTGCCATGACATTCAATAACTGACTGGTATGTAGAATGAAATCACATTCGCCATGTGCTTGGCAGGTTATCTGTGAGAAATGAGAAACATACATAACTGCATGAAGATGAAATGCTGCCATTGTGCATTTTCTCTGCTGGTGCTGTGGTCCATCCAGCGGCTCCAAGGAACGTCTGTCCTTAAAAGCCAAGACACAAGAGGGACCACAGAAGGGCATGAAGGAAGGCATGGGGATGGCCTCCTACCTCCAAATAAGGGGGTAGTCATATGGCCATATCCTTTTTGCGGTCCACAAATTGGAGATCCACAAAATGCAGATACCGGCCACGTGCATCCCGCACTCTTCCTGGGCCTCATTGTCAAAATGCCTATTCTTGTCCGCAAGAATACGACAGGTTCTATAATTTGTGGCATGGCCACACGGATGACCTTCGTGTGCTGTCCACATCTTTTGTGGCCCCATAGAAATGGGATGGGTCTGTGTGCAACAGGCAAAAAATGTGGTTCGCACGCGGACCAAAACTACAGTTGTGTGATTGAGGCTTAAGATATATTTTCCCAAAATATTTACATTTTATTTCTGTTATACTTTACATTTTGTGACAATTTTCTAATTGTTATCACACATTACCGACATGCTTATATTTATTTGTTGTAACCTTGTTTTATTTGTTACTTCTATATTTTTACAATTGCTATGTTACGTTATTGTAGTTTCTTGGCGGTTGCACAAACTTCCAGGATGTTATTGTTTTTTTTTTTTATCACTTTGGCCAAGATGGTGTTCTCATGTGCCTGATGGCGGTCCACTGCAACGTCACACTGTGCATTTTTTATTATTTGTGGCTTTACTGTCCTTAAAGGGTAGAAAAATCGTTATGTAGCTGGCTGACATTCGTGATGTGCTAATGTCAGCAGAACATAACTGTATGACGTATAACTCCCTGCCTGCCGCCGTTCGCGCTAAATAATGACTTTTATCATATGCAACTGAGCCTCTAGGTGCTAGTGGGGCGTTGCTGCAGCACCTAGAGGCTGCGTCCTCTCACCACTTGGCACGCCCTTGTAAAGGTGATTGACATTCTCGGTCATCTCCGTGCCCCGTAAATCCCGCGCCTGCGCCGTCCATTTTAGTATTAGACGCAGTGAGTGAAGGACGCTTGCCTGCTGCTAGCACCTAGAGGCTCATTTGCATATTATAAAAGTCATTATTTAGCGCGAACGGTGGCAGGCAGAGAGATATACGTCATACAGTTACGTTCTGCTGACATTAGCACATCGCAAATTTTCTGATGACGGAAACCCTTTAATGGGCATCTTTGCCCATTCAGATCAGCAGACTTGTACCTATGACACTGGCTGACCTGTTACATGTGCGCTTGGCAGCTGAAGGCACCTGTGTTGGTCCCATGTTCATATGTGCCCGCATTGCTGAGAAATATGATGTTTTACTATATGCAAATTAGTCTTTAGGAGCAACGGGGGCGTTGGCGTTACACCTAAAGGCTCTGCTCTCTCTGCAACTGCTGCGTCCCCTGCACTTTGATAGAAGGGGCCAGATGTGATCACATTCACCCTGCCTGGCCCTGTCAAAGTGCAGAGGGCGCAGCAGTTGCAGAGAGAGCAGAGACTTTAGGAGTAACTGCAACGCCTTCTACTTCTGACGTTGCAGTGTTGCGGTGACGTCACAGGCAGTAGTGGGTGGGCTTTAGCCTATTTTACAGTTTAGGACAGTGCTAGTGCCATCACCGGGCAGAGGGCCTAGCAGAGACTCGTTAGGTCACCGGATCTGCAGAAAAAGCCCTTGCCCTGCATGATTCAGCGCAGGGCAAGGGGTAGCATCGAAGCATGAAATGCTCTGATGCTCATTTCAGAGGGGCTGCCTGGGTGAAGAATGGGACATGTCCGGGTTCAGCCCTGGAATGTAGAAACAAGGAAGCGAGTGCGCGGTGGACAGTCCCCATTATGGTGAGTTCTCAGACTCTTGTCTGTAATCTCTGCCCCGCGCCTCTGCCTCTGTCTTGATTGATGGTTCCTTTGTCATCCAACATCACTGATCCCATCGCTGCAATGTTGTACATGTGCGGTGAGATAACAATGTGGCACATGTGCAGGACTCTCCAAGCTATCTGCATTCAATTTGACCTCTCATCACACAGCATGTGCCAATCTCTCTTCTAAAGAAGGTGCCAACCTGGCAGCTCCTCCTACCGACTTCCTTCTCCCGTACCACCACTCATATCACAAAGGGGTCAAAGCTTTCCTCCTGCAGCCCATGGCCCCTATTCCATTGATTCATCAGATCAGCCATAACGCTCACATTTTTTAAAAGGGGTTAGTTACTTCTCTTGCTGTATATCTTTAATTTTTGCTAGAGGTACAACGACACCCTGAGGAATCGGTGTAGAGGATAGGAGTGGTAGTGGCCTTGATGAAGTGTTCTGCCACTGTGTACTCTCTCAGGCCACTCACTGGGGATTGGTGCAGAGGAAATATATTGCTGAAGAAGGAGGCCAGAGTTAGGGTACTTTCACACTAGCGTTGTCCGGATCCGGCAGGCAGTTCCGGCAACGGCAGGTCATAGCTCCTCCTATGTCCCGGCGCATGCTCAGACCGGAAAACCGGATCCGGCATTAATATATCTCTATGATTTTGTCCGGAAAAAACTGCTGTCTGGAGGCTTTATTTGAGGAAAATTGAAGTAGCTCTCTAGAGAATCTGTAACAGGAGCTCTGTAGTGTGCTTCCTCTCCTCTCTGTCTCTGAACGGGAGCTCCCCCTCCTGGCAGGACCAGCCTACTCCCACCAAGAGACTAGGAACAGGGTGGTTAGCCTTGTTCCTTGCTGACCATTCCTTATGGGTAACTACAGCCAGAAGCAAACAATAAAATACATAATATACAAACCGTAGTACCCCCAGCTCTGGGGTACTACATAGGGACACAACAAAACCCAATAACAGGAATGCTCTCTCTAGGCAAGAAAGTCGTAGGTCAGGTATCAGCAACCTCCGGCACTCTAGCTACGGTAAAACTACAACTCCCAGCATGCATACTCACATATATCTAGAGAAGCTTGATACAAGGGGAGAGGGACTAGGTTCATGGGCCATTGGTCCTTCTCCTGAAGTTCTAAGAAGTCGATTTCATTGACTGTATTGTCACGATATGCCAAGTGCTATTCAATAAATATACCACTCACGTAACGCGGAGACTGAGCGCAAAATATTAATCAGTTCTTTTTTTATTTTTTTTACTTCCATGTGTAGAGTCTCAAATAATCAAGCAAAGGACTTTTAAACTGCTTTGCAATTTATGAAGCAGTTGGAGCATGATGCATTAGTAATACCAAACTGTAGCAAGCACATGTGAGGATTAATTGCAACATTATTATTTTATGGCTTTAATACAAGAGCGCGGGGGAGAGGGGGGGACAGTAAAGGGGAGCAAGCCAAACCTTAGGATATTGAATTTTAATGCATAATGCATATAATTACAAGAAACCGGTCCTATTTCTCTCATTTGTAGTTGTCATTGTCCTTGACTTGAATGTCAGGAAGAAGAATCGAGCACTCGGTGTTCAATGTGCCTGTTGTCCTGGTATCGCTCACCTGTTATTAAATCGGCTTCTTCAGTCAGACCTGGCCACTCTGGGTAGCAGAATTTACCGGACCCCAGGTTTGCACCCTTTAACCCCCAGGCTAGGATCTGGTCTTCTCTGCTGGATATCCTCAGGCTGCATATGCAAAGTAATTGTTAACAGGTGGAGAACAAGAACGATGCAAAGCCACAGTCCACAGTCCAAGATCATAGACAGGGGCAGAGGAGGGTCAATCCTGGAGAGTACAACAAGGATCAGAAGAAGAGGCAAATGGGAGGTCAATAGTGTTGGGGGAGCATGCTCGAGGCTCCTCCACCACACGTTTGTTAGCTGCTACGCAGCCAATAAACGTGCAGGTAAGTACTGCCCTTCACTGTAATGCTGTAGACATGTTGGTTACTGGCATTACAGTGACTGGCTGGCCGGAACGCGTCATCTGGTGCTATATAACATCCGATGACACATGTTCGGCTCAGTATTAGTCAGGGACAGCTGGAGAGCAGAAGGGAGAGATAGTGTAGGGATTTAAATAGCAATATTTTGGTTTTTATACTTCTTCTAGACCAGGCATGTCCAAACTGCGGCCCTCCAGCTGTTGCAAAACTACAACTCCCAGCATGCCTGGGTAGCTTACAGCTATAAGGGCATGCTGGGAGTTGTAGTTTTGCAACAGCTGGAGGGCCGCAGTTTGGACATGCCTGTTCTAGACCCAAAAGTCCTTTTAAGGACTATTGTGTGTGGCAGCAATATATATTTTTAGTGCAACCTGCACTAAATTGCTAAAACTTGTTAGAGACCCAAAAGTCGTATCTGGCAGCAATATATATTTATAGCGCAACCTGCGCTAAATAGCTTGCAATTGTTTGGCCGCTGCAGACAGAGACATTATCTGCGCTACATCTCCTGTCTAACGTGTGCGCAGCCTAAAAATATCCGTGACATCCAGTGTACTTTTTCTGTAGACGGTGTCCGCTGCGGAAAGTTACATTATTACCTGCGCTACATCTCCTGTATAACATTTGCGTATTCGAAATATCAGTGACATTCAGTCCATTTTATTTGCTGCTGGTGGCAGCGACATTACCTGTGCTACATCTACAGTATAACGTTTGTGCATCCTAAATATCAGTGACATTCATTCAGTGTAATTTTTTATTAGCCAGTGGTGACAGCGACATTACTTCCGCTATACCTCCTGTATAACGTTTGTGCATCCTAAATAACAATGACATTTTGTGTACTTTATTTGCACATATACTTAGAAATCCTGCGCTACTGTACATGTGACATACTAGCAAGCATATATACCATTTAATATGTGCAAGGCGAGCAATAAGGGACAGGGAAGTGGCCGTGCTGCTGATGGTGCACACAGAGGCCGTGGCCCTGGGCGCGGTGAAACTGTGCCTGCTGCCAGAGGACAAGAAACACACTCGTCCACGATACCTAGCTTCATGTCCCAGTTTGCAGGGCAGCGCAGGACACCACTCTCGAAGTCAGACCAGTGCGACCAGGTGGTCGGTTGGATTGCAGCAGATAATGCTTCCAGTCAGTTAAGCACCACCCTGTCTTCCACCAAGTCCGGTCTTAGTAGCCAAGAGTCTGGTCAAAGAATTCTCACCCTGATCCTCTTTCCACCTACCATGGAGAGTCTTGGCAAACAAGTGATACTACACTCGGATATTCCGAGGAGCTCTTTTCATCACCATTCCTTAATTTGGGCCTCTTGCCAAGCCCTCTTGAAGAGGGACATGAGCAGATCTTGTGGCCTGATTCCCAAACTCTGGAGCATCCAGAGTCAGAAGAAGATGATGGTGGGGAACGGCAATTAGTGTTTCACGAGGTGGATGATGATGAGGAGACACAGTTACTAATAATTCAACGGCAATTAATGCCTCAAGAGGTTCATGGTGAGGATGAGACACAGTTGTCAATAAGTGAGGTTCTTGTTAGGTCAACAAGTCAAAAGGCTGACCAGAGTGAGGAAGTGGAAGAGGAGGTGGTGGACAATGAAATCACTGACCCAACCTGGGAAGCTGGCAAGCCGAGCGAGGACAGCAGTACAGAGGGGGGGGTCCGCAGCACCGCAACAGTCTGGAAGAGGCAGTGGGGTGGCAAAAGGTAGAAGGGCGAGCCACACCAAGCAGGCCCACAACTGTTCCCCGAGCACCCCCTTGCGGCAATCTCCCTTGCCAAAGGGTAGGTGTTCCACAGTCTGTTGCTTTTTTGAGAAAAGTGTGTACGTTAAAAGAATTGTAATTTGCAACCTGTGCCATACCAAAATGAGCAGAGGCGTGAACACTAGCAACCTCACCACCACGAGCATGATCCGCCACATGGCATCAAAGCACCCTAATAGGTGGGCCGAACGCCTGGATCTACAATCTGTGTCTGCGGGTCACACCACTGCCTCCTCTTCCCATGTGTTACGTGCTGGCCAATCCCCTGACCAAGACGCAGGCCCGGATGCCTCCCACCATGCACCTGGACCTTCGCAAGCACCATCAGCTAGCACATCCACTTCTGTGTCCCAGCGTACATATGTCTATATCCCAGACCTTGGAACAAAAATGTAAATACCCATTTAGGCTTGTGGACACTGAGGCTTTCCGCAGCCTGATGGCGGCGGCTATCCCTCGGAACTCTTTCCCCAGCCGCCAATATTTTTCACGGTGTGCAGTCCCAGCCTTACACCAGCATGTGTCCCATAACATCACCCGTCCCCTGACCAACGCAGTTATTGGGAAGGTCCATTTAACGACTGACACATGGACAAGTGCTTTTGGCCAGGGACACTACATTTCCCTGACGGCACACTGGGTAAACGTTATGGAGGCCGGGAGCGAGTCGTACCCTGGGATGGCACAGGTGCTACCAACGCCAAGGATTGCGGGTCCTACTTCCATCAATGTTTCCGCCACCACCTACGTTAGTGGCTGCAACCCCCCCTTCTCCTCCTCTGCCTCCTCCTCCACTTCCACCTCTGAATTATCATTTTGCAGCACCAGTCAGTAGCTGGAAGCAGTGTAGCACTGCAGTGGGGAAGCGGTAACAGGCCGTGTTTAAACTGATCTGCTTAGGTGACAAACGGCTCGCTCTCACCACTCAACTTAGAACCAGGCATGGTTGTGTCTCATAATGGCCGTAGCTTGGTGGTGGCTTTGGAGCTCGGCAAGCTCACACACATACCATGCCTAGCCCACATGTTCAACCTGGTGGTTCAGCGGTTTCTTAAAACCTACCCCAATTTCCCTGCGCTACTGTTGAAGGTCCGCCACGTGTGTGCCCATTTCCACAAGTAATCAACAGCTTCTGCTGGCCTGTCAATGCTGTAGCAACGCTTGCAATTGCCAGATCACCGACTGTTGTGCGACGTGAGCACGCGCTGGAACTCCACGTTCCACATGTTGGCAAGGCTTTGTGAGCAGCAGAGGGCAGTAGTGGAATACCAGCTGGAACATGGTCGTCGCCTTTCCAGTCAGCTTCCGCTCTTCACAAGCGACGAGTGGGCATGGATGTCTGACCTCTGTGAGGTTTCACGCAACTTTGAGAAATCAACACAGATGGTGCTCACAATTAAAGAGGACATTTCATCAGTTTAGCCCTAGTCTAATTATGGTCTTACCTTTATAGGGCGGCCCCCACTGATGCGATGGCACTTTTTTTTCCCCAAAGAACCCCCCCCCCCCCCCGTTCGTACGCTGTTGGCCGCGTTGATTTCGGCGCCTTATATTATAATAAGTCGACTTGGTTATACTAGGCGGAGACTCGCAGTTTCGCTGTGGGCGGTTCTCTTCTCCCTGGCTGTGAGCGCATCAAATCAGAGCGCACCGCTCTTAGCCAGGGAGAAGCTCATTCTAATTAGATGATCAGATCAGCAGCAGGGCCCTCACCCCTAATGTTTTAGAGGGTCACCAGCAGGCCATCAATGATAATTTTTCAAGGGTGTGGATGATGACCTCCTTTGTGTAGTAAAGGGTTTGAGTGCTAGTTCCTTGTAATTTTTGGCAGCCCTTTCCCTTAGTGCATAGGCTTTATGAGTGTAGGAGTCCCACTACTACTAGATATGAGATAGATAGATAATTAGATAGATATGAGATATCAAATAAAGAGTTGTGAGCAGCACAGCATGAAGTATTGTAGGCATTGTAGTACAGCACATCCCACAAGTAGATTAAAAAAAAAGTGTATTTCAATCACCAAACAGCAATATTTCAGTCGTCTCACTGGGACCTTTCTCAAGCAATGACATTATACATAGGTGCTCAGTGCAGATAAATAGGGTTCACAATATAACACATTAATTAACATGATTATGTGTAATAAAAGTATATAAACATGATTAATACAAAAAAACTTGATGTTATAGTGTACATAATCTTATACCATCAGTCATAGAATATAGTCGTGATATAAAACCCGTATGATTTTCCTTTTTTATATCACGACTATATTGTATGACTGATGGTATAAGATTATGTACACTAGAACATCAAGTTTTTTTGTATTAATCATGTTTATATACTTTTATTACACATAATCATGTTAATTAATGTGTTATATTGTGAACCCTAGTTATATGCACTGAGCACCTATGTATAATGTTACTGTCGGATGTGCTGTGGAATTTTTTTCTTGTAGATAGATATGAGATGGATAACAGATTTGGAAGATGGATTAGATACAAATTTTAGTTTATGTAAATATTGTATTAACATTTGAGTAATTGCAATTGTTACCGGCCACAGAATAATGAAATCCTACAATTATGGGCCCCCTAATGATATGAAAGGGACGATACAGAATACATCAATGAAATGTAAATGCCAAAAATTAAAAATGCACGTTTATCTTAGGAGGGAGCATCTATAGAAGACATTCAAAGGGAACTGGAGATTTCACAAATAGGTGGCAATTAAATTAGCCGATAATTGTACATTGTTTTTACAAACCAGAATTTCTGTACTTTTTATTTTCTCTTCTATATCAGACCGAGATAAAGTCAGATAAAGCAGATGATGAACAGGCAGCCAGTATAAGGCTGATGATTAGAGAGAATTATTTTGATTGCATATGATTTTAATTGCCCACTATTTATATAAAGGGTAAATGTACCTTTTAAATGAAAAATGTTTTATATACATTTTAAAATATACATCTATTTATCAGACTTGACGTGCTAATTTCTATATCCTGTTTTCTTTTCAAGACCCGCTTTTCTTTCCTCTGACAAGTCTGCTTGTGGAGCTGCAGGTTCAGAGCTCAGTGGGCTTTACCTGTGAAGCATGTCCTCCTCCCTTCATCTATTTTGTAGTCCTGGGTACATCTGTCATCTACTGCTAGCTCTCACACAATGACATCGCTATGCAAGCTGGTATTTTCTGTAATAGCTGTGTGTGTGTGTGTGTGTATATATACAGGCATGGGATTCAGCCAGTTCACTCAGGTTCTCCAGATCCGGTTGTTAAAATGACAGCGGCAGCTGGAGATGAGCACTTCCATTCCATAGTAAAGCTCCTTAGGCTTTTTAATAGTTGGGTGGTATGTGTGTAGTCTATATCTGGTGTATTTATGTATGTTTACCATGTATATGGTGTATTTATGTGTGTTGCATATATATGGTGTATGTATATGTAAACATATGTCCTGACACTGCTTGTCCGCCGTTGAGTAGGGAACCTGTTGTTAAAAATTTGAATCCCACCCCTGTGTATGTGTATATAACCAGAGTGAACACAGAGGGTTCACCACAAGATGTAAACCATTGGTGAGCCTCAAAATCAGGAAGGCCAGATTAGAGTTTGCCAAACGATATCTAAAAAAGCCTTCACAGTTCTGGAACAACATCCTATGGACAGATGAGACCAAGATCAACTTGTACCAGAGTGATGGGAAGAGAAGAGTATGGAGAAGGAAAGGAACTGCTCATGATCCTAAGCATACCACCTCATCAGTGAAGCATGGTGGTGGTAGTGTCATGGCGTGGGCATGTATGGCTGCCAATGGAACTGGTTCTCTTGTATTTATTGATGATGTGACTGCTGACAATAGCAGCAGGATGGATTCTGAAGTGTTTCGGGCAATATTATCTGCTGATATTCAGCCAAATGCTTCAGAACTCATTGGACGGCGCTTCACAGTGCAGATGGACAATGACCCAAAGCATACTGCAAAAGCAACCAAAGAGATTTCTAAGGGAAAGAAGTGGAATGTTATGCAATGGCCGAGTCAATCACCTGACCTGAATCCGATTGAGCTGCATTTCACTTGCTGAAGACAAAACTGAAGGGAAAATGCCCCAGGAACAAGCAGGAACTGAAGACAGTTGCAGTAGAGGCCGGGCAGAGCATCACCAGGGATGAAACCCAGCGTCTGGTGATGTCTATGCGTTCCAGACTTCAGGCTGTAATTGACTGCAAAGGATTTGCAACCAAGTATTAAAAAGTGAACGTTTGATTTATGATTATTATTCTGTCCCATTACTTTTGGTCCCTTATCAAGTGGGAGGCACATATGCAAACTGTTATAATTCCTGCACCGTTCACCTGATTTGGATGTAAATACCCTCAAATTACAGCTGACAGTCTGCAGGTAAAGCACATCTTGTTTCGTTCCATTTCAAATCCATTGTGGTGGTGTATAGAGCCAAAAATGTTAGAATTGTGTTGATGTCCCAATATTTATGGACCTGACTATATATATATATATATATATATATATATATATATATATATACACACACTACTAATCAAAAAAATTATTGAAACAAAAGCCGACACCAGCGGTGGGTATACCCAGGGGTGTAACTACCATAGCGGCAGACCATGCGACTGTTACGGGTCCCAGGGTAAGAGGGGGCCCAGTTGGAATGATCCCCTCTTCTACTAGGGGTGAAAATTCGGTCACGACTCCAGTGGAAAAATGGCCCAAAGGTCATTTAAAGGGGTTTAGGCAGAAACCCTCCTGTCCTGTGTGGGGGGTCAGGTTTGATCCTTTTTATGGGGCCCTTACTTCTCTATGTACGCCACTGTGTATACCCCGTAAAAATTTCTGTGTCTCAATAGCTTGTCATGTGGCCTTCAGCATCAATTACAGCTTGACAACGACGTCTCATGCTGTTCATAAGTCTACTTATTGTCTGCTGAGGCATGGCCTCCCACTCTTCTTGAAAGACGGCCCTCAGATCATTAAGGTTCTGGGGTACAGAGTTACGAGCCTCTACACGGCGACTCAGCTGACCCCATAGGCTTTCCATGGGATTCAGGTCTGGAGAAAGTGCAGGCCACTCCATTTGAGGTCCTCCAGTCTCCAGCAGCCGTTCCCTAATGATGCGAACTCGATGATCTGGCGCATTGTCCTCCATGAACATGAAATTAGGCCTGTGTTGTTCATGGAGAGGCACAATGACTGGATAACTGATGTTATTCACATAGTATGTGCTTGTCACTGTACCATTCACAAAGTGTAGGGCAGTTCTGTATCGACTAGACACACTTGTCCACACTAACGCCACCACCACCACCAAAGGCTCGTCTGGTGACAACAGTGGCTGATGCATAGCGCTCTCCTTGACATCTCCAACATAATTGGCGGCCATCATTTCTGCTCAGGGTAAATTGACTTTGATCAGTGAATAGTACTGAGGCCCACAGGTCCCTTGTCCAGCGTAGATGCTCCATGGCCCATACAATGACGCCTGTGACTGGTGGTGTGGTCAGCTACCCCTGCAGGTCGTCTAGCACACAGACGCTGATGTAAACTGTTTCAAATGATCTGACACGACACTTGGGTGCCTCTCGCCTACCTTAAAAGTGCCTGGAGTTGTGTGGCATTCATCATCCGGTTCCGCAGGGCATTGCTCACAATGAAGCGGTCACCAGTCCTCTCCTGCATAACGGAAACGGAACGGGTCCGTTTTGCAGCCCATAGACTTCTATAATGACGGAATGAATAACGGAATGCCTATAAAGGCATTCCGTTATGCATTCCGTCATAGAATTGCGTTATGTCCGTGGTAACGGAATCCATAACGCAATTCACCTTTTACCAACAAACGAAGTGTGAACGAATTTCAAAATATGAAATTCGCTCATCTCTAATGTACACATTACACACATACAAACACATATAGCATGCACATTACAGAGCATATCACAACATTGCACACGCATATACTACACACACAAAGCATACCCATGCATATCATACCATTATACATACACATATGTGCACATATATACACATTACACACATGGCATGCCCATTCATATTTAAATTATACAATCACATGCATACGTAGTAAAGGGGCTTCTCATCTCAATGGGGGAATATCGTCAGCGGTGGGGCCCGCACCTGACACAAGAATGGAGCCCCGAAAATGGTGGAGGGCACACTGCGCATGCACAGCCACCTTCTATTCATTTTCTATGGGGCCGCCGAAAATAGCCGAGCCATTTCCATCTGGCCCATAGAAGTAAATGGGAGCGGTGGCCGGTCATGTGCGGTTCACTCCCATTCACTTTCATGGGCAAAGCGCGTGGTGGTGGCCAGACTGGGGTCATCCAGCCACCACCTTGCGGGGCTCCGTTCCCGATATAGGTGCAGGTCCCAGTGGTGGGACCTGCACCTATTAGACAATGGGGGCATATACTATCAATATGCCCTCATTGTCTGACATGAGGCAATCCCTTTAAACATACACAAATACACACTTCACACGGCATGCACATGCATCTCATAACATTATACATGTGCATACACATATTACATGCACGCAGGGCCGTCTTTAATGCGGGGCAAAAGGGGCAGCTGCCCTGGGCCCAGTTGCTCCTGGGGGGACCAAGGCAGCTGCCTCTTGAGCCCTGCTAGCAACTCGTAAATTAGTGCCGGAGGGCCAGGAAGCGGTAAAAGCTCTGTACTCATCGCTTCCTGGTCCTCCTCTGTGACGTCACGCTGTGCGCAGCCTTCACAGCACAGCCGACAGCAGGAGGATGCAGATCGCGCTGGAGGAGAGCAGGAGAGGTAAGTGTTTTTTTTTCTTTTATATTTATGAGGCTGATGGACACTTCTGGGGGCTGGTGAGAGGCTACTGGGGGCTGATGAGAAGCTACTGAGGACTGCTATAAGGAAACGGGGCTGCTATGAGGCTACTGGGGGCTGCTATGATGCTACTGGGGGCTGCTATAAGGCTATTGGGGGCTGCTATAAGGCTATTGGGGGCTGCTATAAGGCTTTTGGGGGCTGCTATGAGGCTACTGGGGGCTGCTATGAGGCTACTGGGGGCTGCTATGAGGCTACTGGGGGCTGCTATAAGGCTTTTGGGGGCTGCTATGAGGCTACTGGGGGCTGCTATGAGGCTACATTGGGGATCTTATTGGGGCTGTTAGCTGAGGTCTGATCAACATTTGGGATCTGACTGGTGGTCTGACCTAAGGTATAATGAAAAACATTTTTTTCTTATTGTCCCCCTCTAAAACCTAGGTGCGTCTTATGGGCAAGTGCATCTTATAGGGCGAAAAATACGGTACTTGTTTGCTCCTCCTCCTGACCTCCTTTGCCTTTTGCGTACGCCGCGCGCCGCGAAGTCACGCGGAGGCACTGCAACGCTCGGGTGGGCTGAGCCCTGGTCTCCTTCCTGAACTTAAGAGCAGTGCCCCCTTCCAGCCCTGATCCCAGCTGCCCAGAGCACTGATCCTGAGCCTGCTGGAGTCTTCAGAACTGGAAGTATTTACAGTAATTCACTGTAACATATATATATATATATATATATATATATATATATATATATTACTTGTTTTATGTGAGTAAGGGTGCTGGGTGGTTGGAGAAGGGGGAGGGAGGGGTTAGTAGTACAGTACTATCTGCAAAATGTAAAAAAAAAAGTAATCTGCAAAATACTATGTATTTGTGTCAGAGGTTGTGTTTTTTTAATTTTTTTAATTATGATACAGCCATTTTATTTGATACTTTTCTCTATATTAAGGGACACTATAGTCACCAGAACCACAACAGCTAAACGTAGTAGTTCTGGTGTCTAGAGCGCGTCTCTGCAAGCTTTGTAATGTAAACACTGCCTTTTCAGAAAAAAAGGCAGTATTAACATTACTGCCAAGGAACACCTCTAGTGGCCACTCATCAGACGGCCACTCATCAGACGGCCACTCATCAGACGGCCACTAGAGGAGCTTCCTAGTCCAGTGTTGCACAACGTGCAACACTGACATTTACGTTAAACAATCCTCATAGAAAAGCATTGATTCAAAGCATCTCTATGAAGCCGCGCATGTGCAATAGCCTCCCAATGCTTCCCTATAGGAAAGTAGTGGGTTGGCTGTGATATACTCACACACTGCACGTTCCTGTGCGTTGTATTGATGAGGTGATCTGTCATACACTCACAAACGGCACATTGTGTTGTGGTGGAGGGCGTGATTGCATGCTAGGTTATGGGAAGGCGGGATCCAGGGGGCCCAAGTAAATTCTTGCCCAGGGTCCAATCAATATTAAAGACGGCCCTGCATGCACGTTATTCTCATAGACAAAGACTGTGGTATTAGAGCAAGGAAGGAACTCTGTCCCTCATTGGCCCTGCAGGGTTCCAAACGGTTGTCAAGGCAGCCAAAGGCTTTTTTCTCTCTCAGGCTATGAGCTGAGCGCTGTGATTGGCCAGCGCTGCAGCATGGGAGAAGGAGACGCCGGCAGGTTCCCCTGGGTGGAGCCTAACTATGAAGATACCGGAGGCTATAACGGGAGAACGCAGCGCCGCCCAGGTATAACAGTAAGTGCAGGGGGATCTCTGGGCGCCGCTCTACATGTCTGTATAGAAGTTTTATTCTAGTGAAAGGTCCTCTTTAAGTTGCTAGTAGGATCACCATACACTGCAATACAGAAGTATTTCAGTGTATTGTACAAGCGATTGAGTGATTGCATGTTCAAGTCCCCTAGAGGGACTAAAAAATAAATCTTAGTTTCATTTCCTTCTGGGATTCACGTCCCCACCTATCCCTTGGTTGAACTTTATGGACATATGTCTTTATGTAACTATGTAACATGATATTCACACATTACACACACTTCCCTCTCCTGTGGATATACTTCATGCAGACAGCAGGGGCTATGACCACATGCCTGCAATTCATTTCAGTAGAAATAACAATAAAAAATAAAAATATAGAACGCAGCCCTAATTCTGCAGAGAAAAAAAAAAGCTTGTAAAAAATGGCCTGACATCTCGGCGACTCTTCACATCCTTGCACTGAATGAATCTGACTATTGGCGATACTTTTACTCCCCTGATGCATAATGTTCCCATTTGCAGTGTTATCATTGAGGCATTGGCAGTCCTGTCCTATTCAATTACTCCGGAGCAATCTGTGTTATTACTGTTATCATTAGTGATATTACCGCAACCCCGAGCAGGACAGTCTCTGCGACATTAGAAAGTCAAAATTGCTCCAAACAGATTGTTTTCAAGCTACAGATTATAGCAAAACAGCCGCATTAGATATAAATGTGATTACTGCAAATAGATCCATTGCTGCTGCTATAATACAATTTCAGTGAAGTGAGGCATGATGTAATGGGGGAACACAGGGCATTGGGCCGGGGCCAGCCATGATGCTTCCCCCACAGGTCTCCAACCACAGACTGCTGGGTCATTTGGCATCACATACAAATGATTATGAGCCCGTCTGCCTAAATGAGACTGTCAGATCAGCACAAACATGCCGGTAACATGGGTACTGCCCCTCAGAGTCTACTGGGAGTCTATTATTATAAGGAGAGCCCTCCAGATGTCTACTGGTTAAATGTGGGAACTATACCCTGAGGACTTCAACCCATTTTAAAGGGGTTGTCCAGGACTGACAGTTTTTAACCCCTTTCAGACAAATCTGACATGTCACTTTAAGTGATAACTTTCCAATGCTTTTACCAATCCAAGCCATTCTGAGGTTGTTTACTTGTAACACCTTGTACTTCATTTCAGTGGATGGCGTTTTCACTGCCTGGCCCTGTGCAGAGGACACAGACAGTTGCAGAGCCTCTAGGTGCAATGGCAACGCCCCCCGTTGCTCCTAGAAGCTCATTTGCATATATTAACACATCATTTTTCTCATATGAACATGGGACAGACACAGATGCCTTCAGCTGCCAAGCGCACATGTAACAGGTCAGCCAGTGTCATAGGTACAAAACTGCTGACAGATGCCCTTTTAAAGTATTTTTTTTTTAAATCATGTTTTTGGGTTGCCATTATCCGGGGACCATATTTTTGTGTTTTTCTAGCTTTAAAGAAGACCTTTCACCGCTCCTGACATGCCTATTTTAATAGCGCCATGCATTCCCCATGTAATAACAATTCCAGAGCAGCTATTCTTATAGCTCTATGTTGTGCCATTCCTTTATAAGTTCTACTAGAAGTTCTGAATGCAGTCTACAGTAAGGGTACAGAGGGGAGGTAACAAGTTCGGGGGGTGTACCTGCACAGTCTGACAATAGCAACACTAATAGAGTGAGTCTGTGCAGGTACACGCCCCCAACTGGTTACCGCTCCTCTGTACCCTTACTGCAGACTGCTAGGAATTCATTCTTAACTTCTAGTTGAAATAATTAGGGAACAGCACAACATAGAGCCATAAGGATAGATGCTTCAGAATTGTTATTACATGGGGAATTTAAGTAGCTATTAAGACAAGCATGTCAGGAGTGGTGACAGGTCCTCTTTAAAGAGGGGAAGGCAGTAGAAGGTTCGTACAGCTCACAGTAAGGGCTCATGTACACGACCGTTGTCATTTTTGTGGTCTGGTCCTCAAAACACAGATACCGACCATGTGCAGTCCGCATTTTGTGGAACAGAACATCCGCCCCATATTCAAAGAGCCATATCCTTGTCCGTAATGTGAACAAGAACAAGACAAGTTCTATATTTTTGCGGGTGCCGCAGAACAGACAAAAATATGTTTGTATGCATGAGCCCCATAGGAGACAGATCTAGCTTAAGGACCTCCACCGTATTTTAAATGGCAGAGACCCGTGGCACATGTATGCGATCAGCCATATGGCTGATCGCATACATTTTACCATTCAGATGCCGTGGTCAAATGTCGCATGCGCCGTCCTCCTCATTCGCCGCTCGATCCTGTCTTTCTGGCGGACACAAGCGCGACCATGTAACAGAATCGCGCATGCGCCGAACGCGATGCCTGCCTGTCTGCTCTCCCTCCGGTGCGCGCGCTCCACTATCTTCAGGCGAATGAGGAGGACGGCGCATGCGCAGGATTCAGAAGCGCCGTCCCGGCGACTGAGCCGGCTGTCAATTACAAGGCATAGAGGCGGCGTTAGGGCAGGGGCGGTACGGCCAGAGGAGAGGGAAGGGCTACCCCCTTGACTTGTTGCTTGACTGTTGGAGCACGATTTTTTTATGAATAAACAGCGCAGGAAAGCGGCAGTAACATGGATAACAACACACTCAAGATAATCTATAAGGTACTGTTGCTAGTTTATAAAGTGAAAATGAGGTGAAAGGTTCGCTTTAACTAATTAAAAAAAAAAACATCACTGGCATCGCCGCGTGCAAAAATGCCTATACAGTTTAAATAAAACAATATTAATGGCATACGGCAAATGGCGTAACAGGAAAAAAAATTAAAACAGCCAATTTGCCATTTTTTGTCACTTCAATTACCCAATAATTTTTTTTTATAAAAAGCGATCAAAAAGCCACACACCCACTTAAAATTGGTATCACTGAAAAGAACAGATGGTCCCGCAAAAATGAGCCCTCACACAGCCTCGTACACATAACTACAAAAAGTTATAGGGGTCAGAATATGGTTATACATTTTTTTAGTTTCCTCAAAGGTTTTAATTTTTTTATTCAGTATAACGCAAGAAAAATTATCCAAGTGTGGTATCGTTGTAACCGTACTGACCTGGAGAGTGAAGATAGTGTACAGTGTAAAAAATAAATAGAATTTTAAAAAAATCTGCTTCCTACTACATGGTATGCAGCCATAAATTGTGCCATTAGAGAGTACAACTTGCCCAGCAAAAAATAAGCCCTCATAAGGCTATGTGAATGGAAAAATAAAAAAGTTAGGACTATAGGAAGGCGCAGAGTGAAAAACGAAAACGCAAAAAAGGAAAATCCTAGGGTCCTCAAGGGTCCCCAAATGCTACCTCTGCCCCATTATAGCTACACCCTTGCCTCTATGGTATCTACCCTCATGGTTACAGTCAAGTTAGATTTCATTATACATTTGCTCCAGTATCTCAATTAATTTTTCAGAAGCAAACCGCACATTTTTTTGGTCTTTCTCATTGTCCTAATTATAATGGAGAGTCTTAAGACAGTTGACCAAAAAAATCCAGTTTGAGGCTAAAAATTAAACGGAATTATCAGTCCGGGGGCGCTCTTTAATTATGCATGCATTTTGCTAGGCATCTTTAAATATTAACAAGATATGTTTATGCACTTATGACCCAAGATATTAACAAAAGTGTCAAAAACCAAGATTGCCATCCAAGTGAAGAGCCGGTGCGTCAGGACCGTACGAATCATATTTCTCCTTTGCGATGAAATATGAGATTGTTAGAGCTCGGTGACGCTCACTAATGTAACAAGCCTCGCAATTATGGGAAATGATATTGAATATATTTATGATTTCAGCAAATGATCAATAATTTATTGCGTTCGGTGAGATTACCTTAATTGAGGAGGGAAGACTCCTGAACAGATGTTTGATTTAGAACATATGCCATTGGTTGCAAACATAGTTTTGCAAGTACCAATAATTACATTGACTGTGGACAATTAGACTGTAAAGATTGGTAAACAGCTTAGAAATTATACACAATACAGATTAACAGTAAGTTAATATATCAGTTGAGTCATTAACAATCAGATTTAAAGGGTTATTCTCATCTTATATCACCATATCCCACCTCTGGGACTCGCTCGTATTTCCAGTACAGGAGAGCGCACCATGCATAAGAGCACGCTTGGCTGTTTTCCGAATTCCTATAGCACCTCTCCATTCACAGCTATGTGACTAAAAGAAATAGCTGAGCCCTAAAACTGCCATAGCTGTGAATGGAGGGTGGTCGTGCTTGTGTAGTGGCCCAGAAGGGCACCACTACTCCTACATTCCTATTGCTAGCCTGTTTGCCACCATTAAATCGGTTTGCAAAACCACCTGTACCACAACTAGCAAAGAGTCATTTTGTTAAATGCAAAAACTATGTTCATGTACTGTGCCTGGTTGTCCAGCAGGTGGCAGTGAATCTGACAGAGAGTACCTTTAGATAGAATTGAACTTGCCATTCCATTCTCCCCACTTTTGGACAGTAGTGAGCTAGTCATGCTTCCTACCAAGGGAGGGGTTTCGGGAAGCTGGAGTGGAATTGAGAGTTGAAGCAACAGAGAGTGAAGCAGCATGGTGTTAGGGAGGCGTGGTGTTTTCCCCTCAGTGCTGTAGGAGCTTTGGGAAAGTATCTCAGAGAGCAGCCTACTCCTGATATATAATAGGACTTAGTAGAGGGAAAACAGTGCCAAAGACACCCTACTTAGCAAAACGGTCACAGGATGCCTCACTCTCATAAGAAATAGTAACTGAAGCCAATAGGAACCAGACTAAAGCCAGAAATTAGTGCAGCAGAGAGAGAAAACAAAGTATTCAAGTTTACCTGCCAGTTTACCCTTAGCCTGCTGGAGCCGAGGAAATGATCAAGTATTGTTTGGATGGCACAAGTTTGTTGCAAGTTTATTCAAGTAAAAACTGTTGAATTTTACCAAGTTTGGACTCTACTTACTCTTACCAACTACAATTCCTTTATTGCTATGGAGCCTAACTCCAGGGAGCGACAGTATCCAGGTAGGAGCACCGTGACACACCAAACTATTAGGGCCACAACATACCACATGTTTAGGCATTCCTAAACACTGTGACTCGATCGCCCCTGGGGGTGTCCCCCCCCCCCCCCCACCACATTTGCATGATGCTCTATATTCTATTCTGGACATAGGAATGTCCCAGCAGAGAGATCCACACCTATCTGACATTGATGGTATATCCTAGCGATATGCCATCAGTGTCTAAGATGAGACAACCCTTTTAAAGCAAAATCAATGTATTTTTGAAGTAGGATTCCCTTTCAAGGCCTATAGAGGCCTAACTACAAAAGGTACGTTCTCAATGGCATCCCTAAAAATAAAAAAATAAAGAAGATTTGTGAAGCACAGTAAGTGAGCACTGCCTGATGTGTGGCCCAATCTTGTCCACCGTTCACTTTTTCAATAAAATAGTAACTGTAGGCACAAAGGAGGGGTACGAAGATAAGGGGAGATGAAGCTGCAGTTTCCCACCATAAGCCTGTGTAT
Organism: Bufo gargarizans; assembly: GCF_014858855.1. Classification (NCBI taxonomy): domain Eukaryota; kingdom Metazoa; phylum Chordata; class Amphibia; order Anura; family Bufonidae; genus Bufo; species Bufo gargarizans. Next base: position 29,279,665 of record NC_058090.1, read on the forward strand.
AAAACTCATGCTGTGAGAGGGGAGAGGGAGCAGCAAAGGAGAGAGAGATGTTTAATCAGTACATCCAGCACAACGGTTCAGCTACACTCGAGGAAAATCAATTGGTCAGATGGCAATTTACACACACAGATCTTTTGTTATACACCAACTATTGGTCTGATTAAACAGATATTGGTCAGATAATCTGTCAGTGTTATACAGCCCTGAGGTCAAAGAGACAGAGAGAAGATAGATGGATGGATTGAAGAGAGAAGATAGAAGGATCGATAAAGATGGACGGATAGAGAGAGAGAGACAAAGATAGATACTATTAGAGATGAGCGAATTTCAAAAAAATTTGTTCCGGCCGGGTCGCTGAATTTTCCGAAAAGATTAGACTCGATCCGAATTTATTTGCAGCGAATCACGTTAAAAAATAGCTATTTCCCGGCTGCAGAGAGCCTGTATAACACTGTGTATAACACTGTGCTTTGCAGTAACACGCATAGGGAGTCTGCTGTGGTAGTGAAACAATACTGTGAGTTAGTATGACACGTACATGACAGGCTTCGCTCTTAGAATCACTGCACACTTCACTTATTTGGGCAGTCACGGGGCCAAAACTGACCAAATAACTCAAGTATGAATTCAGCCTTACAGGTCGATGTTGGCGCCAGGTATAAAGAACCGTGCAGAGGCCCAAGATCCTACTGTAGCATGAAAGAGCGCACTCCTTTTACACAGTCGTCAGCTGATTCCACATAGATGTCTACAGAACCTGTTCTATTAAACGGTTATACAAGTAGAGCCCCCCTGACACAATAGAGAGGGTCTCAGCAGTAAGTTTGTGTTGACATCACTGATTATTTTGCCCTTTCTTTTGATCCGTCAGAACAATAACCCCCCAAAAATGGATCCTGTCGGTTGAGAATCCAACTTCACTCGGTCAGCATTTGGTCAGTAATCCATCAGTATTGCTAAAGCCCCAAAAAAAAAAAAAGAAGTGGATGGAAAACAGAAATGACACAGGAATGGAATATTTGCATGTCTTCTGTGTTTTGTACCTACTCCTGCTTTTGGCTACGAAATCATATGCCAATTCTGATGGGACCATACAGGCCTCACAGCTGCTACACAGACAGGATCCGTTGTGCATCTAATTTTCCCTTCCTTCTGGCAGATCAGAAGAAGGGTCAAATAAATGATCATGTCAACCAGGCCAAAAAGGCAAAATAGTGTTCCAGTCATGGAGTGGGGAGGGTGGGAGAACAGCTTGAGAAGTCCACAGAGTGGCCCAATGACATAATGTTGAGGTAGCAGCAACTTGAGTAGACCACAGAGTGGCCCAGGGACATAGTGGGGATGTGGCAGCAGCAGCAGCATGAGGAGACCACAGAGTGGCACATTTACATAGTGTTGACGTGGCAGCAGAATGAGGAAGCCACAGAGTGGCCCAATGACATAGTGTTGACTTGGCAGCAGCATGAGGAGGCCACAGAGTGGCACAATGACATAGTGTGGAGGTGGCAGCAGCATGAGGAGGCCACAGAGTGGCACAATGACATAGTGTGGAGGTGGCACCAGGTAGCATCAGCATGAGGAGGTCACAGACTGAAAAGGTGACAGTGTGGAGGTGGCAGTAGCAGCATGAGGAGGCCACATACTGGGAAGGTGACATAGTGTGGAGGTGGCAGAAGCAGCAGCATGAGGAGGACACTGACTGACAAGGTGACATAGTGTGGAGGTGGCAGCAGCATCAGGAGACCACAGAGTGACCCGGTGAGAGTGGGAAGGTGGGTGGCAATAACAGTACCTGCTGACGATGGTGGGTGTAAGAAGGAGCACTTGGGAACAGATGTGTGGCATCAGGCGGGTGGCAGCATCAGAATAGCAGCTGAGGCAGGTAGCCAGAAGAAACCGGTCTCTTTTGTCAAGGTTTAGGTGAGGCAGCATGAATGATCTAATCTGATGCATCAGGCATTGGTGGGTGGAAATCCTGGCTGATCTACGCCTGATTCATCTTGACAAAGGTCAGTCTCTCCACATTTTAGGTGGACAGGCCAGTTCTCCTTGGGTTAACCATGGCCCCCGCTGCACTAAACACCTGCTCTGATGCCACACTACTGGCTGGGCAAGACAGCTTTTCCAGGGCAAACTCGGCCAGTTGTTGCCACAAATCCAGTTTGGCTGCCCAGTAGTCCAGCGGATCTTAAATGTGGGGTGGCAGGGTGCTATCCAAGTATGCCACCACCTGCTGGTTCAGGTTCTGCTCCAGGTCTAGCTGTTGCTGGTGAGTAGTTTCTTCACTAGGCGGGTTAAGAAAGCTGCTCATCATCGACTCTAGACTCAAGCTGCTGCTGATGGAGCTGGTACTGCTCCTACCCCCCCCCCCCCACCCTGCCACAGCAGCCATGGCAGTGGAATGAAACTGCAGATGGCCCCCGGTCAGACCTGCGAGAGGATGGACGATGGCGCAGATAGGCAGCAGCCATCTGATTACATAGGATGTCTCTATAGTAGTTCAGTTTGTCCTCCCTCTCAGCAGGTGTAAAAAAGCCCCCATTTTGGACCGGTAGCGAGGGTCCAACAAGGTGGAGAGCCAGAAGTCATCCCTCTGCTGAATTGGTGACAATTCAGCTGTCACTACACAAGCAAGTGAGCATGCAGAGGGCCATTTGCGCAAGTGATTCGGAGGGACTCCATGTTTACTGCATACTGCCACGGTGTGCTTGAATCATCTGCCTCTTCTTCCTCATCTCCCGGTTTCTCCTCCAGCTCCTCCCCTGTCACCTGTGTAGAAAAACCACCCATTTTGCTACACATTGCTTGTGCTCCAATGTCCTCCTCCTCTAGTTCAGCCCCCACAGGGCTCATGTGCCCTTGAGATGTAGGCGCCACGTCTCCAGTCCCCTGACCAGCCAGATTTACCAGCATCTGTTCCAGGATTTGAAGCAGTGGAATGACGTTGTTCATCCCGTAGTCCTGGCGACTGACAAATAACATGGCACCCTCAAAGGGCCTGAGCAAACGGCAGGTGTCACATATGAGCTGCCACTGGCTGACAACGAAGTTACACAGGGGAGTATTCCTGTCCGCTTGGATAATCAAGAAATCGTTTATGTCCTTTCTCTGTATAGTCGGTCCAACATAAGGAGGGTGGAATTCCAACGGATGGAAACGTCACATATCAGCCTATGTTGGGGGATGCTGTTCTGCCGCTGCAGCTCAAGGAGGGTGTGCTTGGCGGTGTACGAGTGGCTGAAGTGCATGCAAAGTTTCCTGGCCATTTTTAGGATGTCTTGTAGACGGGTGGAAGAATTCAGGAACCGCTTGACAACCACATTGAAAACGTGCACCATGCAGGGAGCATGGTTCAGCCCTCCTTGATTCAGTGCTGACACCATGTTCTTCCCGTTGTCAGTCACCATGGTCCCGATTTTGAGTTGTCGCACTTTGGCAGACACAGACAGGCTCAGTGACTGGCCCACCTTCTGTTCTACATATTTGTGCAGGGCTGGTACTGCCTTTTTGGCAAAAAAATGATGGCTTGGGACTCTTCACCTCGGCTCGGCACAAGCCATCAGTTCTCTGAAAGGTGCAGAGTCCACCCCTTGGAAAGGGAGGGACTGCAGTACCAGCAACTTGGCCAGGAGCACGTTCAGCTTCTGTGCCGTTGGATGAGTGCACGCACACTGTCTCTTGCCAATCGCTTCGGTGATCAATTGCTGACGGTGTTCGTCTGCATGTCACTGATGTTCTCCTCAATGGTCTCTGAGCCAGGAGCCTGAACGCTCGCAACACCAGTTCCTACGCCACTCCCCTCATCACTACTTGCCCACCTACCAGAGCAAGCGGCGGATATCTCCTCCAGATCTTGGCTGGGCAGTAGCTGCTGACTGTCCTCTAGTAGCTCATCCTCGCTGTATAGTGAAGCTGAGCCCACGGCATATAATAATTGTCTGGCTGAGGGAACATAAAAGGACAGAGGCAGGTTGAGGACAGGTGAGGGCACAGGGCCTGCTCCCGGGCCATGCCAACTAAGGGTTGTGTCTGACGAACCCACCGACTCTTGGCTGGGGGTGTCTGATGTCACTTGGGACGAAGTGTATGACTGAGCCAACCATTCAAGAACTGCTGGGTTGCTGGTCAAGACACGACCGCTAGATGACACAGAGAGCTCAGGCCTCTCGAAGTGACCCCTGCTGCCATGTCCCCTTACTCTGCTGCGACATGTGCCTGGTCCAGAAACATTTAGGCCTCTGCCCCTCCCCTGTGCAGGGCCTGTCACTTCTCTGTCTGACATACTGTTAGATCAAATACTGTAAGTAAATTATAAGGCAATTAATACAACTCCAAAAAAGTCTAATTCTCTCACTTCCCCACATAACGGCTAATAAGCCCTTTTTTCCCACTAATACACGCCAAAAAAGGCTTTAGAACATAACTGCACCGCTAAACGGCAAATACTTTTTTTTTTGCAACTAATACACGCCAAAAAGGGCTGTAATTTTCTCACTTCACCACACAACATCTAATAAGCCCTTTTTTCCCCACTTATACATATTAAAAAAGGCTTTAGAACATATAACTGCACAGCACAAGGGCTAATAAGACATAGAAATATTTCCTAGTAATACACCCTGTTAATGGCTGTATCACACAGCACTTGCACCCCAATAAAGAGAACGGTTTGCTGGAATTAAAGAGGTATCATCTATTGCAAATCTGAAAGCAGCAGTATAATTGCAATTTGGATCCGCAGTCCAAGATGGCTGAGGCTATTTATAGGGCTGTGACATCACAGGGCAGGCTGCTGATTGGCTGCATGCATGGCATTGTGGGTGATCCCTCGTACCCAGAGTTCCTTGCTCCATGTCCTAACACGTGCAGCAGCCATTTTAAGATAAAATTTGATTTGTTACCACGAAGCATGAGGAAATTAGGATTCGGTGTGTATCGAAATGTTCCTGAAATTCGGATCGAATTCCACTTAGTCAACTCCGATTCTCTCATCTCTAGATACTATAGGTAGATGATAGATATTATTATTATTATTATTTATTTATTATTAAAGCGCCATTCATTCCATAGCGCTGTACATATGATAAGCAGTGCACATACATAATACAGACAATTGCTCTAAACATAAAGAAGACGAGTTACAAACTGGTACAGAAGGAGAAAGGGCCCTGCCCGCGAGGCTTACAATCTACATGGTATGGGAGAAGGACACAGTAGATGAGGGTGAAGTTGGTCATGGCGGTATAGACAAAGCTGGTTGTAGGCTTGTCTGAAGAGGTGGGTTTTTAGGTTTCTTTTGAAGGATTCCACTGTAGGTGAGAGCTTGATATGTTGGGGTAGCGAGTTCCAGTAAGGGGGATGCACGGGAGAGATCTTGGAGGCGATTGTGGGAAGAGGTGATAAGAGGAGAGAAGGAGGTCTTGTGAGGATCAGAGAGTGCGTGTGGGGATGTATCGGGAAAGTAGCTCAGAGATGTAAGGAGAGGACAGGTTGTGGACGGCCTTGTATGTATTTGTTAGTACTTTGAAGTGAATTCGCTGGGCAATGGGGAGCCAGTGACGGGATTGGCAAAGGGGAGAGGCAGAGGAGTAACAGGGCGAGAGGTGGATTAGTCGGGCAGCAGAGTGGAGGATAGATTGGAGGGGTGCGAGAGTGCTAGATGGAAGGCCCCAGAGGAGGATGTTGCAGTAGTCTAGGCGGGAGATGATGAGGGCATGTACAAGCATTTTCGCAGATTCAAAGTTAAGGAAAGCACGGATGCGGGAGATGATATTAGCGATAATCGTAGATATATTGATAATTATAGATAACAGAGAGATGGATATATGTAGAAAGAGAGCTAGATACTGCAGATAGATCATTTTCCTGCTGCTAGCTTGACATTAGTCTTATTTACTAGTGGAAATGCTGATGATTGGCAGCACTGTACCGTTAGTCTACTGACTATAGATTTTTGTCCTTTGGCAAAGAACAATCTCCTTGGAATGTTCTAAAACACATTAGCACATGCCATTTTAGTTTGGCACAATGTCTATTCCCTGGCTGCAGGTGGAAAATGCTCTCCTCCATCTGTTCATAACTTAAAAAAGGCAAATGGACAGCACGGAGCTGGGAATCGTGCCATTTTGGTAAATGACATTTCAGAAAAAATAATAATTTGATGAGTAGCATTTTTTTTTTGTTTTGTTTTTTTGCTGTTTTTATTATTTTCTTTTCTAATAAAACAATTTTCTTTTTTATTTAAACAATATAGACAGATACCTTAAAGTACATAGCTACTGTAGGTGGAGAGACATACATTAGGATAACATTTGTCAAACCTGCCTATTTTGGCGGGAACATCCAAGGATCTAATATGTATTGAGGTCTCCTCAATACATCTCATGGAGCAGATGTCAGGAGAATGGAAGGATTGGGCTCTCTGATTTCAACATGATAGGTGATACTACAGTGGCAGTGGCTTTCTCATTCGATGGCACTGGCTATTCACAACCCAAGCACTTTCAACCAAGCAGGGATATGTAAGGGAGGCTTCAGAGGGAGCATCTAAAGTGTATGGCCAAGCTTAGCAGCCTGACATAGCAATGCTCTTATCTTTCCACCAGATTCTTGCGTGTATGACCAGTTTCCACCATTTACGCAAGGAATATTCTGCGAAAGGCCCCCTACCTATCATGTGCCATTTGTACTTTTGAATGGGTACCCAAGGTCAAATTATAGCATTCCTGTTTATTTAGGTGGGATCTGTCAACAATCTAATATATATGGTCAACAAAAGTTGGGATCCCACCAAAAATTTTGCTGAGGGACCTCCACCAACATTGATCAATACAACATGTGGGTAACCCATTTACATCTCCTCCAGCAAAGACCAGACATCCAACCCTTGTCTATAGCGTCTTGCTCAGATCTTCTCTTGCTGCTGGAGGTGTCCTCATTAGTGTTGAGCGAAGTGAAGCATCTGAAGCGGAATTCGGTCTGAATTTAAGGAAAAATTTGCCACGAAGCAGAATTTCCTCGCGATTCCTGGTGATGAATATTTTTTTTCTAAAATGGTGGTTGGAGTTGTCTTAGAAAGAATGGGAAAAACATACCTCATTCACTTGCTCGCACAGAGGCAGTCCGCTCCTCTCTTGATTGAAAAAGACCTGCCAAACCTGCGCTGAGCATGATGACATCACCGCTCACTCCCAGTGTGATGACATCATCATGCTCAGCGCAGGTCTTTTTCAATCAAGAGAGGAGTGGACTGCCTCTGCGCAAGCGGGTGAGGTGAGTGATTATTATTTTTTTAACCCAAAAAGCCGTATTACTGTTAGATGGGTGTACTTCTGTCTAATTGGCCGTTAAAAACGGTCCCATTGATTGATGGGCTGAATAGGGTTTTAACATAGTGATTCGTAACAAATCAAATTTCTTGTCAAACTTCGGCAAAGCTGGCGAATCAAATTTTTCAAAACTTCGCTCATCTTTAGTGCTCAAAGTCATCATTAGAAAATTTGATTTGGCTGCTTCGCCAAATTTTACAACAAAATTTGCTTTGTGACTAATTACTTTGTCACAAAACGCATTTCTTTGTAAGCAGTGGGTTTGATGACAAGGAGCGGGGATTGCGCCGCTTCTCGTCATTTTACCCCTCAGATGCCACATTCATACATGACAATAATACGGTGTAAAATTTAAACCAAAAAAATCATACCTGATCCATTTACTCACGACGGGCTGGCCGCCGCCATCTTGCTTGAAGATCTGGGGCGAAATCTTGGTCATAGGTCAATGCGCACGGGATTTCGGCCGAGATCTTTAAGCAAAATGGCAGCGGCTGGCCCGTTGCGAGCAAATGGATCAGGGAGGTATCATTTTTTTATGTTTTTTTACACTATTTCAGGTTAAATCGATTTGCTACCATGAAGCACAAGGAAATTCAGCTTCTCTGTGAATCAAATTTATCCTAAAATTCAGATCAAAGTCCACTTTGTGGACTTCGGCTCATCACTACTCATCATTATGCCTGGGTCATATGGCACGGATACTCCTACCATTTACGCTCCCTGTCAAACTTCTAAGGAAGGTCTGTATAGAGAAGATATTGTTTTTGTGACCTCCCAACCTTGTGGCATTTTCTACGTTCTCAGTTATAGTTGTGAAGGTAATGCCAGGTTTCTTTGATGTTACTCTTATAGGACTGTGATGTGGAGATCGGGCTGAACACATCAAAGCATCCGGCACCCCGGGCTCTGTGAACAAAGACTAAGATTTATGTCAATTGTACAATTATGATCTTTAATCAATACAAGAGGAATACAGATTATTCCTCATTCATTGTAAAATCAGAACTATGGTTATCTGTCATATCAGAACACGGTATACGGCACCGACAACTGGTTTGTGCCCATAGAAACATGGGCACATTTAATGGGACTGTCTATTACCCTGACCAGGCAACCATTCTAGGTTTCCCATATGATGAAGTAGACATTAATGGATTGGTCACATGTAGAGTTCATCCTCGCCGAATTTTACAAAAAAATTAGCTTTGTGCCGAATTACTTCCTGACTAAGTGCATTTCTTTGTAAATAGCGGGTGCAATGACCGGGAATGGTGATTGCGGCGCCCCCCTAACATTGAACCCCTCAGATGCCTCATTCATCACTGATTGCGGCATCTGAGATCCATTTTCCTGTTTACAAAAAAAATAATAATAATTTAGTCCTACTCGCCTCATCCTTTTGAGCGCGAAGAGGCTGTCGCGGACATCTTGCTTACAGATCCAGAGGGGAATCTCGCACAGCATGGGATGACATCACCACGTATTTACCTGCGCACGGGATTTTGCACGGGACCTTCGAGCAAGGTGGCCACGGCAGCCTCTTCGCGCTCAAACGGATGAGGTATGATTTTTTCTTTTTACGTTTTCTACCGCCATTTCAGGGTCACGTAGCACAAGGAAATTCGGCTTTGCGGCGAATCTAATTTTTCCTAAAATTCGAATTGAAGTCCACTTTGTGAACCTTGATTACCTCCACACTAGATATGAGGTATAGAGGGATAGATAAGATGAGGGCTGGCGCATGGCTGCAGTCACGCTTAGGTGTGGGAGGGAAACACCACACCGAGCATAAGAGGGAAGGGGGGAACAGGGAGTCAGGCCTGAGAACTAGGGAAGGAAGATGGACACCTCCTAGCAAAACCCTAACTAAAATCCTGACTGACTACCAGTATAAACAGACACCAGAGGTAGGTGTGCTTATACGCAGGAATACCTAGAGTCCTATCTAGCCCTATAGGACCCTGGTACTAATAACAGGGACGAGACTACCTGTTCTTCCAAAAGGAAGGACGAACAGGAGTCTCCTTCAGGCCTAATACAAACAACAGGGAAATGCAAAACACAGTACCGAAAAAAAATACGAAAAGGGAAAGGAAAGACTTAACTTCAAAGGGGCTATGGAAGCACCATGAACTCCGCTGAGATCCACACACCAGCAATCCACAACTGAATCTGAAGCTATAAACTGCACAGCATTGAGGGAGAAGCCACAATAAATAAGGAAGGTTAAATGACCACATTAGCAACACCTGAGGCAAGGGGTGTGGCCATTACCAGAAACAACACAGACGCCTATTGATCTACAAGGAAAACCTGTCGGATCAAACCACGTGTTGCCAGTCTTGCCGATCTCCTGCTTCTTGTCGCGGGAACGTCCGTGACAGCTGCTTCACGTACCCCTAATTTACATAAACCTCATTGAAATGGTTAAAAAATCCTCCACATTGACTTTTATCCAAATTCCTAAGCCCTGTCCTTGAAATGCTTAGCCAGCTAAAAAATAGTGATGTTTGTAGACGAGAAACGTTTGCCAAGATTTTCCAGTCATCTGTAACTGGCAGCGAGATCACAGGTAGCGCAGACGCCGGGAAGTGCAATGTGTAGTCCGCAAATAGATGGAGAACGTTCCAATAAAACTGCAATGTCTGTAACAGGGTGACGTTTCATCGCCGAGCTGTCCACTTCTAATTGCCTGGGGTGAAGAACTTTTTGGGAACATCTGGAGGGAGACTATGACGAAAGCGAGCAGAAGACGGCCCCTTAATTTTATTGGGGTCACAAATGGATATAATAAAGTGTGCGGCTGTGAGGAGACTTCCAACACTTTATACACTTACGTACAAGACTAAGGGGTCTTTCAGACGACCTTACGTGTTTTGCGAATGTGCATTATACAATATTAGTGTTGAGCGAAGGATTCAAAAATTCAATTCAGCTGCTTTGCTGAATATAAAAAAAATTTGCTTAGAGACTGATTACTTAGTCACAAAGTCATTGTACCCCTCAGATGCCACGTTCATCGCCGATTGCGGCATCTGACATACAATGTAAAAAAAATAAAAAATTCATCATACTCGCCTCATCCACTCGTCACAATCCTGATTGTGCACAGCCCGTGATCGGCCAGCGTGGTGATGTGATAAGTCACCACTCACAGAATTTTGCGCGAGATCTTCAATCAAGATGGCGGCGGCTGGCCTGTTGCGAGCAAATGGATGAGGTAAGTATGATTTTTTTTTTATTTTTACACCATTTCAGGAGAAATCAACTCGCTACCATGAAGCACGAGGAAATTCAGCTTTGCGTCAAATTTAAATTTCCCCTGAAATTCGGATCGAAGTCCACAAAGATTCGCTTAAAGGGAACCTGTCATGTGGATATTTGATTATAATCTAATTAATTATATACAATCATTAACTACTAAAAAGTGCCTTAGATGTATTCACTTACTGGTCTGACAGATGGTTACCTCATAATATACACACAAAATGCCGCATGCTAATGAGCTGATTTGAGTCCAGCGTGATGTTTGAGTCCAGCGTATATTTAATTCAGAGCTATAGCCACTCCCCTGCTCACCTGCTGCTGATTCATATGGAAAATAACAGTCAATCAGCAGCAGGTGGGCGGGGAGAATCAGGAGCTCATGAATATTCAGGACTCATCATTATCAGCTGGAGCTTTTCAATACAAGATGTTGGCAGATTGACTGGGTCAATTAAAGAAAGTGACCCAGAATTTTGCTAAGAGAATCAGTCACTTATTTATGTTGCCCTTAGTTAGGACACCATAAAACTGGTGACAGGTTCCCTTTAACACTACGCAAAATGAGAGAAATGCCTACTCTAGTCCGCAAAACGGACAAGAATAGGACATGCTCTATATTTTTTGCTTGGTCACGGAATAGATATACGGATGAGTTGTCCGTATCTTTTGCAACCCAATTGAAATGAATAGGTCTGCATACCTTTCACAAAATTACGGAATGGATGCGGACATATAAATGCCATTGTGAGAATGAGCCCTTAAGTCTGCAAGATATTTTTCTTTATACTTTATAAATCATTGAAGTCTTGAGACTTTAACATTCAGATTTTACTTTTGCAGTCATTTTGTTATTGCTCCCATGCTTTAAAGAAAAAAAAGCAACTTTGCAGATATTCTTGCTGTAAAGGGTACCGCTCACCTCTTTGTCCTCGGTCGGATTCAAATCCAGGTCTGCAATCTGACAGTGCAAACCCATGATCCACCACGCCTGCCGTAACTTGACTGTACGATAGTTATGCTCATGAATTCCTGTTTGGTGGATTTGATCCCAATTTTCTATTAATCCTCACTTACGGCAGTACATGAAGGTTGCTCCTGGAAGGATCCTATCGGGTAGATCACACGCATACAGATTTTCTTAAAGTTTAACTGCTGTTCTATTTTTGTAATGTGTAGGAGCAGCGATGCTGATCATTTTTGTAATATACCTTAATTACTGAAATTGGACATTTCTATTAGAAAAATAGCTCTAAAGAGGCCCATTTTGAGCTGTACATAACACAGTCAATGTTGAGCAAGTCTCCACCGTTATGTAAACAGAAGGCAGAGGAGCGTTGCTAGGGCTCAAAATGGGCCACTTTAGAGCTATTTATCTAATAGAAATGTACAATTTCAGTAATTAAAGTATATTACAAAAATGGCCACTATTACTGCCCCTACACATTACACAAATAAAAATAGCACGGTAGTTACACTTTAAAGGGAACTTTCTGGTGAAGAGAGAGACCTAAATGTTATTTCTGACAAAGGATACGGAGAGTCTGCAATGTGTTATAGGGTGATTGATGGGGTGATATATAGAAAATGAAGGAATGACAATTATAATCAGCGGAGCCACGTTTCCAGACTATTCCCTAATTACCGCAGAATGTCACAGTTGTCACTGCACAACGTGCAGCCTGATTGGCCTGTGGTGGTTGAATGATGTCACCTGTACGATCCATGACAAGGCTTTACTGCAACATGCTGATGGATTGGCAACGAGCGTCCAAAAATTTTTCATAACTATATATGCATACAGAAAAACTGTGGGGCACATTTACCAACACGGTCTCTGCAGCATTGGACTAGGGTGGCTAGGCCCCACCAGTAAAATTCATTCTGGGGACCCACTTTAAAGCTACATGCATATACTACCTACCCACACTATCCAGTTTTTTATATGGACATAGGCAATATACTGCATAATATCTCAGCCAGCCTAACCATACAGTATGTCTGTATACTGTGCCAGGTGCCACTTCTGGACTAGGGGCCTACCGAGGGATTCACTAACATTTTTTTGGTGGACCCATTGAAATGAATGGTTCCGCATACGGTCCGCAAAAAAACCTGAAAGGACACAGAAAGAAAAATATGTTTATGTGCATGAGCCCTTAAAATGAGGGGGAAATGTATCAAGTGCGATGCGCCAGAAAAGTGGAATGATTGTACCCATTTTGCCGGTGTAATAGGCTTAGGACCTGTTTTCACGACTTTTAGGGTGGCTTGAGCCATACCCGGCAGTTTACATTACATTTGATAAAGGGCGGACAGATGTTTTATAGGCAGGACTACATTTTTAGCCAGATTCATCATGGTGACACTTTTTGCTAAATTTTGCAGAAAAAGTCACAAATGTCCTCCAGTCCCCCGGTGGCGTGAAAACTGATGGTAATTTTGCATTAAATCTATTTAGACTTTGAACTGAAAAATCCAGAGGTATTTTGTGCAACAAATTTAATAAACATTTTGTAAATTTGTTGCGAAAATTAGCTTCATATCAAGCAGATAATTCAAAAATGGCTATAAGTCAAATTTTAATACATTACCCCCTTATACTAGATAATCTAAAAATGTGCCAGATTTATCACAGTGGGCAATTTAACATACCTTACACTGTCTAAAGCTTTCTAATCAAGTTCTGTATGGACACAGCCTAAAACACTCTTATCATATCCTGTGTGAATACAGCCTAAAATGTTCTGCATGGACACAGCCTAAAACACTCTTATCATATCCTGTGTGAATACAGCCTAAAATGTTCTGCATGGACACAGCCTAAAACACTCTTATCATATCCTGTGTGAATACAGCCTAAAATGTTCTGCATGGACACAGCCTAAAACACTCTTATCATATGATGTGTGAATACAGCCTAAAACACTCTTATCATATCCTGTGTGAATACAGCCTAAAATGTTCTGTATGGACACAGCCTAAAACACTCTTATCATATCCTGTGTGAATACAGCCTAAAATGTTCTGCATGGACACAGCCTAAAACACTCTTATCATATGATGTGTGAATACAGCCTAAAACACTCTTATCATATCCTGTGTGAATACAGCCTAAAACACTCTTATCATATGCTGTGTGAATACAACCAAAGCACTCTTATAATATCCTGTGTGAATACAGCCTAAAATGTTCTGTATGGACACAGCCTAAAACACTCTTATCATATCCTGTGTGAATACAGCCTAAAATGTTCTGCATGGACACAGCCTAAAACACTCTTATCATATGATGTGTGAATACAGCCTAAAACACTCTTATCATATCCTGTGTGAATACAGCCTAAAACACTCTTATCATATGCTGTGTGAATACAACCAAAGCACTCTTATAATATCCTGTGTGAATACAGCCTAAAATGTTCTGTATGGACACAGCCTAAAACACTCTTATCATATCCTGTGTGAATACAGCCTAAAATGTTCTCATAATGTCCAGTTTAAATACAGCCTAAGGGCTCACAGCCTGTATAGTGACTTGAATGAGTACACAGTCCTCTAGATACGGTGGAGTGGAGGTACGGATTAGAAACAAATGGAAGCACTACGAGGCGCTTCAGTGAGATTTCGGTCCGTGCCTCCGCACCGCAAAAAAATAGAACATGTTCCATTTTTTGCGGTGTGTAATGTATCTCAAGTGAATGGATCCACATCCGCACTCAGTTGGTACCCATGCATGAGGCCTGCATAAGGCCTCTTTCACACGGGCGTGAGCGCCCCGTTGCCGTATTGCGGACCGCATTTGCGGATTAGCAATACACGGGTGCCGTTCCGTGGGCATTCCGCATCATGGATGCTGACCCATTCACTTGAATGGGTCCGCAAATCCGGAGATGCAGAATGGTGCGAAACGGAAGCACGGAACGGAACCCTACAGAAGCACTATGGAATGCTTCCGTGGGGTTTCGTCCCGTACTGCGGTTCCGCAAAAAGATAGAATATGTCCTATCTTTTTGCGGAACGGCCGGAATGGGTCCACGAGCCGATGCGGCTGCCCCACGGACTGTGCTCGTGCATTGCGGCCCGCATTTTGCGTAGTTTACATCACCATTTATTTTTCTGTTCTTCTGAGCCGTCATAAAAATAAACATAAAAAAAGGATCCTGTAAAAAAAAAAAAAAAAAGGATCCTGAGAAAAATGGCTCAAATGGATGTAAAATGTGCATAACTGAAGCTCAGGATGTTTCTTTTTGTTTTTTACAGGATCCATGTTTTATTTATTTTTCTGTTTTTCTGATGGATCAGAAGAACGGAAAAATAAACCTTGATGTGAACCCGCCCTAAAATGTTTCCATCGCATTCTCTGTGAATATGGCCTAAGACCCTATGCACACGACTGTATCCATTTTGCAGTCCGCAAAATCAAGAATCCCCAAAATATGATTCTGCATCAGCACAGCCCAAAACATTCTGATCATTCTCTGTGTGAACACAGGCTTAGGGCTCTTTCACACTTGCGTTGTCCGGATCCGGAGTGTACTCCACTTGCCGGAATTACACGCCGGATCCGGAAAAACGCAAGTGTACTGAAAGCATTTGAAGACGGATCCGTCTTCAAAATGCTTTCAGTGTTACTATGGCAGCCAGGACGCTATCAAAGTCCTGGTTGCCATAGTAGTAGTGGGGAGCGGGGGAGCGGCATACTTACAGTCCGCGCGGCTCCCGGGGCGCTCCAGAGTGACGTCAGAGCGCCCCATGCGCATGGATGACGTGCCATGCGATCACGTCATCCATGCGCGTGGGGCGCCCTGACGTCACTCTGGAGCGCCCCGGGAGCCGCACGGACGGTAAGTATACCGCTCCCCCGCTCCCCGCTACACTTTACCATGGCTGCCGGGACTTTAGCGTCCCGGCAGCCATGGTAACCACTCTAAAAAAGCTAAACGTCGTATCCGGCAATGCGCCGAAACAACGTTTAGCTTAAGGCCGGATCCGGATCAATGCCTTTCAATGAGCATTAATTCCGGATCCGGCCTTGCGGCAAGTCTTCAGGATGTTTGGCCGGATCAAAAAGCGCAGCATGCTGCGCTATTTTCTCCGGTCAAAAAACTTTCCGTTCCGGAACTGAAGACATCCTGATGCATCCTGAACGGATTTCACTCCATTCAGAATGCATTAGGATAAAACTGATCAGGATTCTTCCGGCATAGAGCCCCGACGACGGAACTCTATGCCAGAAGACAAGAACGCAGATGTGAAAGAGCCCTAAAACATTCTCTTTGTTAGTGATGAGCGAAGTATTGGAAAAATTTGCTTTGTGATTACGGTAATTACTTTGTCAAGAAGCGCATTTCTTTGTAAGTAGTGGGTGCAATGATAGGGAGCGGCGATTGCGCCACCCCCCCCCCCCATCATTGTACCCCCTCAGATGCCAGGTTTATACATGATCGCAGCATCTGACATACATAACATGGTCTAATTTTTTTTTTTTAAACATACGTACCTGCTCCATTTGCTTGTGACGGGCCAGCCGCTGCCATCTTGCTTGAAGATCTGGCGCAAAATCTCGCATGGCTCGAGATTATGTCATCACGCCGGCTGATTCGCTCAACACTACTCATCGTTGATTGATTTATCTTATTGAAGACAATTTTTAGCTGTAAGATCCATGTGAATGTTCCTCTTGTCTTAGCACGTGCAGTCTTTTCAATTGTTAGAACAGCAGTTAGTGCTTCAGAGCTGTTCTTCCTGCTGGAACTTGGTTACGGCAACTGTCTTCGACCAATCTTGAATATGTTTCTCCTTTGTCTTCTATGTGCCCCCACATGACAGCCCACGTGCCCCCTTGAAGAGCAGTGAAGAATGCGTTTAGGAACATCACCTCCCAAAATTGAACCTGTGTGGTCATAGAGACTAGTTTCGAACCCTCACAGATTTGTCTCTGTATAAAAAAAAACCTGTCAATGAATTGATATGATAAATCATTAACCATGTACAGTACATAATAGACCGTCTCTTGTGTAAGAAGCTATTTTGTCATAGACCCACAGAGGCAATAAATTACTGTCCGTCCAGTCAACTGTTGGGGATTAATATGTCACAGTGTTGGTGGGAAGCAGACAAGTAGAAATATCAGGTCCATGTTTGCCTTAAGTGCTCCTTCAGTGATTATAGCCTGATATTAATGCCAGTGTTTTAGGCTTAATTCATCTTTGTCCACTTCTCCCGCAGAACATTATTATTTATGGCATTTTGTAAAGTACACTGTTTTTGCTCATTTGTTTTCACCGGGATGGTGCACTCGACGTAGCTCAGTGGCTGACAACACTGCCATCCGGTGTTCGTTGGTGGGAAAGCAGTCAGGTATTTTTGAAATTATTTTTAAAAAATGAACCTGATTTAGTTGTATTTTTTGGCTATAAATAAGAGATATCCTCTATGTACTTTAAAAAAAATAAATAAATGGCTTTGGGGTTAGACAACCGCTAGACGTAGCTGCAGTGGAATTCTGAGGTCACAAGCAGTTCATGGTGTCAACTAGTGGGAACTTAATCTAGAGGTCCTACCTAGTAGAATTCAGCTGAATTGGTGTCCTGGGTTGTTACATACAACTATAGGGTATCCAGTCCACCATACCAAGTGGCCAGGCTGCAGGTGGCCCCACTGTATTAAAGAACCTGGGGTAACATGCCTAACATCATGTAGTATAGAACAGAGAATAGAATTTGCTCATGTCAACCCACCATGCCATTTAGTACCCAAAAGTAACATCATGCAGTATGCCTTAAAGTGTCTACATAACAGTGTCATACACACAATACTGCTGTTCAGTGTCCTTAGATACCACCATACCATGCCGAGATAGTGAACTGGTTCATAGTAAAATCCCTGGTGGTCTAGGGCAGTGAACTGATTTATGGTAGTCCTTGGTGATCTAGGGCAATGAAGGGGTTAAGTCAGTGGTGGTGTAGGGCAGTAGAGGAGTTACTTTTTACTTACCTCTCCAGCCTAGAGCGACTTTCTCTAATAGAAAGTTGAATGAGGTTAGCCTGTCTAGAGATAATCACAAGCCAACAGTCCAGATTTTGGTGAGACAATCACATGAATTAGGCTGTAACGGGACCATTTGGCAGATTGCCAATTTGGGGCCAGAACTGAAATATGTCATGATTTTGGGAATTTAAATGTTGGTGAGCATGTCAATTATATTCTTCTCCTTCCTCTCTTGCACTGAGGTATACCGGTACCATACAGGAAACATAGAATACTTTGCTCTACATCGAGATTGCTCCTTAAGGTTCAGTCCTTGGGCTTAACTTCATAATAGACACCCAGAGAAATGGTATAATTTAACATCTCCAAAATCGGCCCTGTAGTCACCTTAGCCTGCTCTGGCTGAAGGAAGCCCCACAATCCAAGCTCCTAAATTACCCAAAGACCTACGAAGGGCAACATTAAGCATGGCTGCCAAAGAGCGAGACCTATATCCTTCTTTGGCAGCCCTGTAAGCCGCTGACAGGAGGCCACTCGGCCTACCAATTGAGGACGTTATTGTGATACTTTAAAGGGGTTGACCAATGTTTTTTGTGAGATGATTATATGGCAGTTACTAACATAGTCTTTGTTGAAATTCTACATCATTTTCTATATTTCATAAGGTAGACTCCCTTGTTTACAAGGTCTTTTGTGCTGTCCACACAGAGGTCTTATCCATAAGATGACCACTGATTGAGGATCATGTGACCACTTGGAACCGAACTTGAGTTCGGGAAAGGTTTTTTTACACTAGAAATTGATTTATTAAGTTATTATGCGGAGTCTCGCGAGACTTCGCGAAGTAATAACTTCGGCTCATCGGAGCCAATACATTCTAATACTATACGGAGATCCTGCCCCGTACAGTATTAGAACAAAGTTTTATGCGAATCGACTTCGAATGTTTCATCCGAAGTCGATTCGTTCATCCCTAATCAGCAACCTTTGACACTCCGAAACTACAACTCCCAACATGCAAACTTGGCTGTTTTTTTAACTCCCACAGAAGTAAAAGGAGGGTTCTGGGAGTTGTCGTTTCTGAACAGCTGGAGTGCCGGAGGTTGCTGATCCCTGGTCTAGTCTTTATTAGTTTTGGTGGACTGCTATCTGTATTATTTAGGTGGCTGATCTGGGGTCTGGTATAATCTAGGGAGTCTGGTCTGGGGTATGTATTAGCTATGTTAATCTGGTTGGGGTCTGTATTTGTTTAGCGAGGTTGGATTTGTTTAGAAGGTGTGGGTTTGTATTGGCTTACAGTGTCTGGTCTGGGGTCTGTAATTATTCAGGAAGTCTGGTCTGTATTCATTTTGGGTTTGGGTTTCTATGTTCATATTAGTAGGTTGGTATTTCTTTAGCAGTCTGTTTTAGGGTCTGTTTGCTTAGGAGGCCTGGTCTGGAATCGGGATTACCTTAAGGGGGTCTGTATTTATTTAGGGGGTCTGTACTAGTTAAAGGGGTCTGGTTCTGTATTTGTTTTTGGGTTCTGTATTTGTTTAGAAGGTCCAGTCTGGTGTCTCTATTTGTTTAAGAGATCTGGTCTGGATTAGTTTAGGGGGTTTCTTTTTTGTAGTCTGGTCCAGGCTTTGTACTTAAAAGGGAACTCAAGCCAGAATCCAAACACACAAAAAAGAACAACCAATGAAATCGTAACATAATCAATATAATCTCCTTATATATCTTTATTTGGTCTTGTTTTGTCAGATATCACAATTGCAGACCATAAAAAAAACTAGAAAAGCAGTGTATTGTTCTTGTATTTGCATGATTTAGGTTTTCCAGGGGTCTGTTCCCCTTTTAAAGGGGTCTGGCTTTGTATTTGTTTTTGAGTTCTGTATTTATTTCGAGGGTCTGATTGGGGTTCTGTATTTATTTCGAGGGTCTGATTGGGGTTCTGTATTTATTTTGAGGGTCTGATTGGAGTTCTGTATTTATTTAGAGGGTCTGATTGGGGTTCTGTATTTATTTAGAGGGTCTGATTGGAGTTCTGTATTTATTTAGAGGGTCTGATTGGGGTTCTGTATTTATTTAGAGGGTCTGATTGGAGTTCTGTATTTATTTAGAGGGTCTGATTGGGGTTCTGTATTTATTTAGAGGGTCTGATTGGAGTTCTGTATTTATTTAGAGGGTCTGATTGGGGTTCTGTATTTATTTAGAGGGTCTGATGGGGGTTCTGTATTCATTTTGGGGCATGTAGAGTCCTGTGCACTACCATCTTTTCACAGGTCGAGGGCATTCCCTATATAATTAAGCAGGGCATAAAGTAAAAATAATATGGTGCTGGTTATTACACCACGTCTCTGGCACGTACAGTATGACGATATAATCCCAGGTTCAGTTGTGAGCATGAAATGAGGCCTAATACTACAGGAGACCAGAACACAAATTATGATCTGGGGGTCTTTGTTTTAACCGCACCAATGAGGTCATCCCTGGAACGTGACTAAATAGACAATGAATTATGAAAGAATACTACGACTCTGTACATGCCGGAGAGCAGAGCGGATGTATTATGTGCAGAGCCGCCGCCAACTACAAAGTCTATTCTTTGTACTTAATTTAAAAAATGTCACTTCAGCACTATGGCTAACTACCCGCTATAGATATGGTCTTAAAGCTGTCTAGTCTAATAAATCAAGAGCGGAATTTGAATAACCTCTAGTGGCAGGTAATTTTTCAGAACAATCGTATACTTTCTGCGGTAGTAAAGTGACTTAAAATGCCCCGGCCTCAAGTTAACAAATTAATAAGGCTTACATCATGACATGTGTGGAATTATCATCTCCCCCCTATAATCCATTATTCAGCATGGATGTTCTCTGGTAAACAGAAATCTGCTGCAGTCCAGGTCCTGAAACACAGAACAGATGGAAGAAGGTCCTTCTCCAAGTCATAAAATAACAGGCGGCATCCAAGAGATGTCCTAGAAGGACTACAGAGTAATGCATATTGCATGGATGGATAGGGGGATATCGGGTAGGCAGATATCGGACAGGTAGATATTGGATGAATGGATGGGTTGATTCATTTTTGACAGACAGGTGGAATGATGTATGGATGGAAAGAGGGATGAATGGATGTTGGATGGATATTGCATAGATAGATATTGGATTTTAGATATAGAGAGATGGGTAGATAGATATGGGATAGATGAATAGATATTTGAATGGATGAATAGATATTGGATGGATGAATAGATAAGTAGATGGGTATTATATGGATAGATATTAGATAGGAAGAAGATGGAAAGATGGATATGGGATAGATGGATAGATGGATAGATATTGGACAGGTAGATATTAGGTGGATAATAGGTATTGGATAGAGATAGACAGAGAGAAAGATGGATGGATCAATATTGGATGGATGGATGGATAGATGAAAGAGAAAGAACAAAAGAAAGAAGATGGATGGATATGGGATAGATGGATGGATAAATGGACAGACAGATATTGGACAGGTGGATAATAGATAGACAGAGAGAAAGATGGATTGATAGATATTAGATAGAGTTTGGATAGATGGTCAGATAGATGGATAGATAGATACTGGATGGATAGATGGAAAGATACCACCTCCTATAGGTACGCTAACATTAGAGATGGTCAGTCATGCTGGGAGCACAGACCCTATATGGCTTTGGCGGTTCAATATCATATGATGCCAACATAGCCCCCATAATACGGCATGTGACTGAGCATGTACAGTCTGTGTGTCCCGGTATAAAATTGGGGTACCGTCTGGACCCTCAGCATGGCGCCACATTACATATCAATTCTAATAATAAGATTCCCCAATGAACTGCTTCCCCTGTCACCAAGGCCGGAGCCTCGCTTATAGACAGCCCCCTTTTTACCGCTCTTACACTTTTTCTATTATCTCCTCCATCTCCACCCGACTAATTCTTTCTGGTCAGACAAGAATAAATGACGGCAGAGGATCAGTCAATACGACCTAATGATGTACTGCACAGGGGTCTAAGATACTACACGCCACTCGTACAAGCCGAGTCCTCACCTCTGCGAGATCACCAACGTAACCGCGCTGATGACAATGCAGCCTTTCAAGATGGAGTAAGGGGATCGTGGAGCTAAATGTGACAATTAGTCGCTGGCAGCGTTAATCAGGACAAACCCCCCACTGTTCATAATGTAAAGCAGTAGGCTGACATGGCGACACTCCCAGCAGGGGCAGATGACTCTGCTCTCAGGAAGACATCAGCTATTGTGGAAGATGGCAGCTCCCACAGGGGCTTGAGCAAATTTTAAAGATGCTGCTACACAAGAATAGTTTGAAAGCATCTCCTATTATTATCTATTGTACATTATGTATGGATTATATATATTTTTTTATATTATATTATTTATTTTACATTCATTTTGTGGTCCTATTAGGATTACTGTTTTTTATTGCTTCCATGTATCAAAAATGAAGCAACTAATTTAAAAAAAAATCCATCATTTTGCTTCTAGAGCTCTTAGGCAGACTTATGTCTCCATGGTAACAGACTACAAAAAAATGCTGTGTAGTCGGCTCTTGCAGCGACCTTCCCTTCTGCAGTCTCTGTCCCCGACTTCGTGCTAACCTACTGATTGTATGTGTGTAAGATGTAGACGCATGATGGAGCTATGCTTGCAGGCTCAGACTACACATGGTTTTTGTAGTCTGTTACCATGGCAAAACATAGCGCTGATTAGGAACTTTAGTTTTATTTTAGAATTGTTACAAAAATGGTTTCAAGGTGGACAATGTCTGATCCTTCTCCCCTCCAACATTCATGACAGTTGAGCATGTCAAAGTGGCCGGCAGGAGTACGGAGGATTATAATTGGCCCCAAAGAGGCAGGGGAAAAAAGGGACAATTTGATTGCCTTTGGAGCCAATCATTTGCCACTAGGGTTATTTCTTTGATTCAAAACAAGTTAAACTTTATTGATGATATAGGGGTTGGGCCTAGAAAATGATTTCCTCTGGTGGGCCCAAAAACTCCAGTCCAACAATACCATTGAGGTAGTTGGGTGGCCCACATAGATGTTAAAGGTCTAATCCAACTGAAATTAGCAGATTTCTGTCACAAGGAAGGCACAGTGGCTGGAGAGGATGGGAGTGGTGGTGCTGGCAATGAGAGCAGTTGTTTTCCTCATGGTGGCTAATCCCTCTCCCTCTAGGGCTGACTGGGCCATGCATGCAATGAGTGGAGGGCGCACTCTTTCTTCCCTTGGCGCACACTGTTTTTGGATCTTCTGCCTAGTTGTGTGACTGGGGTGCCCTTGATATTGGGCAGGATGTAGCAGGGTGTGAGGCAGGAGAGCAGGTGAGCAGGTGTGAAGGGGCCGGCAGATAGATGGTAGGGTCATGAACTAGTGTTGATCGAACATCTCGGCTCGAGGATCTCGATGCTCGGCATATGACGGTATTCGGCCGAATACCGCATGTGCTCGAGCGCAATGCTAGAGTCTCCTCCCTGCATGTTTGTTGGCTGCTACACAGCCAATAAACGTGCAGGTAAGTACTTCCCTTCACTGTAATGCCGTAGCCAAGTTGGTTATTGTCATTACAGTGATTGGCTGGCCGGAAAGAGTCATCGGGTGCTATAGCCCCCGATGACATGTGTTCGGCTCAGTGTTAGTCAGGGAGAGCTGTGCTGAAGAAGTGAAAGATAGTGTAGGGAGTGAAATTTTCTTTTTTTCAGTTGAAAAACTTGTCAGAGACCCAAAAGTCCTGTTAAGGACTATTGTGTGTGGCAGCAGCAATATCTATTTTTAGCGCATCCTGCGCTAAATAGCGTGCAATAGTTAGGCCGCTGCAGACAGTGACATTATCTGCGCTACATCTCCTGTGTAATGTGTGCACATCCCAAAAATATCAGTGACATCCAGTGTACTTTTTCCATAGACTGTGTCCGCTGCGGACAGTTACATTACCTGGGGTACATCTCTTGTGTAATGTTTTCACATCTCAAATACCTGTGACATTCCCTGTAATTTTATATTAACCGCTGCTGACATCAGCGACATTATCTGCGGTATATCTCCTATGTGACGTTTCCACATCCCAAATACCTTTTTAAATTTTTTTGCGCTACCAGAGCAGGGGGTGCCTGGTTTAATGCTCGGGTACTCCCATTAAAGGGATTCTTTAACCTCGTTTTCCGTTATAGAGCTGCGGACATGCACGGCTAGATCGCCGCTAGCATGTCCGCAATATACAGATCCTATAGGGCTGTGTCCTTTTATTTTGTTTAAAAAAAGTATTTTAGAGATATGTGAATGAGCCTTGTAAGGTGCCCAAGGGGCTGTACGAACCTTCCTGGTGCCCAGCCACACCCCCCTGTGAAGGACACCGCCTATGTCCTCCGAATCTCCTCCTTTCGTCACAGTTAGATTGCCGTAATCTCGCGATGCGCAGTACCGGTATAGTGTTCTCTCCCTGTGCTGGCATCAGCCTCGCGCATCGCGAGATTACGGCAATCTAATTGTGACGAAAGGAGAAGATTCGGAGGGCAAAGGCGGTGCTGGGCTCCTTCATAGGGGGGGTGTGGCTGGGCACCAGGAAGGTTCGTACAGCCCCCTGACCTCATAAACACTCATTCAAGCCAAGTTTAGCTATAATGAGTGTTTTTGAGGTCAGGAAGTCAAAGATAAGGCTACTTTCACACTAGCGCTTTTGCTGGATTCGTCAGGGTTCAGCAAACACGCTTCCGTTACTGATAATACAACCATCTTCATCCGTTATGAACGGATCCGTTTGTATTATCTTTAACATACCCAAGACGGATCTGTCATGAACACCATTGAAAGTCAATGGAGGACGGATCAGTTTTCTATTGTGTCAGATAGTGTCAGAGTTAAACGGAACTGTCCCCATTGACCGTTTTGCTCCACATCCCATGATGGAAAGAAAACCGCAGCTAGCTGCGGTTTGCTCCCCGGCATGAGAATGCAACCGAACGAAATACCTTTCGGAGCACTCCGTTCGATTCAGTTACGTTTTTTCCCCATTAACAATGAATAGGGACAAAACTGAAGCGTTTTTTTTCCGGTATTGAGACCCTATGACGGATCTCACTACCGCAAAATAGAAACGCTAGTGTGACAGTAGCCTAAAGGCTTCACATGAGCTGACAGAACTCAGGAACGACACTCTGCAAATAGACAGATTTTTTTTAACCCTTGTATCTCAAAAACGACTGAACATTTTTTATAAAAACCAACTGAAAAAAATTATTTTTAGCGAGTGTAACTCAATTTTAACCCTTTTAGCAGTGATCCACTGGGTCACTGCAATGTTTTATGTCAATTTCAGCTCCGCTACATCAGATCAGCCCTAAACTCCCATATAAAGGGATATTTTCCTGACCAGCACACAGCCCTATAATTTGATCTCATCTATTCCTTCTATGGTTTGTGATGCAGCGTCCTGACACATGAAAACCCTCCATTCATCATGTTGTCATACTCAAACATCACATCGTCGCAGCTTCCCCCCCCCTCCCCCATCTTGTTGTTAAGTGAGGTTAATGCAGTAAGCGCCACAGAGTCATCCTCCTGCCCGTCAGCACCGGCACATAAACTTTCAGATCCCACCCTGACATCCTCCACATCCAACGCCGATGATTTCCTAACTCATGTCACAATTTCATGGAATATTTATGAATAACTGTGAAATGATAATGATTATTGCTAATTATGTGTCTTCATATTGGTTCCCAGCTGAGATGAGCGAGAAAACGAAATATCCCACTGTGGACATTCAGGCTGATCTGGCTTCTGTGAGAACATTTTCTGCTAATATTATTTGAATCAGGATGGAAAATCCCTCCAAACGATGGAAAATTGTGTATATTAAAATATTATATTAAAGGGTCTTAAAAACAGCGCTCCAGTTTATTTTAAAAAAAAATTCACATCAACTGGAAAACAAACAAAACACTTATGAGACCTCCTTTTCATCTTTTTAGCTTCAGTTCCGCCAATTCCCGGGTTCCTCCTCTGTCATCCAAGATGGCCGTGCCACTTCTCAGACTACCTGATGCATACTGTGCATTTGGTAACCCAAGACACTTCCTGCTGCCCTCAGATTGGCCAGTGCTGATCACATGAGCAATGCTGGCCAATCCAGAGACAGGGCTGGACAAGCGGGAAGTGTTTTGGGCTACCAAATGCACAGTATGCCTCAGGTAATCTGATAAGTGGTGCGGCCATTTTGGATGACGGAGAAGGAACCCGGGAAGTGACAGATCTGCAGATGTAAAGATTGAGGAGGTCATCAGGTAAGTGTTTTGTTCATTCCCCAGTTTCTTGAACTGGGCTTTGTATAGTTATTATTTCATTCTTCCTGGAAACCGCAAAAACCTGCTGTTGACAGATCTTGAATTATCATAAGGTGGCCCTGTTTAGTATTCTCAATGCTTGATGATGTTCTGCTGTGAATGGGATGTGGGTATGATAGGCTCTAGGGTCGGCAGGCTCTAGTTTGATAGGCTCTAGGGTTTAGCGAATTATGTTTGGATTGCTGTATTCAAACCCAATCGTTTTAAAAACTATGTTCAGAATATTGGCTCCATCCTACTGTAAAATATTTTGCCTCCGCTGAGGTCTTTCAAAAGTTTTAGGAAATATCGCAAGACTTACTACGTCTCGCCTTACAAAGTAAGTCTCGAGATTTTTGCTGAAACGTTGGAAAGAACTCCGTAGAGACAATACATTTTACAGTAAAGATTTTTAAAGAATTGGGTTCGGATACAGCAATCCGAACCCGATTTGGTCAACCCTAATAGGCTCAGTAAGCAGCCACTGAATGGGGCTAATCAGGGTGCAGACTGCGGCAAAACACACGGCTTGGACACAGCTTTATGGTGCAGGTTTCACGTGCAACATTTAGTCAGATTTTTATGGCGAATGTTTTGCCCACGTGAACCTACCATAAAGGAAAAACTGTCTTTCTTGTCCATAGGAACCAGTCACAGAACAGAATGCAAACTGAAAGCTGTGCTGTGGTTGGTTCCAGCCGCTGAATTCCTCATAGACTTCACTAGTCAGGTGGCCATGCGTCTCTTTAAATGTCTTCCTAAAGAAGACCTGTTAGCAGGATCAACCATGTCAGACTAGTTATACTGCCTGCTAGGCCTGGTCCTGCCAATTAAAACGATACCTGGATGCCGTCCCACCGAAAGCAGAGTTTAATTCCATATGCAACTTAGGGCCTCTGAGGGGTGGAGAGGAGGACATGGCAAATACAGAAAAGCAGAGGAGCGAAGGTGCACTGAGGGCCTAGATCCCGCCCCTTGGTGCACTAAAGTCCTAAATTGGATTTTTGAACGGCACATTGGAATTTTACCATTGTTTTAATGACCAGGATCGACCCTAACAATCAGCATACATGGTTTAATGGAATTGATCTTGCTGACGGGTCCTCTGTAAGGGCTGTTTTCTCTGGTCTTAATAACCCCTAAACTGGAAGTGGCTCTGCTGCTGTTATGAAGAGGCGCCGGCCTCTCCATAACTTCAGCGCATCCAGAGCCAGTGTAAATGCATATCATCCAGACTGAATCCTGACCCGTTCATTTCAACAGGTCTGTGTGAGGAGGCATATGTCCGGCAAAAACTACTGTGAGGGGCACATATCTGGACATAACTACTGTGAGGGGGCACATATCTGGACATAACTACTGTGAGGGGGCACATATCTGGGTATAACTACTGTGAGGGGACACATATCTGGGTATAACTACTGTAAGGGGGAACATATCTGGGTATAACTACTGTGAGGGGGCACATATCTGGGTATAACTACTGTGAGGGGGCACATATCTGGGTATAACTACTGTAAGGGGGAACATATCTGGGTATAACTACTGTGAGGGGGCACATATCTGACCATAACTACTGTGAGGGGGCACATATCTGGCCATAACTACTGTGAAGGGGGGACAATATCTGGGTATAGCTATTGTGAGGGGGCACATATCTGACCATAACTACTGTGAGGGGGCAGATATCTGGCATAACTACTGTGAGGGGGAACATATCTGGGTATAACTACTGTGACTGGGCACATATCTGACCATAACTACTGTGAGGGGGCACATATCTGACCATAACTACTGTGACTGGGTAGATATCTGGCATAACTACTGTCAGGGGGCACATATCTGACCATAACTACTGTGAGGGGGTACATATGGATATTACTACTGTGTGCTGGCAGAAAGGGGCAAAAATTACTAGGTAGGAGCATTAAGGGGACATTAATACGCACCACAGTATCTAAAGGGTTTCCACTATCTTTGATGCCCCTGATCACCCCTTCCTCTCCCTGTAGGATTGGCGGAAGATGACAAATTGGGGTCCCTTCTGCTGCTACACCTCATAGTATTACTCTTTACCTATGGCCTATGTTTGGGGGGGGGGGGGGGGGGGGCAGGCACATTCTTTGCACAGGGGCCCTCTGCTGCCTGTGTCCGCCCCTGTGCTTAACTGTTCACAATAACAGTAATTTTGGCCAGAGGTGCCCAAACTTTTGCATGCCACTACACAGCTGTAAAGAAACTAAAACAACTAACTGAAATGTTATCAATTTGGCCACAGAGAACAGTTTTATGCCTTGTATCTACAGAAGAGTTTTAGGGGGGATTGTTCTTGAAATAAAGGCTATAAATGAATGGCAGCGTTGTATCACCATGAACCGCTTCCAGGCCACTTCTATAATAATCCTCAGCCTTGTCACTTGTCACATTGTCACAGGTTTTGCCCTGAGGCTCAGCTCCCACACACCTCACCTTCACCTCCTCCAGCCTGTCATGTATCCAGCATCGGCTCAGAAGTAAATCTGGAGATCAGAGACACTCTGCCTCGGTGACACTTCGTCAAGTGGGATCTTGTTTCTTCTTTATGTCCTTGACTTTATTTTCTTCACCTTCCGGCTTTCGGCCGAGGCATGGCTTGTCACATTGACTACAGTCTGTTCTTTTCAGAAGTTCTTTACTGTTTTGTACCTTGAAGAGCATTTTCTCCTAAAACTATAGGGGTTCATATGTACCGGGTGCCAACAAGTCCTTCTGCCTTTGCCAGGATATTTAGATACAGAGCTAGGGCAGCAAACAGAATCGTTGCACTCTAGGAAATCTGAACAATGCTGCTCCTGCAGTTGCCCAAGGCATACAGGCTACCATAGAGGGCATCCTGTGTCTGCTGACAGACCTGTAGGGCAAACACAGAGGCCTGCAATCCTCCTGGCATCTAGGTTTGCATTGCTTCCCTGGCCAAAGCAGAGTAGCTTCTTGATGGCCACCCCATATTCCCTGCTCCCCCATCTACGTGGCTAACCATGGAAATACATGGGACAGCTATGATGGATCATTTTTGTAATGAATCCCAATAGCTAATCAAAGGTCGGTCCAATTTCTTTTTCTTTTTTTAAGTCTATGCTATTCATTCCATGCAAAAACAACAGAAGGGAAATCACTGATGTAAGAAGAACTTTAAAGGGGTTGTACAGCCAAGAAAAGTCATTTTCATATATGGATACCAAGGAATTTAAGGACATTGATGGCATATCGCTAGGCTATGTCATCAATATCAGATAGTTGAGGGTCCAACCTGTGAGACACGCTCCTATCTAGTGAAAGAGCATGCATGCGTGGCATTCTCTCCATTCGCTGCTATGGGAGTTCTGAAAATAACCATCACTAGTGGCCACTCTTAAGGGGTACGCTCCCCACTTCTGGGGGCCCATTGGAGTGATTCCTGGAGGTGGGACTCACATCTATCTGTCATTAAAGACATCTCCTAGCAATATGCCATCAGTGTCTGAGATGGGAAGATTTTCTAGAGAAGAGGTCCTCTATTCCTCATCTTTTAGCCGGAGTGTAGAGTGGTTGCAAAGAGCGTGTCTCACTATGGAGGACCTGCCCTGTCCTGCATTCCACAGACAATCTATTGACTTGAATGGGTACTGTGCAATGCTTAGTTTTCCCTGTGGTGGCGCTGTAGGGAAATTGAACTTGTATTGCCAGGTTACCCCTTGGTGGGAAAAGGGGGGGCGGGGTGGTAATCGTTTTATTGAGACGGGAAATTTCGAGCTAGTAGAGATAGTCCAAAGCCGAGAAGCCAGGATACAGACAGAATATCAGATGTTGATACTTTTTACTTATTTACATTTAGCCTTAGGTTACTGTCTGACAAAGAGAGAAATAGAAACATAAATGAATAATAAAATGAAAATAAAAAAATAAAAAATGTAATAGTTTAATATAAAGATATATTTTGAGATGTAATGTTCATTAAAAGAAAAAAGTTGGACGTGGCGCTAACAAAATTCTGGGATTACAACACCCAATCATCCAATCAATTCAAATTATAGATTAAATATAGAAAGAAGAAAAAGGAAAATCCCGTCCTGTATTAAAAATATAATTCTGACAACCGTTTTTCTGGCGTTGTTCTATCCTGGGGCAGTCTGCCTTTCAGTTAAGACGC
Source organism: Bufo gargarizans (assembly GCF_014858855.1). NCBI lineage: Eukaryota > Metazoa > Chordata > Amphibia > Anura > Bufonidae > Bufo > Bufo gargarizans. The sequence goes on from NC_058090.1 coordinate 29,309,770, forward strand.
ATTCAATAACTCCACGTTAACTCTCAGCATGAGAACCTAAAGCAGAGATCACTCGGGTATGATCCCATTGACTGGCGCTTTCTCTATGGTTCTTGGCTAATAGTCAATTGGCTTCAATAATTAATGTCACGTCTTTTGTAGCCTGCATAATTTCTCATGTTGATTTTTTTTTTTTTTTCAAGGCTGCAGAACTGTAGAAGCATTAAAATGAGGCCTGGACAGTCGTGTAGAATGGCGACCAAACAATGCTTCGATTCACTGCGCCAAACCATCCTCCTCTCCCAGGCTAAATCTCCAATATTAACAAGTTGCACCTGCAGCTGCCGTCTTCTATTCTATTCTATTTTCGTATTTATTTAGAGCAAAAAATGTAAAAAAAATTCTTGCTAATGTCACACGCGTCACTTTGCAGCTGTGGTCTCTATTGTGTCGAGCAGTCGGTGATTTTTGAGTTGGTTTGATGAAGTGGAAAAATAATGATGATCTCTGAGATCCTTTGTCAGGTTCGCTTGGCGTTTTTGCATTGATAAAATTCGGTCACACCAAACAGAATTCGCATCTGAGTGGGCCTTTAACGAACAAGGTGGCCTAGGTGTGAAAAAAATAAAATATCCTTGAAGTGCTAGGGGGTGTTAGAGGGCCAGTCTTGTCTGTGGCTGCGTCCGGTATTGCCGCTCGGTCCCTCCTACCAACTGAATACTGTAATACCAGACGGAGCCCATTTTGATATGATACAGGAGTGTATTAACAAACCAGGGTTGATGATCCAAAATATAATAATGCCTTTCTGAAGGAAATCTTTAGATTTTTATGCAAATTAGGTTTTTGGTGCACCATGGGTGGGGCATCTCTTGTTTTTGGGGCAAACTGGCATGCATCATCAGCACCACTTCTCAAATCTCATGAATTGTCAATCAAACAAGTAGGGAATGCCTGAGAAGCATTAATAATACAGAAAGAAGTGGCCAAAGGAGGAAAAAGGCGCTCATAGGGTGAGTAGGTTCAGAACAGGCTTCCAATTCAGGAAGAATGGTGTTGCTCACCTACTGTCGTTGCACCTAATGTTCGGCGCAACTGTACTGGAGGCGAGTAGGAGTGGTTTAAGTGTTGTTGGTTGGTGCTGCCGGTTACGTCCGTGTTCACCTTTGGCGGGGGCCAGGCCGCCGTCTGGGTCAGTGTATGAAGTATGTATCCACTGGACTCTGGGGTCGAGTGGAGGGTGGACCATTTGCGCCTATGGTCCACCCTCCACTCGACCCCAGAGTCCAGTGGATACATACTTTAGCATTAATAATAGAGGTATGGTGCACCAAAGAGAACAGCCCCACCCATGGTGCACCGCAAGCCTTATTTGCAAAAAATGGAAAGAAGCATCTCTCAAGAAAGGTATGATATTTTGTTTTGGAGCATCTACCCTGCATGGTGGTATACTTCATTTGAAATTGATTTTGGAGTTGACCCAAAAACTAAATTCTCAAAGTGGACAACTTCTTTAAAGGTTATGGATACCTTTTGGGGCCGCCCGGATGCCTCCCACCCTGCACCTGGACTCATTTTGGGCAATTTTTTTTTCCCCAATTGTTCTTTATTTATTTTTTTAAATGTTCAGCCGTTTCTGAGTTACAGGGTTAAAAATTCAGGCTGTTTGCAAGCTTTCACAGTCTATTTTCTTTGAATCCTAGCAAACTGATAAGAATATGGCTTGAATAAGTGTTTGAGGTCAGGAGATCATAGATAAGAGTTACAAATGAGCCATCAGATGACAGGATTTAAAGGAAGCAGGTTGTGGCAGCTTTCAAACAGACAGATTTTTTTTAACCCTTGTACTTTAGAAATGGCTGAACATTTTTAATAAAGACTAGTGTTGATCGAGCATGCTCGGCCGAACACCAGTTCAGCTCGAGCATCACGATGCTCGGCACATCGCTGTGTTCGGCCAAATACCGCATGTGATTGAGCGCGATGTTGAGTCTCCTCCCTGCATGTTTACCTGCTCTACATCTCCAGTATACTGTTAGCGCATCCGAAATATCGGTGACATTCAGTGTAATTTTTTCGCTGCTGGTGGCAGCGACATTACATTACCTGCTCTGCATCTCCAGAACACTGTTAGCGCATCCGAAATATCTGTGAGATTAAGTGTCATTTTTTCGCCGCTGCTGACAGCGACATTACCTGCGCTACATCTCCTGTATAACATTAGCGCATCCGCAATATCAGTGACACTCAGTGTAATTTTTTCGCTGCTGGTGGCAGCGACATTACCTGTGCTACATCTTCTGTATAACGTTTGCCCATCCTAAATATCAGTGACATTCAGTCTAATTTATTTGCACATACACTTGCGCCAGTAAGGGACGGGGGAGTGGCCGTGCTGCTGATGGTGCACGCAGAAGCCGTGGCCCTGGGCGCGGTGAAACTGTGTCTGCTGCCAGAGCAAAAGAAACACTCTCATCCATGATACCTAGCTTCATGTCCCAGTTTGCAAGGCGGTGCAAGACACCACTCTCGAAGTCAGACCAGGTGGTCGGTTGGATTCCAGCAGATAATGCTTCCAGTCAGTTAAGCACCACCCTGTTTTCCACAAAGTCCAGTCTCAGTAGCCAAGAGTCTGGTCAACAGAATCCTTACCCTGATCCTCCTTCCTCCCACCATGGAGAGTCTTTCCCAAAAAGTTATCCCACACTCGGATATTCCGAGGAGCTCTTTTAATCGCCATTCCTTAATTTGGGCCTCTTGCCAAGTCCACTTGAAGAGGGACATGGGGAGATCTTGTGCCCTGATTCCCAAACTCTGGAGCATCCACAGTCAAAAGAAGATGACGGTGGGAAATGGCAACTAGTGTTTCACGAGGTGGTTGATGATGATGAGACACAATTGCCAATAAGTCAACCGCAATTAGTGTCTCAAGAGGTTGATGATGAGGATGAGACACAGTTGTCAATAAGTGAGGTTGTTGTTAGGTCAACAAGTCAGGAGGATGGGCAGAGTGAAGAAGTGGAAGAGTAGGTGGTGGACGATGAAATCACTGACCCAACCTGGGAAGGTGGCAAGCCGAGCAAGGACAGCAGTACAGAGGTGGAGGAATCCGCAGCACCGCAACAGGCTTGAAGAGGCAGTGGGGTGGCAAAAGGGAGAAGGCGGGCCACGCCAAACAGGCCCGCAACTGTTCCCCGGAGCACCCTCTTGCACAAATCTCCCTTTCCAAGGGGTAGGTGTTCCGCAGTCTGGCGCTTTTTCGAGGAAAGTGCGGACGATAAAAGAATTGTCATTTGCAACCTGTGCCATACCAAAATGAGCTGGGGTGTGAACACTAGCAATCTCACCAGCATGATCCGCCACATGGCATTAAAGCACCCTAATAGGTGGGCGGAACGCCTGGGTCCACAATCAGTGTCTGCGGGTCATACCACTGCCTCCTCTTCTCGTGAGTTACGTGCTGGCCAATCTGCTGTCCAAGACGCAGGCAGCCCGGATGCCTCCCACCCTGCACCTGGACTTTCGCAAGCACATCCACTTCTGTGTTCTAGCACAGCGTACAGATGTCCATACCCCAGACCTTTGAACAAAAGCGCAAATACCCAGCCACCCACCCACAGGCCATAGCACTAAATGCGCACCTTTCCAAATTGCTGGCCCTGGAAATGTTGCCATTTAGGCTTGTGGACACTGAGGCTTTCCGCAGCCTGATGGCGGCGGCCGTCCGTCGTTAATCAGTCCCCAGCCGCCACTTTTTTGCCTGGTGTGCCGTCCCCGCCTTACACCAGCATGTGTCCCGTAACAACACCCATGCCCTGACCAACGCGGTTATTGGGAAAGTCCAGTTAACCACTGACACATGGACAAGTGCTTGTGGCGAAGGAACGGTACATTTCCCTGACGGCGCACTGGGTGAACGCTGTGGAGGCCGGGAGCGAGTCGTACCCTAGGATGGCACAGGTGCTACTGACGCCAAGGATTGTGGGCCCTACTTCATCAGGATTTCAGCCACCACCTACATTAGTAGCTGCATCCCCCCTTCTCCTCCTCCACCTCCACCTCTGAATTGTCATCTTGCAGAACCAGTCAGCCATCAGTCAGTTGCTGGAATCAGTAAAACTGCAGTGGGGAAGCAGCAACAGGCCGAGCTGAAACTTATTTGCTTAGGTGACAAACAGCGCACCGCCGCAGAGCTGTGGCAGGGGATAAGGGACCAGACTAAGCTGTGGCTCTCGCCACTCAACCTACAACCAGGCATGGTTGTGTCTGATAATGGCCATAACTTGGTGGCGTCTTTGGAGCTCGGCAAGCTCACACACATCCCATGCCTAGCCCATGTTTTCAACTTAGTGGTTCAGCGGTTTCTCAAAACCTACCCCAATTTGCCTGAGCTACTGGTGAAGGTGCACTGCGTGTGTGCCCATTTTCAAAAGTCATCTACAGATGCCGCCGGTCTGTCAGCGCTGCAGCAGCGCTTGCAATTGCCAGCTCACCGACTGTTGTGCGACGTGAGCACGCGCTGGAACTCCACGTTCCACATGTTGGCCAGGCTTTGTGAGCAACAGAGGGCAGTAGTGGAATACCAGCTGCAACATGGTCGTCGCCTTTCCAGTCAGCTGCCGCTCTTCACAAGCGACGAGCTCTGTGAGGTTTTACGCAACTTTGAGGAATCAACACAGATGGTGAGCGGCGACAACACTATTATCAGCGTAACCATCCCACTTCTGTGTCTGCTCAAACACTCGCTGCTCACAATTAAGGTGGACACTTTGCATGTGGAAGAGGTGGAAATGGGGGCAGACAGTACACAGGGTGATAGCCAAACCACCCTCATTTTGTCTTATCAGCGCGAATTGGATGAGGAGGAGCAGGAGATGGTTGCCTCCGCTACAGAGGATAGTACCCATAGCAGGTTTATTCCATCGGTTCAGCGTGGATGGGCAGAAGAGGAGGAAGAAGATGAGGAGATTAAGAGTCATCCTCCTGATGAGGACAGCGAAATCTTGTCTGTTGGGACTCTGACACACATGGATGACTTTTATTGTCACTACCAGAGCTTTGAGACGTTCTCACAGCTCTGTTTCTCCACCCCTGTGATGATGTCACTACTAGAGCTTGGAGGAGTTCCCTCTGCCCTGTTTCTCCGCCCCTATGATGAGGTCTTTACTTTCGGTTTCCTTCCTCCCAGCTGTCCCTCCTGTGTTTGATTTCGCTGCCTTTAAATCACTCCTGCTCCTTTGTAGAGGTGCGGATTATACTTTCCATTTGAGCTGTATCTCTCGCTTGAGTATCTTCACCTGTGTGATATCTTTTCACTGGATCTGTGTTCTGCTGAAGCAAGTACTTCGGATATTGTCTGCTGACTTTGGATCTGTTTTCACTGCAGCTGCAGCTCCTTCAGTTAAGTGTTCAGACATTGTGTGTTTCTGTTTCTTTGCTGACTGGATCCGAGGCGACCCCGGTTCCGTCCATATACTGAGCAGGGCACCGGTGGCCGTGCCCCTTCCACTATTGTAGGGGTTTCAGTGGTCATCAGCCTTAGGTACGCGGGCATGTCTCGATCCACCATCTGGATCTGGACATGTGCATAGCAGCTTAGGGAGAGCTTTTAGGGTCTGACAGGGGTCACCCTTTATCCTCCCTAGTTTGGGTCTGGTCAGTTGCTATTCACTGTGTAGGCTCTTGTTGCTCACTTACAGCCGTGACAGTTATTCTGCCTTTCCCGTGACCCTCGCATTGTACGCATTTTGGCCAACACCGATTACTGGTTGTTCACCCTTCTCGACCTCCGCTACAAAGAGAACTACTCATCTCTCATTCCTGTGGAGAGGACTAGCAAAATAGTGCAATACCAGAAGGTCCTTGTGGAAAAATTGCTCCAAAAATTTCCTGCAACGTAGTTCCTTGGGCAACCGACGAGGGGAATACACAGCAGTTCCAACAGAGGCAGGGCAACACTCTCCAAGGCCTGGGACAGTTTCATGACACCCCGCCAGCACCCTCACCCTGATGCGTGGCTTACTGTCACAAGGAGGGAAACATTTTGGAAGATGGTGGAGTACGTAGCAGACCGTGTCAGTGTCCTCAATGATCCCTCTGTGCCTTAAAATGATTGGGTGTCTAAGCTGGACACGTGGCACGAACAGGCGCTCTACACCTTGGAGGTGCTGGCCTGCCCTGCCGCCACCATTTTGTTAGAGCGGGTATTTAGTGCTGCTGGGGGCATAACTGATAAGCGCCACCGACTGTCAACTGAAAATGCTGACCGGTTGACTCTTATAAAAATGAACAAGGCCTGGATTGCCCCTGACTTCTCTACTCCACCAGAGGAAAGCGGCTGAACATAAAGGCACTTTAAATGTGGCTTTTATGGTGTATTGAATACACTGTATTCCCATGCACCCCTTCCACCACTAAAAAGGGTATATGGTTCAATCTACCTTTTCTCGTCCTCCTCCTCCTCTTTCATCATATAAACATGCTTATTAGGCTGCGCTCACTCCTAATGTTTTAGAGGGTCAGCTCAGCAGCAGGCCCTTAACCATAATTTTTTCGATAGTCAGCTCAGCAGCAGGCCCTCGCCCATCATTTTTTCCATGGTCACATCAGCAGCAGCCCCTTTCCCCTAATGTTTTAGATGGTCAGATCAGTAGCAGGCCCTCGCCCATAATTTTTTCCATGGTCACATCAGCAGCAGGCACTTGCCCCTAATGTTTTAGAAAGTCAGCTCAGCAGCAGACCCTCACCCCTAATTTTTTAGATGGTCAGCTCAGCAGCAGACCCTCACACCTAATGTTTTAGATGGTCAGCTCAGCAGCAGGCCCTCGCCCATAATTTTTTCCATAGTCAGATCAGCAGCAGGTCCTCACCCTTAATGTTTTAGAAGGTCAGATCAGCAGCAGACCCTCACCCCTAATTTTATAGATGGTCAGCTCAGCAGCAGACCCTCACCCAGGGGCGTAACTAGACTGTTATGGGCCCCAGTGCAAAACTTGAATCGAGGCCCCCCCCCCCCCCCCAATTTTTACAAAGAGGCTGCAATTTTTTTTTACACTAAGCCCAATGCATGGCTACACTCACCCAGTCCTAATAAAATCTGCTCCTACCTCATCCAGGGTGTCGCTGGCGTCGGCGTGATGTCCACTGGATCCAAAACAAGGTCCCTGCGGTGATAGAGAAAAAAAGAATAATCACATAAGGAAGGGATGGTGACTGCCCCTATGAAATCACCAGCAGGGGGCGCTGTGCTGGTCCTGTAAGACTGAGCCATGCCAATGTATAGCAGGGTAATCTAGGACATTTCCCCTAAATGCTGCTACACAGTACTAATGCCCACATTGTGGCCCCTTCACAAAAGTTATGTCCTTCTTGTGGCCCCTCACAGCAGTTATGCCCACCTTTGTTCCTGTCACAGTAGTTATGCCCAGATATGTGCCCCCCTCACAGTAGTTATATCCAGATATGTGCCCCCTCACAGTAGTTATACCAGATATGTGCCCCTTCACAGTAGCGATGCCCAGATATGTGCCCCCTCACAGTAGTTATGCCCAGATATGTGCCCCCTCACAGTAGTTATGCCCAGATATGTGCCCCCTCACAGTAGTTATGCCCAGATATGTTCCCCTCACAGTAGTTATACCAGATATGTGTCCCTTCATAGTAGCGATGCCCAAATATGTGCCCCCTCACAGTAGTTGTAGCCAGATATGTGCCCCCTCACTGAAGATATTCCGATATGTGCCCCTCACAGTAGTTATTCCAGATATGTGTCCCTTCATAGTAGCGATGCCCAGATATGTGCCCCCTCACAGTAGTTATGCCCAGATATGTGCCCCCTCACAGTAGTTATGCCCAGATATGTGCCCCCTCACAGTAGTTATGCCCATATATGTGCCCCCTCACAGTAGTTATGCCCAGATATGTGCCCCTCACAGTAGTTATGCCCAGATATGTGCCCTTCACAGTAGTTATACCAGATATGTGTCCCTTTATAGTAGCGATGCCCAGATATGTGCCCCTCACAGTAGTTGTAGCCAGATATGTGTCCCTTTATAGTAGCGATGCCCAGATATGTGCCCCCTCACAGTAGTTGTAGCCAGATATGTGCCCCCTTACAGTAGTTATGCCCAGATATGTGCCCCCTTACAGTAGTTATGCCCAGATATGTGCCCCTTACAGTAGTTATACCAGATATGTGTCCCTTCATAGTAGCGATGCCCAGATATGTGCCCCCTAACAGTAGTTATGCCAGATTAGAGAAGCCAACCATCATCAGTGCCAGAAAGGGAGTCACACACTGCACAGGGGGCACCATCCTCATCATCATCAGTACTAGGGAGGGAACCACACACTGCACAGGGGGCATCATCATCTGTGCCTTCCTTCCCCCCTCCCCCAGTCTGCAGCTTTAGGGGGAAAAAACCACATGCTTACCTGAGTCCTTGATGACGTGCTCCCACACTCATTCCCGGTCTTTAAGCGCTCCTCCCACAGCCAGCAGCACGATGTGCGGCCAGCAGGGGGAGCGCTGGAGCCCTGCTTCACTCTGGATACAGCCCGGCCGCAAGTGCGACCGCTGCGACCCCTATAGCTACGCCACTGCCCTCACCCCTAATTTTATAGATGGTCAGCTCAGCAGCAGACCCTCACCCCTAATTTTTTTAGATAGTCAGCTCAGCAACAGACCCTCACCCCTAAAGTTTTAGATGGTCAGATCAGCAGCAGGCCCTCGTCCCTAATGTTTTTGAGGGTCACCAGCAGGCCATCAATCATAATTTTTCAAGAGTGTGTATGATGCCCTCCTTTATGTGTAATAAAGGGTGTATTGGAGTGCCGGTTCCTTGTAATTTTTGGCAGCACTTGCACTTTATATCTAAGTAAATATATAATATAAATAGGTCCGGCAGCACTCCTATCTCCAAAAATCAGCCACTTTGGAAAATCCATGCACTATACCTTAATCACGGTAGTGTTGGTGCCAGCAGATCGGGATCCTGGCTGTTGATCCACCATCAAATAACAATACGAAAAAATCCGCAGCACTGGTCGGTTTGTGGCAAATAAAGTGGATTTATTCCATAAAAAACAGCAAGGGAATGCGACGTTTCGACCGTTCCCGGTCTTTTTCAAGCAATAAAGTGAATACAGAAACATGTGCTTTATATTGTTATATATACTGTCCAATGTCCGTGTGGGCTCCTGTATGTAGGAGAGACCACACAGGAAATAAAAAAGAGGATCACATAGCATAAATCTAAGATCAGGAAGAAGGTGTTGGATCTTCCGGTACCAGATCATTTTGATAAAATGGGACATAATCTGTCACAACTCCGATTTCAGGTTATAGATGGAATTTCACCATTACGGAGAGGGGGAGATCGGGAGACCCTCCTTAAACAATTGGAGTTGAAGTGGATTTATAAACTAGATACACGTGAACCAAGGGGACTCAACAGGGATTTCAACTTGGGGGTCTTCCTATAGGGGTTTCTGTGTATCTCCTCTGAAATGTAGACTGGACTTATATTTATTATTTTGTGTAACTTAAGATTGTGCCCAACTTAGTTGTGATGACTTTAAATTCTCTGATTTATATTTTTTGATATGTTCACTAACACGAACACTATATATTTTCCCTCTTATTTTTCCTCAGGGATGTCTATATTGGGGTCCTCCTCCGTCTCGTAGTTTCTAATGCCGATGTCCCCAAGATCATTTAGCAGGTGGTCCAGAATGTATGGTCAACGGGCATGTCCAGTGTAGGGGGTGAGTCCTATCCACGCTCTATTACCTTTAAGCTGAAGAATATGGCTGATGGATGAATGAATTCGTGGTGCCACGGGAGTCATTGTCATTGAATTTGACTGACACTCTGGGTATCTACGAGACCCCTAAAAAAATTCCTAGTGGAGGGCGTCTGCCTCATCAAGTGATACTGATGAGACAAGATTGCCTTCATAAAGGAATGGGCAGTTTGGGATGTGGTGTCCTCAGAGGAGTTTATTGCTGAGGAGATACGGCAATTACTCTGGAGGGACCATATCAAGTAAAGTGTGGTTGTAGAGATCTTTGAACCTTTTGGGGTGGAGAAAACACCATGGATTGAATGCCGGAGGTATTTTAGAGCGAAGAAAGAGGAACTCACACCTACAGGGATGTGTCCGGAGGCCAATGGAATAGTGGCAGGAGGAGGAGTCGAGTGACGCGCTCGCCATGTAAACTGACCGCGTCTCCATGACGACACCTACGTCACTAATAAGGGACAGAATGGATGCGCTACAATGACGTGGAGCAAAATCTGCCTCCGCGCCATTGACAACTGATGACGTCAGTTAAATAATTTTTTCTATTGGCTGTTGATCAAAGGGGACGCATGCGCATTGGAGACACCGGGATGCCGAACAAAACTCGTTCTAAGACGATCCGGAAGAGAGGAAAGTAGACCCCATGGACATTATTCCCTGAAGGAGAGGTAATGGAACTTATGATATATTACACAAAGAAGCCATTGGTTAATGGTTATGTATATGCACTAATGCTAATGAACGGATGTACCTGGGGGAGGGTTTAGGTAATTGATTAGGCACTATATAAAGCACATGTTTCTGTATTCACTTTATTGCTTGAAAAAGACCGGGAACGGTCGAAACGTCGCATTCCCTTGCTGTTTTTTATGGAATAAATCCACTTTATTTGCCACAAACCGACGAGTGCTGCGGATTTTTTCGTATTGTTAAGTAAATATATAGGAATTATTGTTTTTTAACAATTTTTCCTCTAAAATCGATTTTATCTTCGGTTTTGTGCGTATTATTGTCAGTCTGTAAAAGTGGTGTACTACTCGGACTACATCGTTCCCAGCAGCGACCTGGGAGTCCAAGATGCATCCTCCCCATGCTGTTTCTGAACCATTTCAGTGGTGTTTCCTTCAATTTCTGACCTTTTCATGTGAGCCAGACACCCTCCCCTCTTCAGAGCAGTGGTGCTCGATCAACACTAATAAAGACCAAATAAAAAAAATATATATTTTTAGCCCAAAACAAGTAAAATGTAATCATTAAAAAAAATGCCCCCGAAGGTGTCCATAGCCTTCAAGGTACAATTCATGCAAGAAATTCATGTTGCCATAAACTCATAGTCAGGGGACTGACACTTATTGTTTTTGGAGAAATGTGAATGAATCTAAGAGTATTGCAGTTCTTTTGATTGTTAATTTTGTGACGTCTACTGGACACTCAATGCACACATGGGCAGTCACGTTTTTTGACATGCACCTGTACTATGACCAAAAATGTCAATGCCCGTATGTGACCTTGGGCTTTTCTTGAGTTCCACACTAAGTAATCAGTGGTCCTCAATTGAGAGCTGCTTTCATATGGTGATGGGAGGTCCCCTTTCAATTGCACCCCCTCACTCCACCCACCACTCCATGAACCCTGGGGGGGGGGAGGATCTCAAAACCGGGCCAAAACAGATCAGTTTTGTCCCCATTTATTGTCAATGGAGACATTTTGACCAGACACAAAAGCGCTGCAAGCTGCAGTTTTGTATCCCGTCTGTGAAATGGAACAAACCGGATCGAGCATGAAAATCAATGTAAGTCATTGGTGCCGGATTGTAAGTCCGATGACCATTGACTTACAATGATTTTTAAACCGAATCCTGTTTGTTCAGTTTAGATTTAGTACAACTGGATCCATCCAAAACAAATGCATCCAGATGTATTAAATGGCAAGGGTCCGGTTTTGAGAGCCCCTGCTGGATCTTAAAATTAGAAAGCCACAATGCAAACGGGCCTAGATGACTAAGTGCCTTGCTGTGATTTTTAGATTTTGGGTCTTGGGAATTTAACATGTATTTCTATTTAGTAAGCTTTTATTATACACAGTGGCCTCCACAATCTGGAACTACTGATGTGCCTTATGTCACCTCGATGAGGTCGGACAGTAACCGTTAATTGAATTCCGCATTAAGTAGACCTTGTTTTAACAAACGCCATGACTGGTCCATCTATCAAAGTACTGTATTTACATGTACAGGTTCACTCTTGGTAACAAAAGAAGTCAGTGAGGTTAGCGATGCTGCTAAATCTTACAAATGCCGTGTGTTTCAGGGCTCCTGCTATTTGCCAATAGATAAACTGTAAAAAAAAATACAAAAAAAAGTTAGAAAAATAAATACACTTATAGGATATATCTCGGATTCACAAAACCAGGACAGGTATGTATGTAAAGTAGTGCTGCTCCAGTGATGATGCCTTGTGAAATGTAGAGAGAGATGATGCTGGTGGAGCTGGTGGAGGCCTCATCTAGCAGTCTTGCCGGTGACATCACCGGCACTAGTGGGTGGGCTTAAGCACTGCCATAGCCTGTATAACGGCTAGGCCATCGCTAAAGCCAGCCCATCAGAACCGGTGATGTCAACTGCAACTGCCTAGCAGTGTAAAAATATAAACAGCACAGAGCAAGGGAGAGCATCGGAGCATGAAATGGAGGGGTGAATATGGGGGTAGGTCCAAATTCAACTCTGAACCCGGACAACCCCTTTTGAACTTGTATATTCAGTATCTGGCGTGACCACTTGTGTAGCAATAACTGCAACTAAACGTTTCTGGACATCGGCTTGGAGGTATTTGAGCCCATTCCTCTGTATAAAACCGCTTTAATTCTGTTATGTTGGTGGGTTTCCTCGCTTCAGGTCCTTCCACAACGTTTCTATTGGATTAAGGTCAGGAGTTAGATTCCAAAACTTTACCTTTTGTAATGGGGCTTGATGCTAGGAAGCCACCCAACCGTATCAAGAAGTTACATATGAAGCACAAACACATGCAAAAATTACTTAACAGCGCAAGCAACATTGTAAGTAAACATGATCATTTTGTCTAAACAGATCTATGAATCTTCATGGTTACAGACTACAAGCAACTTCTGTGTAGTCTGATCCTGAAGTCAAGCTCATTTCCATCTATCCCCTACCTTAGGGATCAGCAACCTCCAGCCTGAAACTACAACTCCCAGAATCCTCTTTTCACTTTTATGAGAGTTGCAAGAACAGCTAAGTGTGCCTGCTTGGAGTTGTAGTTACACAGCAGCTGGAGTGCAGAAGATGGCTTATTCCATCCAGCCCTACCTTTTGCTGAGGTACATTCGGCAGGTGAGAAAAATGTAGGAGACAGACGAAGGGGATTATGACTGCAGGATCAAAATAGGGATGCATTGGCTCCTGCTTTGCGTTTGGACATTATATGACTTCTGCTATGTAATGCTATGATGTAGAATTCATGCTGTGATATGAGTGTTTTAGTTAGCATGACCAACCATCTTGATACATTTAAGATATTTAAGCCCTACACCCAGGAACAACCCAAACCCATTGGGAACCTCTGGCAGGGGCTGTGATCAGCCACACTGATCTTCTGTCCAGGACATTGGTGACCATCCCTGTTACCACAACTCTCTTACCCTCTTTGCTGTGACATCACAGGTGGGTTTCTGTGAGGTAAGCCACTTTGGACACAGGCATACTGGCTACTAAGTAACCAGCAGGGCAATTGCCATGACCCCTGGGGGCCACGGTTTGCTATGACGTCCTGTAGTGACTTGTTCCGCCCCTGGGTTTTCATCATGTAAACTATTGTGACATCACAAATGTGTTGCAATTAAAGGGGTTTTCTGGTATGTAACCCAATAAACATCTATGGGACTGATGGAAATATCCAAGTGCTGTCTCCAGCAGTCCCATAGAGATGAATGGAGTGGCAGTGCGCATGCTCGACCTGCCTCTCCATTCATTTTAGAGGTCCTGAGGGGTTCGAACAGTCAGACCCCAACTGATCTAATAGTTTAAATATCCCTTGAAATATAAAGTGAAATATCCCTTTAAGTAGGCTACAGTGACATCACAACTAGTTTTAACCAGGTAAGGCAAACTTCACACTTGCAGCAAAGCTATCTGACAGGCTGTACCGACATAGAACAGTCTGCCAGTGTTCTCCGAATCCAGCATAGCATGCCCTCCAGACCCTATTGTCTATAATGGGATCCAGCAGGGATCCGTCTGCTCCCCAGCATCAATGCCAGGATTCAACCAGACTTAAATCGCTGTATGCAACAGGTTTGGTCTGGCCAAATTCCAGCATTTATGCCAAGGAGCAGCCGGATCCCATTATAGTCAATAGGGTCTGGTTGGCATGTGGCAATATCCAGCTATGCCACATTCGAAGAACACTGGTAGTTAGTCTAAGCACAGGGGTAGACATATGTACCATCAAATTATCAGCTGGAAGTCAAGGAATGTGGATGGATGGATAGGTAGGAAGGTGAATCGGTAGATAGGTAGATGAATGGGTAGATGGACTGGTTGACAGATAGATAGAGTGGTAGATGAATGGATGGGTAGATAAGTAGGTGGATGGATGGCTGTATGGGTAGATAGGTAGGTGGGTGGATGGGTAGATAGGTAGATGGATGGGTCAATAGGTGGGTGGATGAATGGACAGATAGGTAGATGGATGGACAGATAGGTAGGTTTATAGATGGGTAGATAGGCAGATGGATGGATGGAAAGATAGGTGGATGGATGGGTAGAATGGAAGGTGGATGGATGGGTAGAATGGTAGGTGGATGGATGGGTAGATAGGTAGATGGATGGACATATAGGTAGGTGGGTAGATAGTCAGACGGATGGACAGATAGGTGGATGGAAGGGTAGTTAGGTAGGTGGATGGATGGATAGATAGGTAGATGGATAGGACAGATAGGTAGATGGATGGATGGAGGAATGGACAGATGGATGGATGGACAGATAGGTAGATTGATGGATGGATGGACAGATAGGTAGGTGTATAGATGGGTAGATAGGCAGATGGATGGATGGAAAGATAGGTGAATGGAAGGGTAGTTTAGGTAGGTGGATGGATGGGTAGTTTAGGTAGGTGGATGGATGGGTAGATAGGTAGGTGGATGGATGGGTAGATAGGTAGGTGGATGGATGGGTAGATAGGCAGATGGATGGATGGGTAGATAGGTAGGTGGATGGATGGGTAGATAGGTGGATGGATGGGTAGTTAGGTAGGTGGATGGATGGGTAGTTTAGGTAGGTGGATGGATGGGTAGTTTAGGTAGGTGGATGGATGGGTAGATGGGTGGATGGATGGGTAGATGGATAGGACAGATATTTCTTTGCTACGTCCTGTCTGTGCAGTGAGTTGTAGCTGCGCAGCTTACAGAGGTGAACACTGTACGGCGCTCACTGCACAATTCCTCCCTGATGATGTATGACCACAATTGCCGTATTTATTGGGGTACATTCATCAAAGCAGTGATACCATCAGCCAGAGATTAGATCACTTCCTGTTTTTCTATAAAGCTGATTTATCAATGTCTTCATAACTCAAAGCTGGATGAACCTTTGTGTGAGATTAAGAGTATGAAATTAGAGATGGTATCACTCATGCAATCAATACGGGCTGGGATTTCTGTCCGGAGATGGTTTTCTTGCTCATACTTTGCATTATAAAGATAACGATCAGAAGCAACGAGGTTTTTTTGTCGGCAGGCTGCTGGAAAAGATATTAGGTGCTGACTGTATATTGACCCAATGTGGTAGGGTTTTGTCGCCTTAGTGTGAAATCAAAGGACGATATTTTGGGTGGGATGAGGGGTCAATGCAGTAACTGCTGAAGTGACTTACACATAATATGGCCTTGACATGGATACTGGTACAGGACCTTGCACTTGGGCTACAGTAAGCCTTATATCATACTTTAAATATCACACATGTTACAAAGTAAAGAAAAATGGATCCTCACCGTTTAGCTCCAACCATTCAATCACTGCAGCCTCGAAGCGCTCAAATGCCACGAAACACCAGCCATAAGACAAAGGATAAAAAACTTGAGTTCTATCTCTTACATAAAATCCCTAAATACTTTATTCCATATTCATAACATGATACATAGCAGTATATTTTTGCAGACGCGTTTCGTGCTCTACGTGAACTATTCAAACAAGAGCTTGAGTAGAGCTCAAACGCGTCTGAAAAATAGACTGCTATTTATCGTTTTATGAATATGTAATAACGTTTTTATGGAACTCAATATTTTTTTTCTCTTTATCACACATGGTGGAATTTTCCATTGCAAAGCGTTTTGCAGATTTCACTGCAAATCTGCAGCAAAATCCACATGTGCAGTGTAGCAAAAGTTCTTCAGAACCTCCTGCTTGAGGTTACTTTTGTTTTGCTTTAGTTTTCTCATCTCGTTAGCCTCTCTCAGCTGTCATGTAGTTGCACTGTTTGCATCCCTTTAAATCCCTTCCCATACTGCATCACTTTGCGGTTTATACAACTTTCTGGAGTGTGTGCATGCTGGATGCTACTACTGAGTCTTCTACAGATAAGTTTGTTCATTCATTTGTGTTTTCCTGTTCGCTGGATCCTAGGTGACCCTGACTTCCTCCGTATTTAGTGTAGGGAGCCGGTGGTCGTCTCCCCTCACTATTATAGGGTGTTCAGGTGTCATACAGTCAAGGAACGAGGATATGCAATCATCTACCATAGAGATTTTTGCATAGGGTGAGCAGTTAGGGAGAGAGCCAGGTCTGTTACAGGGCTTACCCTCTGGTTCCTTAGTTTTGGATCCAGTCAGTCGGATCTTTTTTTTGTGTCTTCTAGTTTTCTGTACACCTTCCGTGACAGCTGCCTCCGGCTCCATCCACAGAGGCTGCCCGAAACAGTGGATTGGTGGGTGTTGCAGTTGCTGGACCCCCAATGATATGAAATTGAGCCTGAGGATAGGTCATCAATATCCCAGAAAAGCCCCTAGAGGTACAGTATGTCTGTATGTACATAATACAATTAGTGACACAACCCACAATGCCTCCTTACCTTAGGGTTAGGGTTTGTTACTTGGAGAGCTAAAGAGGTTGTGTACAGATGGAAATGTATAATTGTAGGCAGACTCGGACTGGCCCACAGGGGTACAGGTTAATCCCCAGGTGGGCCCCTGAGGAAGGTGGGCCCCTAGTCTCCCACCCCCTGCACAAGTGGCACATAACACAGTAGACTGCACTACATACATATATTCAATGTACAGCACCTCAACCAGCCTATGTTCATATACAAAACTTGATAATTATTAAAGGGAACCTGTCACCAGGATTTTGTGTATAGAGCTGAGGACGTGGGCTGCTAGATGGCCGCTAGCACATCCGCAATACCCAGTCCCCATAGCTCTGTGTGCTTTTATTGTGTAAAAAAAAAAAATTTGATACATATGCAAATTAACCTGAGGTGTGTCCTGTCCCTGAGATGAGTCCAGCGTGAAGGAGCCCAGCACAGGGAAGGAACACTATGAGGACACAGCGCATGCGCTAGCTCGCGCATCGCGAGATTACAGCGCTCTAGCTTTCTGACGTCGGGTAGCAAGGAGGATATTCTGGGGATGCGGGGCGGTGCTGGGCTCCTTCACGCTGGAGTCATCTCAGGGACAGGACTCATCTCAGGTTAGTTTGCATATGTATCAAATCGGTTTGTTTACACAATAAAAGCACACAGAGCTATGGGGACTGGGTATTGCGGATGTGCTAGCGGCCATCTAGCAACCCATGTCCTCAGCTCTATACACAAAATCCCAGTGACAGGTTCCCTTTAAAAAAATCCCCAGTTTATTATTATAGACACAATCGGAGTTGAGACCACTTTTAGGTTTAGAGGGAAGCTAGCCAGTGTCCTTTTCTCCCCAGGACCTACCTTCTCGAAGTTGCTGCAGGGACCCAATAATCAATCATCTGGTGGCATCTTGCTGCTGTGTGAGCAGCTAATATTTGAATGTATCTGTACAGAGGGCCCCCAAAATTAATTTTACTGGTGGGCCCTAGGAACCCCAGTCCGACACTGATTGTATGTATCAAAAGGGTAGGTGACAAGTACCCGATTGTGGGGGTCTGACCGCTGGGATGCCCCTATTATGAGAATGGTGGGGGTCTTTGCTCCATTTCTTCTCTGAGACAGTCAGAAATAGTCAAGCTCTTTACTCTACATGCTCAACCTGCCCCTCTCTTTCTCCCAATTCTACAGATTGGTGGGAAACCCAGTGATCAGGTCCCACAGACCAGATGCTTATCACCTATCCTGTGTATAGAGTATACGTTTCTATTTTGGCACAACCCCTTTTACTAGAGATGAGTGAATTTCTAAAAAATTTGATCCGGCCGGTTCGCCGAATTTTTTGAAAAAATTCAGTTCGATCGGAAATTATTTGCAGCGAATCGCGTTAAAAAATGGCAATTTCCAGGCTGCAGAGAGCCTTTATAGTGGTGTAGAACACTGTGCCGTGCAGTACTAGGGAGTCTGCTGTGGTAGTGAAATAATACTGTGAGTCGGAATGACATGCAGATGACAGGCATCGCTCTTAGAATTACTGCACACGTCAGCCTTACAGTGTGAACTCAGCCTTACAGATCAATGTTAGCCTCAAGAAGAAGCGCCCTCTTTTTACACCGTCGGCAGCTGATTCCACATAGATGTCTACAGAACCTGTTCTATTAAACGCCTATACAAGTAGAGCCCCTGACAGAGTGGAGAGGGGAAGTTTGTGTTTGCCCTTCCTCTTATCCGTCAAAATAATAACCCCCAAAAAATTGATCCTGTCTGTGGAGCATCTGCCTCGGTCAGCATTTGGTCAGTAATCCATCAGTATTGCTAAAGCCCCAAAAAAACAGGAGTGGATCCAAAACAGAGATTAGTGATAGACGAACATCGTCCGGGGCTATTCGCGAACGCGATCAAATGTTCGCAAACCGCATGTTCGCGGCGAACCTGAAAAACCTTCAGGTCATGTTTGCAGCCACCAAATACTTACAAGAAGTGCACAAATCTCCCACAACATGGACAGTGACATACCAAAGAGGGATCAATGGCAAAAATTCCCACAAAAAAATATGTATTTTAATCAGAGGCCATTTTTATGCGTCTTAAAGGGAAACTTTCAAAAATGTGCCCTTCTGGAGCCTAGAAAAATAGTATTTTAGGCCACGAGAGTACAGGCCCCAAACATTAGGCATTCACCGGACAGAAAAGAACAATTGATAATGTGGCTGGAGGTATATTAGGCGGTCACCGTATAACAATTTTACTGTTGGCCAGTTAGATTACAGGCCCCAAAAATTATGCATTCACCGTACAGAAAATATCAAGTGATTATGTGGCTGGAGGTACATTAGACGGTCGTTGGATATCAATTTTACTGCAGGCCAGTCCCTGCCTCAATCAGTTTTTTTGGGGGGCAACTGGTATATCACACCAGTTGCAATTAGTTGTTCCAATAGCGCTTGTCCGTCTGTATAGCTGCGGTATCGCAGCAGAACCGCACACAACTGCTGCACAATACAAATGCACTATAATATACTTTCTATGTACCCTCGGTATGTCACACCTATTGATAGCACACCGATATCAGTCCTTAAAAGGACTTTTGTGGCCCTATTAGCTAGCGTTTGGTGTCTCGAAGAGTCTGTCCCTGCTTCATACAGCAACCTCTCCCTACACCAGCAAAAGACTGAATGTAAAATGGCGGCCATATCGGGTTTATTTATAAGGTAGGGGGTGTGTCCATGTGCTGAAAAGTCTCAATTGGCTGTCCTGTCCCACCTGATGGATGTGTCATGGGTCAAAGTTCGGCACAATGCAAAAGAATATGGCGCTGGCGGAGATCGCCATATGGTCGTCTGTTCGGCGAACCATGAACGAGCAAAGTTCACTGCAAAACGACTGCCGGGCAAACCGCAAGGCCATCTCTAACAGAGATGACACATGAATGGAATATCTGCATGTCTTCTGTGTTTTGTACCCACTCCTGCTTTTGGCTACCAAATCATAAGCCAATTCTGATGCAAAATAGAGATCATGTCATGCAGGCCTTACAGCTGTTACATAGACAGGATCTATTGTGCGTCTAATTTTTCCTTCCTTCTGACAGAAGGAATAAGGGTCATCAGAATAAGGGTCAAATAAATGATGATGTCAGCCAGGGTGAAAGGTAAAATAGTGGCCCAGTCATGAAGTGGGGAGGGTGGGAACAGCATGAGAAGTCCACAGAGTTGCCCTATGACATAGTGGAGAGGTGGAAGCATCAGGAGGAGGCCACAGAGTGGCAAGGTGACATAGTGTGTAGGTGGCAACAGCATCAGGAGACCACAGAGTGGCAAGGTGACATAGTGTAGAGGTGGCAACAGCATCAGGAGACCACAGAGTGGCAAGGTGACATAGTGTGGAGGTGGGAGCAGCATCAGGAGACCACAGAGTGGAAAGGTAACATAGTGTAGAGGTGGTAGCAGCATCAGGAGACCACAGAGTGACCCGGTGACATAGTGTAGAGGTGGCAGCAGCATCAGGAGAGTGACCCAGTGATAGAGGTGGGAGGTGGGTGGCAAGACCAGTACAAGCTGAAGATAGTGGGTGAAAGAAGGAGCACTTGGCATCACATGTGTGGCATTAGGCGGGTGGCAGCTCATCCTCGCTGTAAAGTGGAGCTGAGGCAGGTAGCCAGAAGAAACCGGTCTCTTTTGTCAAAGTGTTGGTGTGGCACCATGGATGATCTAGTCTGATGTATCAGGCATTGGTGGGTGAAAATCCTGGATGATACATGCCTGATTCATCTTGACAAAGATCAGTCTCTCCACACGGTCGAGTTCTTGGTGTAACTATGGCCCCCGCCGCACTAAACACTCGCTCTGATGCCACACTTTGGCCAGGCAGGACAGATTTTCAAGGGCAAACTCTGCCAGTTGCGGATACAAATCCAGTTTGGCTGCCCAGTAGTCCAGTGGATATTCAATGTGGGGTGGCAGGGTAATGTCCAAGTATGCCACCACCTGCTGGTTCAGGTCCTGCTCCAGCTCTAGCTGCTGATGGTGAGTAGTTTCTTCACTAGGCAGGTGAAGAAAGCTGCTCATCAGCGACTCTAGGCTCAAGTTGTTGTTGATGGAGCTGGAACTGCTCCTATCGCCCCCCCCCCCACCACCACCACCACCACAGCAGCCATGGCAGAGGAACGTGGGCCCCCCCGGTCAGACCTGTGAGAGGATAGACGATGGCACAGATAGGCAACGGCCAACTTACTATATAGGATGTCTCTATAGTAGTTCAGTTTGTTCTCCCGAGGGTTCACTTTGGTCCGGTAGCGAGGGTCCAACAAGGTGGATAGTTAGAAGTCATCCCTCTGCCGAATGGTGCCACCCCCTGCCTCCATCTCCACTGCATACTGCCACGGTGTTTCTGGGTCCTCTGCCACATCTTCCTCATAGCCCTGTAGCTCCTCTGGCCGCTCCTGCTTCTCCTCTCCTGTCACCTGTGTAAAAAAAACACCCATATCGCTACACATTGCTTGTGCTCCAATGTCCTCTTCCTTCTCCTTCTCCCCCACAGGGCTCATGTGGCTGTGACATCTAGGTGCCATGTCTCCAGTCCCCTGACCAACCAGATTTACCAGCATCTTTTCCAGGACATGAAGCAGTGGAATGACATTGTTCATCCCGCAGTCCTGGCGACTGACAAATAACGTGACCTCCTCAAAGGGCCTGAGCAAACGGCAGATGTCACGCATGAGCTGCTATTGGCTGACATTGAAGTTACACAGGGGAGTATTCCTGTCCGCTTGGATCATCAAGAAATCGTTTATGGCCTTTCTCTGTTCGTATAGTCGGTCCAACATATGGAGGGTGGAAATCCAACGGGTGGAAATGTCGCATATCAGCCTATGTCAGGGGATGACGTTCTGCCGCTGCAGCTCAAGGAGGGTTTGCTTTGCGGTGTACGAGTGGCTGAAGTGCATGGAAAGTTTCCTGGCCATTTTTAGGATGTCTTGCAGATGGGTGGAAGACTTCAGGAACCGCTTGACAACCAGATTAAACACGTGTGCCATGCAGGGCGTATGGCTCAGCCCTCCTTGACGCAGTGCCGACACCATGTTCTTCCCGTTGTCGGTAGAACATGGTGTCGGCATTAACCATTATGGCCTTGCTTATTAACCATTATGGCCTTGCGGTTCACCCGGCGGTCGTTTCGCTGTGAAATTGCCCCCCAAAAAAAGTGGAAAAAAAGTGGGCTACAGTAAAATTGTTATTCAGTGACTGCACAATGTACCTCGAGCCACATAATCACGATTTCTTTTATGTCAGGTGAATGCCTAATTTTTAAGGCCCGTACTCCCGTGGCCTAAAATAGAAAAATTCTAAGCTCCAGCAGGGCATATTTCAGAGAATTTCCCTTTAAGACGCATAAAAATGTCCCCTGATTAAGATACATATTTTTTGTTGGAGTTTTTGCCATTGATCTCCCTCTGCTATGTCACTGTCCATGTTGTGGGACTATTTGTACACTTCTACTAAGTATTTGGTGGCTGCAAATATGACCTGAAGGTTTTTCAGGTTCACCTGCCATTAAAGTGAATGGGGCCCGCCGCGAACTTGCGGTTCGCGAACATTTGATCCCGTTCGCAAACCGCCCCGGCCGATGTTCGTCCATCACTATTAACCATAACCAGTCCGTGTACAGAGTCTAAGCTCTGATTGGCTGATATATCTTTTATTTCACCTTTTAATGGGGGTCTGGTAGGGTTGCAGCAAAATATGAACTACTTCTCCATTTCACTTAAGCCAAGCAGTTGGGTTACGTAAGCAGTGTGGAAGCTCGAGGCTGTCTGCTCCCGTAATACCTCCTTAAGACCTCAATATCCAGCTAATCTCGGCTGCAGCAATTTATTTTCAATGTCCCATTCTTAAACGCTAGACTGGCATTACAAGTGAGCCTTTAAGAAGGAATTCACTGGCAATAAAGCCTTTGACTAGCATTTACTTTAGGCTGCGAAAGCCAAATATGAGACCCTTATGTCTTTCATGGAACAATCCTCCTCTCGTTTAGCCGAGCAGATCGCTCTCTCGGTGTAAGTATAACGACCTTGTCATCTGGGGTTTATGGAAAAACCTGCACTGGACGTAGGAGACACTAACTAGAGAAACTGAGCCTTATGGTTTAACCCTCTCTATTGCTCTGGCGGAATTCTCCTCTCACATGGGGCAGTTTATCGGGAAAGGTTGTTCATTATGTATATTGTGGTCTTTTATTACATTCCAGTATCCAATACGGACCAGTAAACATTGAAGCCTTTAAGAAATAAACAGCAGTGCCAGGGACGTTTTAGAAGAAACATTGTCCTCCTGATGCAGCTCTCAAAACATTATAACTATGGTTATCCCCAAAATATAGTGCCCCAGATGAGCAGTTCCTTGCTTTGAACCCCATACAGAAATTGTGCTCCTTAGTGGCATCAACACAGGAGTAATGCTTAACAGTCATTGTGACCCGTTACTGCCAGTACACAGTAATAATATATTTTTACTGCCCCTACACCATGGACGGCATCCGTGTTTTGTGGTTCCGCAATTTGCAGACCACAAAACACGGCACGTTCGTTTGCATGAGTCCTTACCGTGAATTCTGAAATTCAGGAATAAATAGGCTTAACATGATTTAGGTGTGTAAAAAGATTACTACTAGAGTTGAGCGAACACCTGGATGTTCGGGTTCGAGAAGTTCGGCCGAACATCCCGGAAATGTTCGGGTTCGGGATCCGAACCCGATCCGAACTTCGTCCCGAACCCGAACCCCATTGAAGTCAATGGGGACCCGAACTTTTCGGCACTAAAAAGGCTGTAAAACAGCCCAGGAAAGAGCTAGAGGGCTGCAAAAGGCAGCAACATGTAGGTAAATCCCCTGCAAACAAATGTGGATAGGGAAATGAATTAAAATAAAAATTAAATAAATAAAAATTAACCAAAATCAATTGGAGAGAGGTTCCATAGCAGAGAATCTGGCTTCCCGTCACCCACCACTGGAACAGTCCATTCTCAGATATTTAGGCCCCGGCACCCAGGCAGAGGAGAGAGGTCCCGTAACAGAGAATCTGTCTTCATGTCAGCAGAGAATTAGTCTGCATGTCATAGCAGAGAATGAGGCTTCACGTCAGCCACCACTGCAACAGTCCATTGGCATATATTTAGGCCCAGCACCCAGGCAGAGGAGGGAGGTCCCGTAACAGAGAATCTGTCTTCATGTCAGCAGAGAATTAGTCTGCATGTCATAGCAGAGAATGAGGCTTCACGTCAGCCACCACTGCAACAGTCCATTGGCATATATTTAGGCCCAGCACACACACAGGCAGAGGAGAGAGGTCCCGTAACAGAGAATCTGGCTTCATGTCAGCAGAGAATCAGTCTGCATGTCATAGCAGAGAATGAGGCTTCACGTCAGCCACCACTGCAACAGTCCATTGGCATATATTTAGGCCCAGCACACACACAGGCAGAGGAGAGAGGTCCCGTAACAGAGAATCTGGCTTCATGTCAGCAGAGAATCAGTCTGCATGTCATAGCAGAGAATGAGGCTTCACGTCAGCCACCACTGCAACAGTCCATTGGCATATATTTAGGCCCAGCACCCAGGCAGAGGAGGGAGGTCCCGTAACAGAGAATCTGTCTTCATGTCAGCAGAGAATTAGTCTGCATGTCATAGCAGAGAATGAGGCTTCACGTCAGCCACCACTGCAACAGTCCATTGGCATATATTTAGGCCCAGCACACACACAGGCAGAGGAGAGAGGTCCCGTAACAGAGAATCTGGCTTCATGTCAGCAGAGAATCAGTCTGCATGTCATAGCAGAGAATGAGGCTTCACGTCACCCACCACTGCAACAGTCCATTGGCATATATTTAGGCCTAGCACACAGGCAGAGCAGAGAGGTCCCGTAACAGACAATCTGGCTTCATGTCAGCAGAGAATCAGTCTGCATGTCATAGCAGAGAATGAGGCTTCACGTCACCCACCACTGCAACAGTCCATTGGCATATATTTAGGCCTAGCACACAGGCAGAGCAGAGAGGTCCCGTAACAGACAATCTGGCTTCATGACAGCAGAGAATTAGTCTGCATGTCATAGCAGAGAATGAGGCTTCACGTCAGCCACCACTGCAACAGTCCATTGGCATATATTTAGGCCCAGCACCCAGGCAGAGGAGAGAGGTCCCGTAACAGACAATCTGGCTTCATGTCAGCAGAGAATTAGTCTGCATGTCATAGCAGAGAATCAGGCTTCACGTCAGCCACCACTGCAACAGTCCATTGTCATAAATTTAGGCCCAGCACCCAGGCAGAGGAGAGAGGTCCCGTAACAGACAATCTGGCTTCATGTCAGCAGAGAATTAGTCTGCATGTCATAGCAGAGAATGAGGCTTCACGTCAGCCACCACTGCAACAGTCCATTGGCATATATTTAGGCCTAGCACACAGGCAGAGCAGAGAGGTCCCGTAACAGACAATCTGGCTTCATGACAGCAGAGAATCAGTCTGCATGTCATAGCAGAGAATCAGGCTTCACGTCAGCCACCACTGCAACAGTCCATTGTCATAAATTTAGGCCCAGCACCCAGGCAGAGGAGAGAGGTCCCGTAACAGAGAATCTGGCTTCATGTCAGCAGAGAATCAGTCTTCATATCATAGCAGAGAATCAGGCTTCACGTCACCCACCACTGTAAGAGTCAATTTTCATAAATTTAGGCCCAGAACCCAGGCAGAGGAGAAAGGTCCCGTAACAGACAATCTGGCTTCATGTCAGCAGAGAATCAGTCTTCATATCATAGCCTAGAATCAGGCTTCACGTCACCCACCACTGTAAGAGTCAATTTTCATAAATTTAGGCCCAGAACCCAGGCAGAGGAGAAAGGTCCCGTAACAGACAATCTGGCTTCATGTCAGCAGAGAATCAGTCTTCATATCATAGCAGAGAATCAGGCTTCACGTCACCCACCACTGCAACAGTCAATTGTCATAAATTTAGGCCCAGCACCCAGGCAGAGGAGAGAGCTCCCGTAACAGAGGATCTGGCTTCATGTCAGCAGAGAATCAGTCTGCATGTCATAGCAGAGAATGAGGCTTCACGTCACCCACCACTGCAACAGTCCATTGGCATATATTTAGGCCTAGCACACAGGCAGAGGAGAGGTTCATTCAACTTTGGGTAGCATCGCAATATAATGGTAAAATGAAAATAAAAATAGGATTGAATGAGGAAGTGCCCTGGAGTCCAATAATATATGGTTATGGGGAGGTAGTTAATGTCTAATCTGGACAAGGGACGGACAGGTCCTGTGGGATCCATGCCTGGTTCATTTTTATGAACGTCAGCTTGTCCACATTGGCTGTAGACAGGCGGCTGCGTTTGTCTGTAATGACGCCCCCTGCCGTGCTGAATACACGTTCAGACAAAACGCTGGCTGCCGGGCAGGCCAGCACCTCCAAGGCATAAAAGGCTAGCTCTGGCCACGTGGACAATTTAGAGACCCAGAAGTTGAATGGGGCCGAACCATCAGTCAGTACGTGGAGGGGTGTGCACACGTACTGTTCCACCATGTTAGTGAAATGTTGCCTCCTGCTAACACGTTGCGTATCAGGTGGTGGTGCAGTTAGCTGTGGCGTGTTGACAAAAGTTTTCCACATCTCTGCCATGCTAACCCTGCCCTCAGAGGAGCTGGCCGTGACACAGCTGCCTTGGCGACCTCTTGCTCCTCCTCTGCCTTGGCCTTGGGCTTCCACTTGTTCCCCTGTGACATTTGGGAATGCTCTCAGTAGCGCGTCTACCAACGTGCGCTTGTACTCGCGCATCTTCCTATCACGCTCCAGTGCAGGAAGTAAGGTGGGCACATTGTCTTTGTAGCGTGGATCCAGCAGGGTGGCAACCCAGTAGTCCGCACAGGTTAAAATGTGGGCAACTCTGCTGTCGTTGCGCAGGCACTGCAGCATGTAGTCGCTCATGTGTGCCAGGCTGCCCAGGGGTAAGGACAAGCTGTCCTCTGTGGGAGGCGTATCGTCATCGTCCTGCCTTTCCCCCCAGCCACGCACCAGTGATGGACCCGAGCTGCGTTGGGTGCCACCCCGCTGTGACCATGCTTCATCCTCATCCTCCTCCACCTCCTCCTCATCCTCGTCCTCCTCGTCCTCCAGTAGTGGGCCCTGGCTGGCCACATTTGTACCTGGCCTCTGCTGTTGCAAAAAACCTCCCTCTGAGTCACTTCGAAGAGACTGGCCTGAAAGTGCTAAAAATGACCCCTCTTCCTCATCCTCCTCCTCCTCCTCCTGGGCCACCTCCTGTTCCATCATCGCCCTAAGTGTTTTCTCAAGGAGACATAGAAGTGGTATTGTAACGCTGATAACGGTGTCATCGCCACTGGCCATGTTGGTGGAGTACTCGAAACAGCGCAACAGGGCACACAGGTCTCGCATGGAGGCCCAGTCATTGGTGGTGAAGTGGTGCTGTTCTGTAGTGCGACTGACCCGTGCGTGCTGCAGCTGAAACTCCACTATGGCCTGCTGCTGCTCGCACAGTCTGTCCAGCATGTGCAAGGTGGAGTTCCACCTGGTGGGCACGTCGCATATGAGGCGGTGAGCGGGAAGGCCGAAGTTACGCTGTAGCGCAGACAGGCGAGCAGCGGCAGGATGTGAACGCCGGAAGCGCGAACAGACGGCCCGCACTTTATGCAGCAGCTCTGACATGTCGGGGTAGTTGTGAATGAACTTCTGCACCACCAAATTCAGCACATGCGCCAAGCAAGGGATGTGCGTCAAATTGGCTAGTCCCAGAGCTGCAACGAGATTTCGCCCATTATCACACACCACCAGGCCGGGCTTGAGGCTCACCGGCAGCAACCACTCGTCGGTCTGTTGTTCAATACCCCGCCACAACTCCTGTGCGGTGTGGGGCCTGTCCCCCAAACATATGAGTTTCAGAATGGCCTGCTGACGTTTACCCCGGGCTGTGCTGAAGTTGGTGGTGAAGGTGTGTGGCTGACTGGATGAGCAGGTGGAAGAAGAGGAGGAGGAAGCCGAGAAGGAGGAGGTGGCAACAGGAGGCAAAGAATGTTGCCCTGCGATCCTTGGCGGCGGCAGGACGTGCGCCAAACAGCTCTCCGCCTGGGGCCCAGCTGCCACTACATTTACCCAGTGTGCAGTTAGGGAGATATAGCGTCCCTGGCCGTGCTTACTGGTCCACGTATCTGTGGTTAGGTGGACCTTGCTACAGATGGCGTTGCGCAGTGCACACTTGATTTTATGGGATACTTGGTTGTGCAGGGAAGGCACGGCTCTCTTGGAGAAGTAGTGCCGGCTGGGAACAACATACTGTGGGACAGCAAGCGACATGAGCTGTTTGAAGCTGTCTGTGTCCACCAGCCTAAATGACAGCATTTCATAGGCCAGTAGTTTAGAAATGCTGGCATTCAGGGCCAGGGATCGAGGGTGGCTAGGTGGGAATTTACGCTTTCTATCAAATGTTTGTGAGATGGAGAGCTGAACGCTGGCGTGTGACATGGTTGAGACGCTTGGTGACGGAGGTGGTGGTGGTGGTGTTGGTGGTACATCCCCTGTTTGCTGGGCGGCAGGTGCCAACGTTCCTCCAGAGGCGGAGGAAGAGGCCGAGGCGGCAGCAGCAGAATAGGCCGAGGCGGCAGCAGCAGAAGAGGTAGCAGGGGGAGCCTGAGTGACTTCCTTGGTTTTAAGGTGTTTACTCCACTGCAGTTCATGCTTTGCATGCAGGTGCCTGGTCATGCAGGTTGTGCTCAGGTTCAGAACGTTAATGCCTCGCTTCAGGCTCTGATGGCACAGCGTGCAAACCACTCGGGTCTTGTCGTCAGCACATTGTTTGAAGAAGTGCCATGCCAGGGAACTCCTTGAAGCTGCCTTTGGGGTGCTCGGTCCCAGATGGCGGCGGTCAGTAGCAGGCGGAGTCTCTTGGCGGCGGGTGTTCTGCTTTTGCCCACTGCTCCCTCTTTTGCTACGCTGTTGGCTCGGTCTCACCACTGCCTCTTCCTCCGAACTGTGAAAGTCAGTGGCACGACCTTCATTCCATGTGGGGTCTAGGACCTCATCGTCCCCTGCATCGTCTTCCACCCAGTCTTGATCCCTGACCTCCTGTTCAGTCTGCACACTGCAGAAAGACGCAGCAGTTGGCACCTGTGTTTCGTCATCATCAGAGACATGCTGAGGTGGTATTCCCATGTCCTCATCATCAGGAAACATAAGTGGTTGTGCGTCAGTGCATTCTATGTCTTTCACCGCTGGGGAAGGGCTAGGTGGATGCCCTTGGGAAACCCTGCCAGCGGAGTCTTCAAACAGCATAAGAGACTGCTGCATAACTTGAGGCTGAGACAGTTTCCCTGGTATGCATGGGGGTGATGTGACAGACTGATGGGGTTGGTTTTCAGGCGCCATCTGTGCGCTTTCTGCAGAAGACTGGGTGGGAGATAATGTGAACGTGCTGGATCCACTGTCGGCCACCCAATTGACTAATGCCTGTACCTGCTCAGGCCTTACCATCCTTAGAACGGCATTGGGCCCCACCATATATCGCTGTAAATTCTGGCGGCTACTGGGACCTGAGGTAGTTGGTACACTAGGACGTGTGGATGTGGCAGAACGGCCACGTCCTCTCCCAGCACCAGAGGGTCCACTAACACCACCACGACCATGTCCACGTCCGCGTCCCTTACTAGATGTTTTTCTCATTGTTATGGTTCACCACAACAACAAATATATTATTTGGCCCAATGTATTGTATTCAAATTCAGCGGGATATAAATTTGAGGCCTAGTATTTAGGCGCTGGGTGACCGGTATGGATTTAGTGACAGAATTAGACTTGGAAATGCACAGAAGCGTGTGTGTGAAGTTATTCTGAATGACCCTATGTGCACCTTCAATATTATATACCCTTTTAGGGATAGATTTCAAATAGCTCTGATATAGCAGAAACCACTAAATTATGAAATTGCTAAATTGGGAATTGTACTTCAACCCAGAACAAAAAATGTGCTTTGACGGACACTAAATATCTTGCCCAGCAACAACAGTACAGCGGTGGGTAACGAGAGATTTAGAGGGATTTAAATTTGAGGCCTAGTATTTAGGCGCTGGGTCACCGGTATGGATTTAGTGACAGAATTAGACTTGGAAATGCACAGAAGCGTGTGTGTGAAGTTATTCTGAATGACCCTATGTGCACCTTCAATATTATATACCCTTTTAGGGATAGATTTCAAATAGCTCTGATATAGCAGAAACCACTAAATTATGAAATTGCTAAATTGGGAATTGTACTTCAACCCAGAACAAAAAATGTGCTTTGACGGACACTAAATATCTTGCCCAGCAACAACAGTACAGCGGTGGGTAACGAGAGATTTAGAGGGATTTAAATTTGAGGCCTAGTATTTAGGCGCTGGGTCACCGGTATGGATTTAGTGACAGAATTAGACTTGGAAATGCACAGAAGCGTGTGTGTGAAGTTATTCTGAATGACCCTATGTGCACCTTCAATATTATATACCCTTTTAGGGATAGATTTCAAATAGCTCTGATATAGCAGAAACCACTAAATTATGAAATTGCTAAATTGGGAATTGTACTTCAACCCAGAACAAAAAATGTGCTTTGACGGACACTAAATATCTTGCCCAGCAACAACAGTACAGTGGTGGGTAACGAGAGATTTAGAGGGATTTAAATTTGAGGCCTAGTATTTAGGCGCTGGGTCACCGGTATGGATTTAGTGACAGAATTAGACTTGGAAATGCACAGAAGCGTGTGTGTGAAGTTATTCTGAATGACCCTATGTGCACCTTCAATATTATATACCCTTTTAGGGATAGATTTCAAATAGCTCTGATATAGCAGAAACCACTAAATTATGAAATTGCTAAATTGGGAATTGTACTTCAACCCAGAACAAAAAATGTGCTTTGACGGACACTAAATATCTTGCCCAGCAACAACAGTACACCGGTGGGTAACGAGAGATTTAGAGGGAATTAAATTTGAGGCCTAGTATTTAGGCGCTGGGTCACCGGTATGGATTTAGTGACAGAATTAGACTTGGAAATACACAGTAGCGGGTGTGTGTGAAGTTATTCTGAATGACCCTATGTGCACCTTCAATATTATATACCCTTTTAGGGATAGATTTCAAATAGCTCTGATATAGCAGAAACCACTAAATTATGAAATTGCTAAATTGGGAATTGTACTTCAACCCAGAACAAAAAATGTGCTTTGACGGACACTAAATATCTTGCCCAGCAACAACAGTACAGCGGTGGGTAACGAGAGATTTAGAGGGAATTAAATTTGAGGCCTAGTATTTAGGCGCTGGGTCACCGGTATGGATTTAGTGACAGAATTAGACTTGGAAATGCACAGAAGCGTGTGTGTGAAGTTATTCTGAATGACCCTATGTGCACCTTCAATATTATATACCCTTTTTGGGATAGATTTCAAATAGCTCTGATATAGCAGGAACCACTAAATTATGAAATTGCTAAATTGGGAATTGTACTTCAACCCAGAACAAAAAATGTGCTTTGACGGGCACTAAATAACTTTCCCAGCTACAACAGGACAACGGTAACGAGAGATTTAGAGGGATTTAAATTTGAGGCCTAGTATTTAGGCGCTGGGTGACAGGTATGGGTTTAGTGACAGAATTAGACTTGGAAATACACAGTAGCGGGTGTGTGTGAAGTTATTCTGAATGACCCTATGTGCACCTTCAATATTATATACCCTTTTAGGGATAGATTTCAAATAGCTCTGATATAGCAGAAACCACTAAATTATGAAATTGCTAAATTGGGAATTGTACTTCAACCCAGAACAAAAAATGTGCTTTGACGGACACTAAATATCTTGCCCAGCAACAACAGTACAGCGGTGGGTAACGAGAGATTTAGAGGGAATTAAATTTGAGGCCTAGTATTTAGGCGCTGGGTCACCGGTATGGATTTAGTGACAGAATTAGACTTGGAAATACACAGTAGCGGGTGTGTGTGAAGTTATTCTGAATGACCCTATGTGCACCTTCAATATTATATACCCTTTTTGGGATAGATTTCAAATAGCTCTGATATAGCAGGAACCACTAAATTATGAAATTGCTAAATTGGGAATTGTACTTCAACCCAGAACAAAAAATGTGCTTTGACGGGCACTAAATAACTTTCCCAGCTACAACAGGACAACGGTAACGAGAGATTTAGAGGGATTTAAATTTGAGGCCTAGTATTTAGGCGCTGGGTGACAGGTATGGGTTTAGTGACAGAATTAGACTTGGAAATACACAGTAGCGGGTGTGTGTGAAGTTATTCTGAATGACCCTATGTGCACCTTCAATATTATATACCCTTTTTGGGATAGATTTCAAATAGCTCTGATATAGCAGAAACCACTAAATTATGAAATTGCTAAATTGGGAATTGTACTTCAACCCAGAACAAAAAATGTGCTTTGACGGACACTAAATATCTTGCCCAGCAACAACAGTACAGCGGTGGGTAACGAGAGATTTAGAGGGAATTAAATTTGAGGCCTAGTATTTAGGCGCTGGGTCACCGGTATGGATTTAGTGACAGAATTAGACTTGGAAATACACAGTAGCGGGTGTGTGTGAAGTTACTCTGAATGACCCTATGTGCACCTTCAATATTATATACCCTTTTTGGGATAGATTTCAAAGAGCTCTGATATAGCAGGAACCACTAAATTATGAAATTGCTAAATTGAGAATTGTATTTCAACCCAGAACAAGAAATGTGCTTGAACGGACACTAAATAACTCGCCCAGCTACAGCACTAGGGACAGATTTAGCTGGATATAAATTTGAGGCCTAGTATTTAGGCGCTGGGTGACCGGTATGGATTTAGTGACAGAATTAGACTGGGATATGGCCAAAAAATGAACAGACTATTGCTGGTTAAATGCACTTGGTGTGACAGCTTCACCCTGATGTAGGCTTTAGCCAAAAAACAACCACACCATTGAGGGTTAAATGCACTTGGTGACAGGCGCAGCTTGCCCCTGATTTTGTATATGGCCAAAAAATGAACAGACTATTGCTGGTTAAATGCACTTGGTGTGACAGCTTCACCCTGATGTAGGCTTTAGCCAAAAAACAACCACACCATTGAGGGTTAAATGCACTTGGTCGCAGCTTGTGCTGGCGCACCACAAGACACAAAATGGCCGCCGATCACCCCAGAAAAATGAGACTGACAAACGGTCTGTGCAGCCTAAAAACAGTGAGCAATTGAGGATCAGCAGCTCAATGATCCACAGCTGCAGATCGATCAGTTAATCAAGTCCTTTGGAGGAGTTAATCTGCCTAATCTCGCCCTACTGTCGCAGCCGCAACCTCTCCCTACGCTAATCAGAGCAGAGTGACGGGCGGCGCTATGTGACTCCAGCTTAAATAGAGGCTGGGTCACATGGTGCTCTGGCCAATCACAGCCATGCCAATAGTAGGCATGGCTGTGATGGCCTCTTGGGGCAAGTAGTATGACGCTTGTTGATTGGCTGCTTTGCAGCCTTTCAAAAAGCGCCAAGAAAGCGTCACAAAAGCGCGAAGAAAGCGACGAACACCGAACCCGAACCCGGACTTTTACGAAAATGTCCGGGTTCGGGTCCGTGTCACGGACACCCCAAAATTCGGTACGAACCCGAACTATACAGTTCGAGTTCGCTCATCCCTAATTACTACTAGTGTTGAGCGAACTTGTGTTTTAAGTTCGGCGTCTAAAGTTCGGTTTCGGGTTATCGAAGAATCGTGTTATGGATTCTAAATTCTGTTATGGTCCGTGGTAGCGGAATCCATAACGCAATTCTTCGATAACCCGAACATTAGACGCCGGACTTAAAACACAAGTTCGCTCAACACTAATCACTACACAATGATAAAAGATGTATACACATACACAAAGGATAACAGAGTAACGTAAGTAAAAGTCACCAAAGCCATGAATAAATGAGCCAGTTTCACATCGACCAGTTCCCAATATGGCACCTGGCCGATGCCCCTATGATGCAAAGAGAGGTGGTGGTAGCAAGACACATCTTACCCAGATGATTGTCTCTTTGTTACATAGCTAGATGTTTTCTAGCCTCCTGGGCCCTCCTAAAGGTCTTCAGTGTGCAGTACACATGTACAGTTACTCAGGAACTTTGTGAGGTACTACTAACCAACTACATTACAGGGAATTAAAGGGAAAAGAACCAGTAAATATCTTGCTACACAATATCAGCTCTGATCGGCTGTTTGAGAAGGACAATGAGTTCTGATGAGTACCATGGCCTCCTCGCATCTTACCAGTACAGCGCCGTACATTGTATAGCGACTATGCTTTGTATTGCAGCTCTGTCCCATTCACTTGCCTAGACCACGTGACCTATTAACATGACATCACTGGACTAGTAGGAGGCCGCAGTGCTCACTGGATCACCATTGCCTCTTCAAACAGCTGAATGGCAGGGGTGTTGAGTGTTGGACTCTGACCAAATTGATATTGATGACTAAAGATGGCCTTGCGGTTCACCTGGTGGTCGGTTCGTGGCAAACTTTCCATGTTCGCGATTCGCCAAACATGCGAACATATGGCGATGTCCGCTGGCGTCCTATTCTTTTGCATTGTGCCGAACTTTGACCCATGAAGCATCCATCAGGTGGGACAGGACAGCCAATTGAGACATTTCAGCACATGGACATACCCCCAACCTATCACAGAACCCGATTTGGCAGCCATTTTACATTCTGTGTTTTGCCAGTGTAGGGAGAGGTTGCTTTGTGGAGCAGGGACAGGCTGTTAGGGACACCAAACGCTAGCTAATAAGGCCACAAAAGTCCTTTTAAGGACTGGTATAGGTTTGCTATTGATAGGTGTGATATACTGAGGAGTGTGATATACTTATAATATACTTTCTAACATAGAAAGTAAATTATAGTGCATTTGTATTGTGCAGCAGTTGTGATACCGCAGCTATATAGAGAGACAAGCGCTATTCGAACAACTAATTGCAACAGGTGTGATATACCTTCTTCCACAAAATACTGATTGAGGGCTGCGATATACCTGTTGCCCCAAATAAACAGGGTGGTGTGATATAACTGTTGTGGCAAAAAAAATAGAGGGGTGTGATGTACCTGCTTCCACAAAATACTGATTAAGGGGTTTGATATACCTTATTCCACCATATATTGATTGAGGCCTGCGATATACCTGCTTCCACAAAATATTGATTGAGGGGATTGATATACCTGCTTCCACCAAATATTGATTGAGGTCTGCGAGATGCCTGCTTCCACAAAATACTGATTAAGGGGTTTCAGTTCAAAGGAAGGTGTCGCGCTGCCTCACTTGGCTGTGATTCAAAGGGCTTGATCAGGATAGGATACGAGTCATACGACAGCTTTTAGGTGATGCCAAACAACGAGGTTCCACAGCAGGATAATCTCGGTCACAAAACCACCCCTCTGTAGATATAAAGGTGCAGGCACATAGTGAAGGTCCACCAATGTTTCCAATGGTAATAGCTTTTATTATACTCACAAAGGTATAAGACCAATAGGCATAAAACAGAATAAAATCTCAGTGGGTATAACACCGCTCGACCCAGGTTTCGTCACACCAGCTTCATCAGGAGCGATGAGCAGGAGCCAGGGCGCTCCACCGCTTCCAATTTAGTGCAAATGGGGGCCTTCATGCTCCAGTGTTTGAAGAGGGACCCCCGTATAAAAAGCATAAAGGGCAAGGACCAGTACTGGGTGGCAATGTACTTAGACCCCCGGTACAAGTTGCCTCTTACTGTCTCATACACAGTGCCACTCTAATATCAATAGGTGCTCTCACAATAAGAATAAAATAATACTCACATGACCATGTTTCCAGGATACAAGAAGGAGATCAAACTGCATCACATCGGCTTGTGTCTACAGGTCTAAAGTGCCTATGGCCAGCAGGAGTGTCTGGTGGGTAGAGACTACAGTTCCCTGCTGTGCCTCCACTTCCTGAGGGGCTCCATTGTCCAGGGACTGGTGCAGGTGCATTTTATTCCCTATGGTTACTGCAGCCCTAGTTCTCTGGAACCACCTGTGGAAATGATGCTGAAAACTAACCCCCACCCATACAGAAGATGTGCATGTCCACATTGCCTCATAATCTTTGTGGTTATCATTGGTCACATAGAACATACTGTATCATCAATAAGATCCAATGAGAAAGTTATGGGTTATCCAATAATCAAGTGTGAAAGTAGCCTAACACTTCTGTATTGAGATATGATTCTACTTTTTTATGCTATTTACTGGAGTAATATTGCAACAATGTTTACAATATTTTTTTGAAAAGCCGCAGTTGATAATTCTGGCCTAAAGGGCTATCCCCATCTCAGACACTGATGGCATACCGCTAGGATATGCCATCAATGTCAGATGGGTGTAGGCCGCACCTCTAGGACCCACTCGAGCGGGCCCCTAGAAGTGATGGAGAGGGCACCGCGCAAGCGCAGCCACCCTTTATTCACCACTATTGGAGTTCTGAAAATTGCTGAGTGCTGGCTCGGCTATTTCCAGCAGTCCCATAGCGGTGAATAGATGGTGGCTGTGCATATACAGTGCACTCTCCTTCACTTTCGGGGCCCATTCTAGAGATAGGTGTGCGTCCCACCTCTGGAACCCGCTCCTATCTGACATCGGTGCCATATCCTAGCGATATGCCATCAACATCTAAGGCTGGGTTCCCAACTGAGCGTTTTACAGAACGTTCCTACGCGCTGTAAAACGCTCAATAGGCAAAAACCAATGATTCCCTATGGGCATGGTTCTCACCTGAGCATTTACAGTGCGTACGAACGCGATGTAAAACGCGCTACTCCCCAAGAAGTACAGGAGCTTCTTTGGGGCGTATTGTCAAGCGTACGCCTCTGTGGTCAATAGCAAGAACGCGCGTACGACGCGCGTTTCCAAATACAAAAACGCCCCAAAATACGCCCGATAAACAGTGCTTATCGGATAAGCTCAGGTGTGAACCCAGCCTTAAAGGGAACCTGTCACCGGGATTTTGGGTATAGAGCTGAGGACATAGGTTGCTAGATGGCCGCTAGCACATCCGCAATACCCAGTCCCCATAGCTCTGTGTGCTTTTATTGTGCAATAAAACCGATTTAATACATATGCAAATTAACATAAAAGAGTCATATCTTACTTGTGTGACCAGAGAAGAGTCATATTTTCAAGCTCTGACTCATCTCAGGTTAATTTGCATATGTATCAAATCGGTTTTTATACAAAATAAAAGCACACAGAGCTATGAGGACTGGATATTGCGGATGTGCTAGCGGACATCTAGCAACCCATGTCCTCAGCTCTATACCCAAAATCCCCGGTGACAGGTTCCCTTTAAGCCTCATGCACACGGCTGTTGTTCAGTTGTTCTGTGCATTGGGGACTGTAATTTGCAGTCCCCAATGCACGGGCACTATCCGTGCGGCTGCCACTGTGGATTTAGACCCATTCAACTCCGTAGTGCTTCCGTGTGGGTTCCGTGCCTCCGTTCCACACCGCACCTTCCAGATTGGGGCCACAATATGGGCACGGCCGGGCGCATGGGGCCTTAGATGGGCCAACCCCTTCAAATCAGCTTGACTATGCCCACTGTTCAGAACTGGAGTGTGTAGGGTAAAAATGGGAAATGTTAAAACATTTTTGCGGCAATAAGCCTAAAAAGTCACATTCCGGAGTCCGGCGCTTAATAAATTCCCCCCATAATATACGCCGGGCAGAGGAATTTCATGTAACATTTTATCTGCTATTAACTTGATTTATCAACAATTCATGTGAAACATCAAACAAAATTAAACACCGAGGGAAACAGCGACATAATTGTGTTCCCATCCTAAGGTCACCATTATGTAGCAATCATGATTTCATACAATGCATTAACTCTGCAGTTGGGCTCCCGTTAAATGCTCTCCATCACACAGAAAATCCATATCACAATATGTAAATTGCTCTTCCTCGAACAATTCCCTATTTGCATTTTGCATCTGCAAACTAGGCAAATGCTGCTGTTAATGCAGAATAAATTTGTTAATTTTTCTTTTGGGGACTAGAATAAATAGAGAGGAAATGTCATCAATGTAACACAGTGACAAACATATAAAAGGCTAAGTAATTTATCTTATTAATAGGTAAAAGCTGAAGTTGTTTGTTTGGCAAGTTGGAATTCAAAGGTTTGTATACAATTAGAAAATAGGAGGCGGGCTATTGTTTCTAGACACAGCGCCACTCTGGTCCATAGGCCGTCTTTGGTATTGCAGTTCAGATCCATTCACTATATCTAGTCTTAAAGGATAATTCCCATCTCCTATCTCCAGAAAGGGCCCTCTGAAGTGAAAGAGTGTACCACGCAAGCGCGGCCTCTCTCTATTCACCACTATGGCGCTGGCTTGGCTATTTCCAGCAGTCCCCTAGTGATAAATAAAAGGGTGGCAGGGCGTGCAAGGTGCGCTCTCCATTCACTGCTATGAGAGTTTCAACATTAGCTGAGTGAGAGCACTTGGCTAAGTGCTCTCACTCAGGTAATTTTGAAACTCCCATAGCAGTGAATGGAGAAAACCCATTAGTGTGTGGTGTGCTCTCCCTTATTTCAGGTTCCCCGTTCTGTTGATTGGTGTATGTCCCACTCATAGGGCCTGTTCCTATCTAACCTTGATGGCATATCCTAGCGATATGCCATTAATGTCCGATAGGCCAACCCGTTTAAAGTAGGGGGAGGGGCTTATGAGATATCAATTATCATAGTTGAACTCCATAAATGTCTAGCCTTAGGACAGAGGGGGGAGCTTATGAGATATCAATCAACATAGCAGAGCCCCATAAATGTCTACATCTAGTCTAACGATGGGGGGGGGGGGAGCTTATGAGACATCAATTAACATAGTAGAGCTTCATAAATGTCTACATCTAGTCTTGCAGTAGGGGGAAATTATGAGATATCAATCAACATAGTAGAGCCCCATAAATGTCTACATCTAGTCTAATGGTGGGGGGGGGGGGGCTTATGAGATATCAATCAACATAGTAGAGCCCCATAAATGTCTACATCTAGTCTAACGATAGGGGGAGCTTATGAGACATAAATTAACATAGTAGAGCTTCATAAATGTCTACATCTAGTCTTACAGTAGGGGGGACTGATGAGATATCAATCAACATAGTAGAGCCCCATAAATGTCTACATCTAGTCTAACGGTAGGGGGGGAGCTTATGAGATATCAATCAACATAGCAGAGCCCCATAAATATCTACATCTAGTCTAATGGTGGGGGGGGGATTATGATATATCAATTAACATAGTAGAGCTCCATAAATGTCTACATTTAGTCTTACGGTAGAAGAAGGAACTTATGATTTATCAATCAACATAGTAGAGCTCCATAAATGTCTACACTTAGCATTAGGATAGGGGGGGGAACTTATGAGATCTCGCTCAATATAGTAGAGTGTTAAAGCCTATGGAAGAAATATTCATGCTTAATAATTAATGTGGGAGGATCTCAAGACCCCACATTTTACATCTTAATGCTGTATGATACTTATGGACTGTTGGACGCAGCAGACGTGGAGCATCAGCATATGAAGATGACTTGGTCAGCAGAAAGTGTGATTGGTTATATGTGGGTTAAGGTGCATTTACATGGCCCGAGAATCTGGCAGATTATCTGGCCGTGTAAATGTGCCGCCAATCACCTCATGAACAAGCGAAACGCTCATTTATTGGGTTATCCTGTCGTTGCCCCCCATATAATGAGTTTGTATAAAAAAGAAAAAAACGAGAAAAAATAACGGGACACCCATTTGAAGCACTTAGGCTACTTTCACACTCGCGTTAGGTGCGGATCCGTCTTGTATCTGCACAGACGGATCCGCACCTGTAATGCAAACTATGGTATCCTTTCAGAACGTTTGCATTATTATTATTTTTTTAAAGTCTAAGTCAAAACGGATCCGTCCGGACTTACATTAAAAGTCTATGGGGGACGGATCTGTTTTCAATTGCACCATATTGTGTCAGTGAAAACGGATCCGTCCCCATTGACTTACATTGTAAGTTAGGACAGATCCGTTTGGCTCCGCATCCAGAGCGGAATGGAGGCGGA
Organism: Bufo gargarizans; assembly: GCF_014858855.1. Classification (NCBI taxonomy): domain Eukaryota; kingdom Metazoa; phylum Chordata; class Amphibia; order Anura; family Bufonidae; genus Bufo; species Bufo gargarizans. The sequence continues at coordinate 29,349,829 of NC_058090.1, forward strand.
ACGGAGCCAAACTGATGCATTATGAACGGGTCCTTATCCATTCAGAATGCATTGGGGCTGAACTGATCCGTTTTGAATCATTTGTGAGATCCCTGAAACGGATCTCACAGGCGGAATTCAAAACGCCAATGTGAAAGTAGCTTTAGCCGCAACCTTCCACCTCATTGAGTGACATCATTGGTGACTGTGCCCCCAAAACAATATACACCTTTTGTTTCTTCAGCAGAGAATTAAAGTATATGGGAGACATTTATTGTCAAAAGGACTATAATATGCACAATATATTCCTGCAGAAAGGGATTTGGAACATTCTGGCTATTATTGACAAACAAGAGACTGTAGATTATAAACACTCACACTGAGAGTATCTGCATGCATCTTACTAATGATTATGAACATGTGATAAACTGCTCTTTGCACAACCATGTAGAAGGCAATCCTGCATGCCTATCTGTGTCCTTTGGGGGTTATTTAAAGGAAACCTGTCACCAGGATTTTGTGTACAGAGCTGAGAACATGGGTTTCTAGATGGCCACTAGCACATCCGCAATACCCAGTCCCCATAGCTCTGTGTGCTTTTATTGTGTTAAAAAAAAACGTTTTGATCGATATGCAAATGACCTGATATGAGTCCTGTATCCGGAGATGAGTCAAGCGGAAAGGAGCCCAGCACCGACCCGCGTCCTCCAAATCTCCTCCTTGCTGGCTGACATCACAGAGCTGGAGCACCGAAATCTCGCGATGCGCGAGCTAGCGCATGCGTAGTTCGTTCCCTGTGCTGATGCCAGTACAGGGAATGAACATGATGCCGACACTGCGCATGCGCTAGCTCGCGCATCGCGAGATTTCGGAGCTCCAGCTCTGTGACGTCAGCCAGCAAGGAGGAGATTCGGAGGACGCGGGGCGGTGCTGGGCTCCTTTCCGCTGGACTCATCTCCGGCTACAGGACACATATGAGGTTCATTTGCATATCGATCAAAACGTTTTTTTTAACACAATAAAAGCACACAGAGCTATGGGGACTGGGTATTGCGGATGTGCTAGCGGCGATCTAGCAGCCCATGTCCTCAGCTCTGTACACAAAATCCCGGTGACAGGTTCCCTTTAAAAAAAAAAAAATGGTGTGATTTTATCAATTATATTATTTTTATCTTCATTTTTATTTCAATTTGACTGAATAAATAGATACTAATTTGCACAACTCTCCCCGTGTGACACCAGACGGAGAGTCCTGTCTGATTACCTTACATATATTTTTACTGACTGGGTGAGTCCGTTAGACATTGAGCACCTGCACAGGACGGCAGTTAGGTGAGCCACTAGACTCTTTGATCGCTATCTATCTATGTATCTATCACAGGCCTATAAAGTCCAGGCCTCCTCTAGACTTGTGAACAGGCTTTGCATTTTATTTGATCTATAAATCATCTTTTTTGTTTGATTTTAAATGTAACACAATTTAACATGCGCTCGGACAGAATTTCCATTGATTTTTCTTTTTCGTAAGTTTCCCCAACTGCCTAATCACAACACTGAGATGGTAATTGATTTTCCGAGCTGTTTTTAACACCACAGTGTGCCCAATTAGGTCTTGGAGCGGAAACTAATGAAAGCAATTTTGCTTTACATCTTCTGGAAAGAAAAGGAGACTTTAATTACATTGATGGACCTGACTGGATAGTGAGACTTGTTAGTCCCATAAGACGACCAGCTACTGTATCTGACATGGGTGTAAGGAGCGTCCTCTGAGCTCAAGGAGGGGGAAGCAGAAGCCTGGTCACCAACAGTTCTGGAATTTGCAAGGACTGTCCAGATTTGTCTATGTCAGGCATCCTCAAACTGCACCCCTCCAGCTGTTGCAAAACTACAACTCCCAGCATGCCCGAACAGCCTACAGGTATCAGCCTACAGCAGGGCATTGTGGGAGTTGTAGTTTTACAACATCTGGAGGGCCGCAGTTTGAGGATACCTGCTCTATGTGCTTGGATATGGTAACAGAAGACATTTCCTTTAACCCCAATCTTTCAATAATATAACAACAACTAACTCCTTTAAGACCCAGGGAGAACCCTAAGAACTTGGAGAAATAACTCATTTTATCAAATATAAGGAATGAGGGATCAGAAAATGATCTATTGTTAAAATAAAGTTTTTATGTTAAAAATATTTTTTTTAGAATTTGTTTTAACGTCAATGACTAGCTATACTTAAAAAAAAATCCTGCAGTTTTCACTCTGATCAATGAGCCTCACAATGGTCAGACCCTTCCTAATCTGTAGCTATTACTTCTCAGCAGTCATCTCATTATCATCCCAGGCAAGATCAAGACAATGACAGATAACGCCTCTATATACAGTATAAACAACACAGGATCCCCCAGTCACAATAAGTAAAGGTCGCAACTTATCTACTCCCCCTCCCTGAATAATGGGTCACAGAGCATACCCACGACACTCTCTTATAGACATCAGTGAATGTCTCCTGTCTATTTTGACTCGTGACTCATAAAATTCATCTCTCTAAATGCTGTCAGCAGTTCAAGCAAGATGTCTGACCCCATAATGTGGTATAGAAGGTAGAATAAAAAAAATCTACAATCAGAAAATAAAAACACATTGAGAAAAATAACATATTTATAACAGTCTGGTTTTAATTGGTGAAAATTATTAGTGATACATTAAATTAAAATACAGTATTTACCTGGGATCAGCAACCTCCGACACTCCAGCTGTTCAGAAACTACAACTCCCATAATCCTCCTTTCACTTCTATGGGAGTTACAGGAACTGTTGAGTAAGTGTGCATGCTGGGAGTTGTAGTTTCGCAGCAGGTGGAGTGCCAAAGGTTGCAGATCCCTGGTATATACAGTTTAATTTCCGATGTAGATCTTACATTTTATTTAAGTGTTAGGTCCCTTTAAATGACCAGTACTGCTCAATTCATAATTAAACAATAAAAAAAAAAAATGTTTAATTAAAAATGTAAAATTAAATTTCTTTAACCTAGAAAAAATGAATATACATTACATTAAATGTTTCTATGTATGACAGTCGGCCTTGGATTAATGAGTTTATCCAGCAGAGACGCAGCCTTTTGTGTGAAATACCCCGAGGCTGCACCTCCACATGCTTCATGGTTAAGTTGAATGGTTGCACTGTGTACATTTTTCTGAAGGCTATGTCCACCATTGCCACCTCTTCTTCATCAGTTCTATGCAATTGAAATTCGAAAAAAACATATGTTGCACATAGTCTCACTTAAAAATACACCATCGTATTGTGTATGCAGCTCCCATGCAGCCCTATGTGTTTCCATGGTTACATACTAAAAACTGAAGACTGTTTAGGCTGATCCTGCATTCATACTCCCTTCCATCTGTCCCCTGCTTCATGCTAGCTTTCCAATATCTGTTATCCATAAGTCTGGCAGAAAGGCAAGGAAATGTGACTGCATGATCCGACTACACAGGGTAGTCTGTTACCATGGAGACGGATAGTGTTGCATTGGGGCTGTGTACACAAAAACATAGGAGCTTTTTAAGGTGTTTTGCTTTGTATTTTGGATGCACAACTGAATAATGATGAATAATTTAATTGAATGGGGCTGATCTGCAATATCAGACATAGATGAGAGTGACGTTGTGACGGGGGGGATGGGGAGGGTTGGGCGAGACCATCCCTTTATGGTAATCGCAGGCAGTCCTTTTAAACGCTAACTACAGTAGGTACCACTCCTACATTCCTGCTGTCCAGACCTCCACTATATTTGATAGTTTAACCCTTTGGCCTCATTACGCTGGCTAGTTGCGTACCATAAGCCGCTTTCCTCCAGGAACATAATTGAAATCCGTTCCCAGCGCGGTTTCCATGTCGTAGAGTCACATTGGATCCTGGTAAAAGGAGTTTTATTCTTGACCCCGAACAATTTCCGAGGTGCGAGAATGAAATCTGGTTGACATTGAGGTGACTGACGGGAGGGTTCAAGGTCATCCCGTGCAGAAGCTTAGCATCTGCTTCCATGTCGTCTTGAGTAGATCAGGTCCAGCATCTTAATTACAAAGCCCTGCTATAACATAAGCTTTTGTTTGATGGCGGCTGAAGAAATCCTCACCCATCGGCGCTCCCCTGCGTCATTTCATCGTTTCGACCTTTTGTCTTCTGTCTACGCTCTGAGCAATCAAACTGCAGACTTGCATATTTAATATACCCATACTATACAGCTCTACAGATGTAGCAGAGCTGAACTGGTCACTGCACTGCCGTCTTAGTACACCATGATTGCCGTGCGATAGGTTAACCCTTCAGTCCTACAGAAAATAAGATTTAGGCGTCCTTCCTCACATAGCATGTTGAATGTTTGTTTATTTTTATTTATTTTTTGTTTGTGTCTTTTTACTAGTGGCTTTTTTTTTATTCCCTTTTTTTATTTTTTACATTCGTTTTTAACCAACCACATGAAACAAACAACACATATGTTGCAATTTTGAAGAAATCATGCAAACACACTAAAAGTGAAAAACAATGACACCAAAAAACCGATGTAATCGTCATGAGAGGCGTCTGGTTACAAACTCAGTACTGCTGCCCTGACTAGGACAGCACTGCTACATCTGCGTATGGCTTTTAGTTTAAATTCCGATAGCTTTGTTGTAGATGATCAAACCAAATTAAGGTCATTTGACATGAATGGGTAATTATTAAAAGATTAGATGTAATGAGCAGCAGCAAAGGAATGCGGCCACAACAAAGCCGGAGCAGGGGCGCGATTTTTGTCTGACTCGCGTAAAGCAAAGAGATTCATCGAGAATTAAGAACATAGATCTGCCTCCAGCAGAGAGGAACCTATTGAAATTGTGAGTTATCAGCAAAACCTATGAAAGGTGCAGAACCATCGAAGGATGCATGCAGTGAATTAGCGTTGTACAATAATTATTATTTATTATATTATTATTGACATTGGTGCACATGGATGTGATAGGGAATGGGGGTCCTGGGTATGAGCTTCAGAAAACAGAGCTCAGATGGATTTGGCTTCACTTGAAAAGTCACCATGTAATACTGCATTTCTCCTCTTGGGGTCACTACAGAGAAATGTATGGCTGACCTGAGTTCCCCCTAGTGGTAACAATTGATCACTACAGCAACTTTCTGAGCCTAAAATGGCTAATAACGGATTTCCTGGGCCCTATAAGGCTACTTTCACATCTGTGTTGTGCTGTCCGGTCTTGAGATCCAACACGGGGTCTCAGAAGCGCAGCACAACGCTTCAGTTCATTGTCAATGGGGACAAAACTGAACAAACCGGAACAGAGTGCACCAGAATGCATTCCGTTCCTGTTTGCTGTGTTCCCCTGCTGGACATAAAAATGCTGCAAGCAGCGTTTTTGTGTGTGACATGGGAAACTGAAGAAGCCAAGGCCAGCACCAAAAACCATGTAAGACAATGGTGCCGGATGTGTTTTTTTTTTTTTTTTTCGAACATGAAAAAAAAAAAATCGGACTCCCACTGACTTACAATGGTTTGTTTCGATGTTAATATTTTTTATATAATATATTCATTTTTTTAAATATAATACAACCTGATCCGTTCAGAACGGATGCGGCCGGTTGTATTATTATAAAGGAAGTTATATTCCATGTCGGATCTCAAAACCGGACAGAAAAAACGCAGATGTGAAAGTAGCCTAATTCAAAATCTGTAGCAGTTCTTGAGTCTTTTTATGTGACAGACGAGCTATGGGGCCCCATAGGTGTGATGCTACCTCTGCACCCCCTATACACACCAACACTGCAGTTGATAAATTAGTGGCAAGTAGACCCCGCTCCCGGGACACCCCAAACCATGCAGGACCACCCATTTATGGATGAGGCTAATATAAGCCACTCCCATTTCCGGCCCGGGACAGCCCAAATTTGCAGGTATTGTCTCTGAAAATTAGGGACAGCCTCTGCAAATTCATTACTATTGGCAACTATGCCTACCGCTTGGACCTTTTTCCAGAATGTGTGGCTTTAAAGGGTTGTTCCCATCTCGGACATTGGGGGGGGCATATTGCTAGGATATATCTCCAATGTCTGATAGGACCCACACCTATACTTTTAGAATGGAGCCTGTAAAATCCCAGAGAGCGCACCGCGCATGTGCGGCCGCCCTCCATTCATTCCTATGGGAGAGCCGAAAATATGAATGGGAGCGCACCGTGCAAGCACGGCCACCACTCCATTCACTTATATTGGGCTGACTGAAATAGCCGAGCCAGCGCTTGGCTATTTTCAGCGCTCCCATTGGAATGAATGGAGGGCAGCCGCGCATGCTCGCCCTCCGGGACTTTGGGGGCTCCATTCTAAGCATAGAAATATACCCCAATGTCGGAGATGGGAATGACTCTTTAAGCAGATCCCGCCGATAGATCTCAGAGGTTGGGAGAAACCAGGAACAGGTTTGTTGGATTTAAACACAGCCGATTCTTTGTCTTATATCAGTCAAGCCAATTATTATGGAAGTCGAAGAGGAGCGTTGACTTGAGTATTTTCTCCTCAGCTATCTATTGTGAATGGCCAGCTCTAACCTAAGGCAGATGTTCTACAACAAATATAAACCTGTGCAGTATTACAGTTAATCTCACTTGCCCACTCTCCCAAAACATCTTGGAGGCCCCTGCAAAAAATGGGAGACCACGTGGACTCCCAGAAGACCTCCTGGACTCCCAGGTGGCACAGAAGCTTCCCTAAAACCTCCCTGAAAACAGTATCTAGCGGGACACAGCCCTGGCGTCCAATAACACATCGGAGGGGTGTCATAAAAGGGGCAAGATCTGACTATTAAGGCAGACGGAGCTTGGCAAAAGGGCACGTCTAACTCCTGTCATTGCGGTCCTCAAACCATTGCCTCCCAGATGCCACTGCCACAAAGT